>NC_139542.1:59791619-60357187 GCF_965153285.1 Podarcis tiliguerta | reverse complement strand
AAATCAGCCCTCGACAACTTAACCGGCGAAAAAAGATTTTTTGAAAAAATCCCTAAGCCCCGGGGTCACAATTTCAGCAAAAATCTGACTTTTGGCAATTCACTCAAAAATGGTGCCAAACGCTTGCAAATGCTCCCCTGAATGCTTTGGCGGTCAAAACAGAAGGCTTTTTATCACAAGACAAGAAATCAGCCCTCGACAACTTAACCAGCGAAAAAAGATTTTTTGAAAAAATCCCTAAGCCCCGGGGTCACAATTTCAGCAAAAATCTGATTTTTTACAATTCACTCATGAGTGGTGCCAAACGCTTGCAAATGCTCCCCTGAAAGGTTTGGCGGTCAAAACAGAAGGTTTTTTATCACAGGACAAGAAATCAGCCCTCGACAACTTAACCGGCGAAAAAAGATTTTTGAAAAAATCCCTCAGCCCCGGGGTCACAATTTCAGCAAAAATCTGACTTTTGGCAAGTCACTCAAAAATGGTGCCAATCACTTGCAAATGCTCCCATGAAAGGTTTGGCGGTCAAAACAGAAGGTTTTTTATCACAGGACAATAAATCAGCCCTCGACAACTTAACCGGCGAAAAAAGATTTTTGACAAAATCCCTAAGCCCCGGGGTCACAATTTCAGCAAAAATCTGACTTTTGGCAATTCACTCAAAAATGGTGCCAATCACTTGCAAATGCTCCCCTGAAAGGTTTGGCAGTCAAAACAGAAGGCTTTTTATCACAGGACAAGAAATCAGCCCTCGACAACTTAACCGGCGAAAAAAGATTTTTTGAAAAAATCCCTAAGCCCCGGGGTCACAATTTCAGCAAAAATCCTACTTTTGGCAATTCACTCAAAAATGGTGCCAAACACTTGCAAATGGTCCCCTGAAAGGTTGGGCTGTCAAAACAGAAGGCTGTTTATCACAAGACAAGAAATCAGCCATCGACAACTTAACCGGCGGAAAAAGATTTTTTGAAAAAATCCCTAAGCCCCGGGGTCACAATTTCAGCAAAAATCTGACTTTTGGCAATTCACTCATGAGTGGTGCCAAACGCTTGCAAATGCTCCCCTGAAAGGTTTGGCGGTCAAAACAGAAGGCTTTTTATCACAGGACAAGAAATCAGCCCTCGACAACTTAACCGGCGAAAAAAGATTTTTTGATAAAATACCTAAGCCCCGGGGTCACAAGTTCAGGAAATATCTGACTTTTGGCCTTTCACTCAAAAATGGTGCCAAACGCTTGCAAATGCTCCCCTGAAAGGTTTGGCAGTCGAAACAGAAGGCTTTTTATCACAGGACAAGAAATCAGACCACAACAACTTAACCGGCGAAAAAAGATTTTTTGAAAAAATCCCTAAGCCCCGGGGTCACAATTTCTGCAAAAATCTGACTTTTGGCAATTCACTCAAAAATGTTGCCAATGACTTGCAAATGCTCCCCTGAAACGTTTGGCGGTCAAAACAGAAGGCTTTTTATCACAGGACAAGAAATCAGCCATCGACAACTTAACCGGCGAAAAAAGATTTTTTGACAAAATCCCTAAGCCCCGGGGTCACAATTTCAGCAAAAATCTGACTTTTGGCAATTCACTCAAAAATGGTGCCAATCACTTGCAAATGCTCCCCTGAAAGGTTTGGCAGTCAAAACAGAAGGCTTTTTATCACAGGACAAGAAATCAGCCCTCGACAACTTAACCGGCGAAAAAAGATTTTTTGATAAAATACCTAAGCACCGGGGTCACAAGTTCAGCAAAAATCTGACTTTTGGCCGTTCACTCAAAAATGGTGCCAAACGCTTGCAAATGCTCCCCTGAAAGGTTTGGCAGTCGAAACAGAACGCTTTTTATCACAGGACATGAAATCAGACCACAACAACTTAACCGGCGAAAAAAGATTTTTTGAAAAAATCCCTAAGCCCCGGGGTCACAATTTCTGCAAAAATCTGACTTTTGGCAATTCACTCAAAAATGTTGCCAATGACTTGCAAATGCTCCCCTGAAAGGTTTGGCGGTCAAAACAGAAGGCTTTTTATCACAGGACAAGAAATCAGCCATCGACAACTTAACCGGCGAAAAAAGATTTTTGGAAAAAAACCCTAAGCCCCGGGGTCACAATTTCAGCAAAAATCTGACTTTTGGCAATTCACTCAAAAATGGTGCCAATCACTTGCAAATGCTCCCCTGAAAGGTTTGGCAGTCAAAACAGAAGGCTTTTTATCACAGGACAAGAAATCAGCCATCGACAACTTAACCGGCGAAAAAAGATTTTTGGAAAAAAACCCTAAGCCCCGGGGTCACAATTTCAGCAAAAATCTGACTTTTGGCAATTGACTCAAAAATGGTGCCAATCACTTGCAAATGCTCCCCTGAAAGGTTTGGCGGTCAAAACAGAAGGCTTTTTATCACAGGACAAGAAATCAGCCCTCGACAACTTAACTGGCGAAAAAAGATTTTTTGAAAAAAATCCCTAAGCCCCGGGGTCACAATTTCTGCAAAAATCTGACTTTTGGCAATTCACTCAAAAATGGTGCCAAACACTTGCAAATGCTCCCCTGAATGGTTTGGCGGTCAAAACAGAAGGCTTTTTATCACAAGACAAGAAATCAGCCCTCGACAACTTAACCGGCGAAAATTTTTTTTTGAAAAAATCCCTAAGCCCCGGGGTCACAATTTCAGCAAAAATCTGACTTTTGGCAAGTCACTCAAAAATGGTGCCGATCACTTGCAAATGCTCCCCTGAAAGGTTTGGCGGTGAAAACAGAAGGCTTTTTATCACAGGACAAGAAATCAGCCCTCGACAACTTAACCGGCGAAAAAAGATTTTTGGAAAAAAACCCTAAGCCCCGGGGTCACAATTTCAGCAAAAATCTGACTTTTGGCAATTCACTCAAAAATGGTGCCAACGCTTGCAAGTGGTCCCCTGAAAGGTTTGGCAGTCGAAACAGAAGGCTTTTTATCACAGGACAAGAAATCAGCGCCCAACAACTTAACCGGCGGAAAAAGATTTTTTGAAAATTTCCCTAAGCCCCTTGGTCACAATTTCAGCAAAAATCTGACTTTTGGCAATTCACTCAAAAATGGTGCCAAACGCTTGCAAATGCTCCCCTGAATGCTTTGGCGGTCAAAACAGAAGGCTTTTTATCACAGGACAAGAAATCAGCCCTCAACACCTTAACCGGCGAAAAAAGATTTTTTGAAAAAATCCCTAAGCCCCGGGGTGACAATTTCAGCAAAAATCTGACTTTTGGCAATTCACTCAAAAATGGTGCCAATCACTTGCAAATGCTCCCCTGAATGGTTTGGCGGTCAAAACAGAAGGCTTTTTATCACAGGACAAGAAATCAGCCATCGACAACTTAACCGGCGAAAAAAGATTTTTTGAAAAAATCCCTCGGCCCCGGGGTCACAATTTCAGGAAAAATCTGACTTTTGGGAATTCACTCAAAAATGGTGCCAAACACTTAAAAACGCTCCCCTGAAAGGTTTGGCAATCAAAACAAAAGCATGTTATCACAGGACAAGAAATCAGCCCTCGACAACTTAACCGGCGGAAAAAGATTTTTTGAAAAAATCCCGAAGCCCCGGTGTCATACTGTCAGTAAAAATATGACTTTTGGCAATTCAGTTAAAAATGGTGCCAACCGGTTGCAAATGCTCCCCTGAAAGCTTTGGCAGTCGAAATAGAAGGCTTATTATCACAGAACAAGAATTCAGCCCTCTGCAACTTAACCGGCGAAAAAAGATTTTTTTGAAAAAATCCCTAAGCCCCGAAGGTCACAATTTCAGCAAAAATCTGACTTTGGAAATTCACTCAAAAATGGTGCTAACTGGCTGCAAATGCTTCCCTGAATGGTTTGGCGGTCAAAACAGAAGGCTTTTTATCACAGGACAAGAAATCAGCCATCGACAACTTAACCGGCGAAAAAAGATTTTTTGACAAAATCCCTAAGCCCCGGGGTCACAATTTCAGCAAAAATCTGACTTTTGGCAATTCACTCAAAAATGGTGCCAATCACTTGCAAATGCTCCCCTGAAAGGTTTGGCAGTCAAAACAGAAGGCTTTTTATCACAGGACAAGAAATCAGCCCTCGACAACTTAACCGGCGAAAAAAGATTTTTTGAAAAAATCCCTAAGCCCCGGGGTCACAATTTCAGCAAAAATCTGACTTTTGGCAATTCACTCATGAGTGGTGCCAAACGCTTGCAAATGCTCCCCTGAAAGGTTTGGCGGTCAAAACAGAAGGCTTTTTATCACAGGACAAGAAATCAGCCCTCGACCACTTAACCGGCGAAAAAAGATTTTTTGATAAAATACCTAAGCACCGGGGTCACAAGTTCAGCAAAAATCTGACTTTTGGCCGTTCACTCAAAAATGGTGCCAAACGCTTGCAAATGCTCCCCTGAAAGGTTTGGCAGTCGAAACAGAACGCTTTTTATCACAGGATATGAAATCAGACCACAACAACTTAACCGGCGAAAAAAGATTTTTTGAAAAAATCCCTAAGCCCCGGGGTCACAATTTCTGCAAAAATCTGACTTTTGGCAATTCACTCAAAAATGTTGCCAATGACTTGCAAATGCTCCCCTGAAAGGTTTGGCGGTCAAAACAGAAGGCTTTTTATCACAGGACAAGAAATCAGCCATCGACAACTTAACCGGCGAAAAAAGATTTTTGGAAAAAAACCCTAAGCCCCGGGGTCACAATTTCAGCAAAAATCTGACTTTTGGCAATTCACTCAAAAATGGTGCCAATCACTTGCAAATGCTCCCCTGAAAGGTTTGGCAGTCAAAACAGAAGGCTTTTTATCACAGGACAAGAAATCAGCCATCGACAACTTAACCGGCGAAAAAAGATTTTTGGAAAAAAACCCTAAGCCCCGGGGTCACAATTTCAGCAAAAATCTGACTTTTGGCAATTGACTCAAAAATGGTGCCAATCACTTGCAAATGCTCCCCTGAAAGGTTTGGCGGTCAAAACAGAAGGCTTTTTATCACAGGACAAGAAATCAGCCCTCGACAACTTAACTGGCGAAAAAAGATTTTTTGAAAAAAATCCCTAAGCCCCGGGGTCACAATTTCTGCAAAAATCTGACTTTTGGCAATTCACTCAAAAATGGTGCCAAACACTTGCAAATGCTCCCCTGAATGGTTTGGCGGTCAAAACAGAAGGCTTTTTATCACAAGACAAGAAATCAGCCCTCGACAACTTAACCGGCGAAAATTTTTTTTTGAAAAAATCCCTAAGCCCCGGGGTCACAATTTCAGCAAAAATCTGACTTTTGGCAAGTCACTCAAAAATGGTGCCGATCACTTGCAAATGCTCCCCTGAAAGGTTTGGCGGTGAAAACAGAAGGCTTTTTATCACAGGACAAGAAATCAGCCCTCGACAACTTAACCGGCGAAAAAAGATTTTTGGAAAAAAACCCTAAGCCCCGGGGTCACAATTTCAGCAAAAATCTGACTTTTGGCAATTCACTCAAAAATGGTGCCAACGCTTGCAAGTGGTCCCCTGAAAGGTTTGGCAGTCGAAACAGAAGGCTTTTTATCACAGGACAAGAAATCAGCGCCCAACAACTTAACCGGCGGAAAAAGATTTTTTGAAAATTTCCCTAAGCCCCTTGGTCACAATTTCAGCAAAAATCTGACTTTTGGCAATTCACTCAAAAATGGTGCCAAACGCTTGCAAATGCTCCCCTGAATGCTTTGGCGGTCAAAACAGAAGGCTTTTTATCACAAGACAAGAAATCAGCGCTCGACAACTTAACCAGTGAAAAAAGATTTTTTGAAAAAATCCCTAAGCCCCGGGGTCACAATTTCAGCAAAAATCTGATTTTTTACAATTCTCTCATGAGTGGTGCCAAACGCTTGCAAATGCTCCCCTAAAAAGTTTGGCGGTCAAAACAGAAGGCTTTTTATCACAGGACAAGAAATCAGCCCTCAACACCTTAACCGGCGAAAAAAGATTTTTTGAAAAAATCCCTAAGCCCCGGGGTCACAATTTCAGCAAAAATCTGACTTTTGGCAATTCACTCAAAAATGGTGCCAATCACTTGCAAATGCTCCCCTGAATGGTTTGGCGGTCAAAACAGAAGGCTTTTTATCACAAGACAAGAAATCAGACCACAACAACTTAACCGGCGAAAAAAGATTTTTTCAAAAAATCCCTAATCCCCGGGGTTACAATTTCTGCAAAAATCTGACTTTGGCAATTCACTCAAAAATGGCGCCAAACACTTGCAATTTGTCCCCTGAAAGGTTTGGCGGTCAAAACAGAAGGCTTTTTATCACAGGACAAGAAATCAGCCATCGACAACTTAACCGGCGAAAAAAGATTTTTTGAAAAAATCCCTCGGCCCCGGGGTCACAATTTCAGGAAAAATCTGACTTTTGGGAATTCACTCAAAAATGGTGCCAAACACTTAAAAACGCTCCCCTGAAAGGTTTGGCAATCAAAACAAAAGCATGTTATCACAGGACAAGAAATCAGCCCTCGACAACTTAACCGGCGGAAAAAGATTTTTTGAAAAAATCCCGAAGCCCCGGTGTCATACTGTCAGTAAAAATATGACTTTTGGCAATTCAGTTAAAAATGGTGCCAACCGGTTGCAAATGCTCCCCTGAAAGCTTTGGCAGTCGAAATAGAAGGCTTATTATCACAGAACAAGAATTCAGCCCTCTGCAACTTAACCGGCGAAAAAAGATTTTTTTGAAAAAATCCCTAAGCCCCGAAGGTCACAATTTCAGCAAAAATCTGACTTTTGGAAATTCACTCAAAAATGGTGCTAACTGGCTGCAAATGCTTCCCTGAAAGCTTTGGCGGTCGAAACAGAAGGCTCTTTATTACAGTACAAGAAATCAGCCCTCGACAACTTAAACGGCGAAGAAAGATTTTTTGAAAAAATCCCTAAGCCCCGGGGTCACAATTTCATCAAAAATCTGACTTTTGGCAAGTCACTCAAAAATGGTGCCAATCACTTGCAAATGCTCCCCTGAAAGGTTTGGCGGTGAAAACAGAAGGCTTTTTATCACAGGACAAGAAATCAGCCCTCGACAACTTAACCGGCAAAAAAAGATTTTTGGAAAAAAACCCTAAGCCCCGGGGTCACAATTTCAGCAAAAATCTGACTTTTGGCAATTCACTCAAAAATGGTGCCAACGCTTGCAAGTGGTCCCCTGAAAGGTTTGGCAGTCGAAACAGAAGGCTTTTTATCACAGGACAAGAAATCAGCGCCCAACAACTTAACCGGCGGAAAAAGATTTTTTGAAAATTTCCCTAAGCCCCGGAGTCACAATTTCAGCAAAAATCTGACTTTTGGCAATTCACTCAAAAATGGTGCCAAACGCTTGCAAATGCTCCCCTGAATGCTTTGGCGGTCAAAACAGAAGGCTTTTTATCACAAGACAAGAAATCAGCCCTCGACAACTTAACCAGTGAAAAAAGATTTTTTGAAAAAATCCCTAAGCCCCGGGGTCACAATTTCAGCAAAAATCTGATTTTTTACAATTCACTCATGAGTGGTGCCAAACGCTTGCAAATGCTCCCCTAAAAGGTTTGGCGGTCAAAACAGAAGGCTTTTTATCACAGGACAAGAAATCAGCCCTCAACACCTTAACCGGCGAAAAAAGATTTTTTGAAAAAATCCCTAAGCCCCGGGGTCACAATTTCAGCAAAAATCCTACTTTTGGCAATTCACTCAAAAATGGTGCCAAACGCTTGCAAATGGTCCCCTGAAAGGTTTGGCTGTCAAAACAGAAGGCTGTTTATCACAGGACAAGAAATCAGCCTTCGACAACTTAACCTGCGAAAAAAGATTTTTTGAAAAAATCCCTCAGCCCCGGGGTCACAATTTCAGCAAAAATCTGACTTTTGGCAATTCACTCAAAAATGGTGACAAACACTTGCAAATGCTCCCCTGAATGCTATGGCGGTCAAAACAGAAGGCTTTTTATCACAAGACAAGAAATCAGCCCTCGACAACTTAACCAGCGAAAAAAGATTTTTTGAAAAAATCCCTAAGCCCCGGGGTCACAATTTCAGCAAAAATCTGATTTTTTACAATTCACTCATGAGTGGTGCCAAACGCTTGCAAATGCTCCCCTGAAAGGTTTGGCGGTCAAAACAGAAGGTTTTTTATCACAGGACAAGAAATCAGCCCTCGACAACTTAACCGGCGAAAAAAGATTTTTGAAAAAATCCCTAAGCCCCGGGGTCACAATTTCAGCAAAAATCTGACTTTTGGCAAGTCACTCAAAAATGGTGCCAATCACTTGCAAATGCTCCCATGAAAGGTTTGGCGGTCAAAACAGAAGGTTTTTTATCACAGGACAAGAAATCAGCCCTCGACAACTTAACCGGCGAAAAAAGATTTTTGACAAAATCCCTAAGCCCCGGGGTCACAATTTCAGCAAAAATCTGACTTTTGGCAATTCACTCAAAAATGGTGCCAATCACTTGCAAATGCTCCCCTGAAAGGTTTGGCAGTCAAAACAGAAGGCTTTTCATCACAGGACAAGAAATCAGCCCTCGACAACTTAACCGGCGAAAAAAGATTTTTTGACAAAATCCCTAAGCCCCGGGGTCACAATTTCAGCAAAAATCTGACTTTTGGCAATTCACTCAAAAATGGTGCCAATCACTTGCAAATGCTCCCCTGAAAGGTTTGGCAGTCAAAACAGAAGGCTTTTTATCACAGGACAAGAAATCAGCCCTCGACAACTTAACCGGCGAAAAAAGATTTTTTGAAAAAATCCCTAAGCCCCGGGGTCACAATTTCAGTAAAAATCTGACTTTTGGCAATTCACTCAAAAATGGTGCCAAACGCTTGCAAATGGTCCCCTGAAAGGTTTGGCAGTCGAAACAGAAGGCTTTTTATCACAGGACAAGAAATCAGACCACAACAACTTAACTGGCGAAAAAAGATTTTTTGAAAAAATCCCTAAGCCCCGGGGTCACAATTTCAGCAAAAATCTGACTTTTGGCAAGTCACTCAAAAATGGTGCCAATCACTTGCAAATGCTCCCCTGAAAGGTTTGGCGGTGAAAACAGAAGGCTTTTTATCACAGGACAAGAAATCAGCCCTCGACAACTTAACCGGCGGAAAAAGATTTTTTGAAAAAATCCCTAAGCCCCGGGGTCACATTTTCAGCAAAAATCTGACTTTTGGCAATTCACTCAAAAATGGTGCCAAACGCTTGCAAATGGTCCCCTGAAAGGTTTGGCAGTTGAAAAAGAAGGCTTTTTATCACAGGACAAGAAATAAGACCACAACAACTTAACCGGCGAAAAAAGATTTTTTGAAAAAATCCCTAAGCCCCGGGGTCACAATTTCAGCAAAAATCTGACTTTTGGCAATTCACTCAAAAATGGTGCCAAACACTTGCAAATGCTCCCCTGAATGCTTTGGCGGTCAAAACAGTAGGCTTTTTATCACAAGACAAGAAATCAGCCCTCGACAACTTAACCAGCGCAAAAAGATTTTTTGAAAAAATCCCTAAGCCCCGGGTTCACAATTTCAGCAAAAATCTGATTTTTTACAATTCACTCATGAGTGGTGCCAAACGCTTGCAAATGCTCCCCTGAATGGTTTGGCGGTCAAAACAGAAGGCTTTTTATCACAAGACAAGAAATCAGACCACAACAACTTAACTGGCGAAAAAAGATTTTTTGAAAAAAATCCCTAAGCCCCGGGGTCGCAATTTCTGCAAAAATCTGACTTTTGGCAATTCACTCAAAAATGGTGCCAAACACTTGCAAATGCTCCCCTGAATGCTTTGGCGGTCAAAACAGTAGGCTTTTTATCACAAGACAAGAAATCAGCCCTCGACAACTTAACCAGCGCAAAAAGATTTTTTGAAAAAATCCCTAAGCCCCGGGGTCACAATTTCAGCAAAAATCTGATTTTTTACAATTCACTCATGAGTGGTGCCAAACGCTTGCAAATGCTCCCCTGAATGGTTTGGCGGTCAAAACAGAAGGCTTTTTATCACAAGAAAAGAAATCAGCCCTCGACAACTTAACCAGCGAAAAAAGATTTTTTTCAAAATATCCCTAAGCCCCGGGGTCACAATTTCAGCAAAAATCTGATTTTTGGCAATTCACTCAAAAATCGTGCCAAACACTTGCAAATGCTCCCCTGAATGCTTTGGCGGTCAAAACAGAAGGCTTTTTATCACAAGACAAGAAATCAGACCACAACAACTTAACTGGCGAAAAAAGATTTTTTGAAAAAAATCCCTAAGCCCCGGGGTCACAATTTCTGCAAAAATCTGACTTTTGGCAATTCACTCAAAAATGGTGCCAAACACTTGCAAATGCTCCCCTGAATGGTTTGGCGGTCAAAACAGAAGGCTTTTTATCACAGGACAAGAAATCAGCCCTCGACAACTTAACCGGCGAAAAAAGATTTTTGGAAAAAAACCCTAAGCCCCGGGGTCACATTTTCAGCAAAAATCTGACTTTTGGCAATTCACTCAAAAATGGTGCCAAACGCTTGCAAATGGTCCCCTGAAAGGTTTGGCAGTTGAAACAGAAGGCTTTTTATCACAGGACAAGAAATCAGACCACAACAACTTAACCGGCGAAAAAAGATTTTTTGAAAAAAACCCTAAGCCCCGGGGTCACAATTTCAGCAAAAATCTGACTTTTGGCAATTCACTCAAAAATGGTGCCAAACACTTGCAAATGCTCCCCTGAATGCTTTGGCGGTCAAAACAGTAGGCTTTTTATCACAAGACAAGAAATCAGCCCTCGACAACTTAACCAGCGCAAAAAGGTTTTTTGAAAAAATCCCTAAGCCCCGGGGTCACAATTTCAGCAAAAATCTGATTTTTTACAATTCACTCATGAGTGGTGCCAAACGCTTGCAAATGCTCCCCTGAAAGGTTTGGCGGTCAAAACAGAAGATTTTTTATCACAGGACATGAAATCAGCCCTCGACAACTTAACCGGCGAAAATTTTTTTTTGAAAAAATCCCTAAGCCCCGGGGTCACAATTTCAGCAAAAATCTGACTTTTGGCAAGTCACTCAAAAATGGTGCCAATCACTTGCAAATGCTCCCCTGAAAGGTTTGGCGGTGAAAACAGAAGGCTTTTTATCACAGGACAAGAAATCAGCCCTCGACAACTTAACCGGCGAAAAAAGATTTTTGAAAAAATCCCTAAGCCCCGGGGTCACAATTTCAGCAAAAATCTGACTTTTGGCAAGTCACTCAAAAATGGTGCCAATCACTTGCAAATGCTCCCCTGAAAGGTTTGGCAGTGAAAACAGAAGGCTTTTTATCACAGGACAAGAAATCAGCCCTCGACAACTTAACCGGCGAAAAAAGATTTTTTGAAAAAGTCCCTAAGCCCCGGGGTCACAATTTCAGCAAAAATCTGACTTTTGGCAATTCACTCAAAAATGGTGCCAAACGCTTGCAAATGGTCCCCTGAAAGGTTTGGCAGTTGAAACAGAAGGCTTTTTATCACAGGACAAGAAATCAGACCACAACAACTTAACCGGCGAAAAAAGATTTTTTGAAAAAATCCCTAAGCCCCGGGGTCACAATTTCAGCAAAAATCTGACTTTTGGCAATTCACTCAAAAATGGTGCCAAACGCTTGCAAATGGTCCCCTGAAAGGTTTGGCTGTCAAAACAGAAGGCTGTTTATCACAGGACAAGAAATCAGCCATCGACAACTTAACCGGCGAAAAAAGATTTTTTGAAAAAATCCCTAAGCCCCGGGGTCACAATTTCAGCAAAAATCTGACTTTTGGCAATTCACTCAAAAATGGTGCCAAACACTTGCAAATGCTCCCCTGAATGCTTTGGCGGTCAAAACAGAAGGCTTTTTATCACAAGACAAGAAATCAGCCCTCGACAACTTAACCAGCGAAAAAAGATTTTTTGAAAAAATCACTAAGCCCCGGGGTCACAATTTCAGCAAAAATCTGACTTTTGGCAATTTACTCAAAAATGGTGCCAATCACTTGCAAATGCTCCCCTGAAAGGTTTGGCAGTCAAAACAGAAGGCTTTTTATCACAGGACAAGAAATCAGCCCTCGACATCTTAACCGGCGAAAAAAGATTTTTTGAAAAAATCCCAAAGCCCCGGGTTCACAATTTCAGCAAAAATCCGACTTTTGGCAATTCACTCAAAAATGGTGCCAAACGCTTGCAAATGGTCCCCTGAAAGGTTTGGCGGTCAAAACAGAAGGCTGTTTATCACAGGACAAGAAATCAGCCATCGACAACTTAACCGGCGGAAAAATATTTTTTGAAAAAATCCCTAAGCCCCGAGGTCACAAGTTCAGCAAAAATCTGACTTTTGGCAATTCACTCAAAAATGGTGCCAAACGCTTGCAAATGGTCCCCTGAAAGGTTTGGCAGTCGAAACAGAAGGCTTTTTATCACAGGACAAGAAATCAGACCACAACAACTTAACCGGCGGAAAAAGATTTTTTGAAAAAATCCCTAAGCCCCGGGGTCACAATTTCAGCAAAAATCTGACTTTTGGCAATTCACTCAAAAATGGCGCCAATGACTTGCAAATGCTCCCCTGAAAGGTTTGGCGGTCAAAACAGAAGGCTTTTTATCACAGGACAAGAAATCAGCCCTCGACAACTTAACCGGCAGAAAAAGATTTTTTGAAAAAATCCCTAAGCCCCGGGGTCACATTTTCAGCAAAAATCTGACTTTTGGCAATTCACTCAAAAATGGTTCCAAACGCTTCCAAATGGTCCCCTGAAAGGTTTGGCAGTTGAAAAAGAAGGCTTTTTATCACAGGACAAGAAATAAGACCACAACAACTTAACCGGCGAAAAAAGATTTTTTGAAAAAATCCCTAAGCCCCGGGGTCACAATTTCAGCAAAAATCTGACTTTTGGCAATTCACTCAAAAATGGTGCCAAACACTTGCAAATGCTCCCCTGAATGCTTTGGCGGTCAAAACAGTAGGCTTTTTATCACAAGACAAGAAATCAGACCACAACAACTTAACTGGCGAAAAAAGATTTTTTGAAAAAAATCCCTAAGCCCCGGGGTCACAATTTCTGCAAAAATCTGACTTTTGGCAATTCACTCAAAAATGGTGCCAAACACTTGCAAATGCTCCCCTGAATGGTTTGGCGGTCAAAACAGAAGGCTTTTTATCACAAGACAAGAAATCAGCCCTCGACAACTTAACCGGCGAAAATTTTTTTTTGAAAAAATCCCTAAGCCCCGGGGTCACAATTTCAGCAAAAATCTGACTTTTCGCAAGTCACTCAAAAATGGTGCCAATCACTTGCAAATGCTCCCCTGAAAGGTTTGGCGGTGAAAACAGAAGGCTTTTTATCACAGGACAAGAAATCAGCCCTCGACAACTTAACCGGGGAAAAAAGATTTTTGGAAAAAAACCCTAAGCCCCGGGGTCACATTTTCAGCAAAAATCTGACTTTTGGCAATTCACTCAAAAATGGTGCCAAACGCTTGCAAATGGTCCCCTGAAAGGTTTGGCAGTTGAAACAGAAGGCTTTTTATCACAGGACAAGAAATCAGACCACAACAACTTAACCGGCGAAAATAGATTTTTTCAAAAAATCCCTAAGCCCCGGGGTCACAATTTCAGCAGAAATCTGACTTTTGGCAATTCACTCAAAAATAGTGCCAAACACTTGCAAATGCTCCCCTGAATGCTTTGGCGGTCAAAACAGTAGGCTTTTTATCACAAGACAAGAAATCAGCCCTCGACAACTTAACCAGCGCAAAAAGGTTTTTTGAAAAAATCCCTAAGCCCCGCGGTCACAATTTCAGCAAAAATCTGATTTTTTACAATTCACTCATGAGTGGTGCCAAACGCTTGCAAATGCTCCCCTGAATGGTTTGGCGGTCAAAACAGAAGGCTTTTTATCACAAGACAAGAAATCAGCCCTCGACAACTTAACCAGCGAAAAAAGATTTTTTGAAAAAAATCCCTAAGCCCCGGGGTCACAATTTCAGCAAAAATCTGATTTTTTACAATTCACTCATGAGTGGTGCGAAACGCTTGCAAATGCTCCCCTGAAAGGTTTGGCGGTCAAAACAGAAGATTTTTTATCACAGGACAAGAAATCAGCCCTCGACAACTTAACCAGCGAAAATTTTTTTTTGAAAAAATCCCTAAGCCCCGGGGTCACAATTTCAGCAAAAATCTGACTTTTGGCAAGTCACTCAAAAATGGTGCCAATCACTTGCAAATGCTCCCCTGAAAGGTTTGGCGGTGAAAACAGAAGGCTTTTTATCACAGGACAAGAAATCAGCCCTCGACAACTTAACCGGCGAAAAAAGATTTTTGAAAAAATCCCTAAGCCCCGGGGTCACAATTTCAGCAAAAATCTGACTTTTGGCAAGTCACTCAAAAATGGTGCCAATCACTTGCAAATGCTCCCCTGAAAGGTTTGGCGGTGAAAACAGAAGGCTTTTTATCACAGGACAAGAAATCAGCCCTCGACAACTTAACCGGCGAAAAAAGATTTTTTGAAAAAATCCCTAAGCCCCGGGGTCACATTTTCAGCAAAAATCTGACTTTTGGCAATTCACTCAAAAATGGTGCCAAACGCTTGCAAATGGTCCCCTGAAAGGTTTGGCAGTTGAAACAGAAGGCTTTTTATCACAGGACAAGAAATCAGACCACAACAACTTAACCGGCGAAAAAAGATTTTTTGAAAAAATCCCTAAGCCCCGGGGTCACAATTTCAGCAAAAATCTGACTTTTGGCAATTCACTCAAAAATGGTGCCAAACGCTTGCAAATGGTCCCCTGAAAGGTTTGGCTGTCAAAACAGAAGGCTGTTTATCACAGGACAAGAAATCAGCCATCGACAACTTAACCGGCGAAAAAAGATTTTTTGAAAAAATCCCTAAGCCCCGGGGTCACAATTTCAGCAAAAATCTGACTTTTGGCAATTCACTCAAAAATGGTGCCAAACACTTGCAAATGCTCCCCTGAATGCTTTGGCGGTCAAAACAGAAGGCTTTTTATCACAAGACAAGAAATCAGCCCTCGACAACTTAACCAGCGAAAAAAGATTTTTTGAAAAAATCCCTAAGCCCCGGGGTCACAATTTCAGCAAAAATCTGACTTTTGGCAATTTACTCAAAAATGGTGCCAATCACTTGCAAATGCTCCCCTGAAAGGTTTGGCAGTCAAAACAGAAGGCTTTTTATCACAGGACAAGAAATCAGCCCTCGACAACTTAACCGGCGAAAAAAGATTTTTTGAAAAAATCCCAAAGCCCCGGGCTCACAATTTCAGCAAAAATCCGACTTTTGGCAATTCACTCAAAAATGGTGCCAAACGCTTGCAAATCGTCCCCTGAAAGGTTTGGCGGTCAAAACAGAAGGCTGTTTATCACAGGACAAGAAATCAGCCCTCGACAACTTAACCGGCGGAAAAATATTTTTTGAAAAAATCCCTAAGCCCCGGGGTCACAAGTTCAGCAAAAATCTGACTTTTGGCCTTACACTCAAAAATGGCGCCAATGACTTGCAAATGCTCCCCTGAAAGGTTTGGCGGTCAAAACAGAAGGCTTTTTATCACAGGACAAGAAATCAGCCATCGACAACTTAACCGGCGAAAAAAGAATTTTGGAAAAAAACCCTAAGCCCCGGAGTCACAATTTCAGCAAAAATCTGACTTTTGGCAATTGACTCAAAAATGGTGCCAATCACTTGCAAATGCTCCCCTGAAAGGTTTGGCGGTCAAAACAGAAGGCTTTTTATCACAGGACAAGAAATCAGACCACAACAACTTAACCGGCGAAAAAAGATTTTTTGAAAAAATCCCTAAGCCCCGGGGTCACAATTTCAGCAAAAATCTGACTTTTGGCAATTCACTCAAAAATGGTGCCAAACACTTGCAAATGCTCCCCTGAATGCTTTGGCGGTCAAAAGAGTAGGCTTTTTATCACAAGACAAGAAATCAGCCCTCGACAACTTAACCAGCGCTAAAAGATTTTTTGAAAAAATCCCTAAGCCCCGGGGTCACAATTTCAGCAAAAATCTGATTTTTTACAATTCACTCATGAGTGGTGCCAAACGCTTGCAAATGCTCCCCTGAAAGGTTTGGCGGTCAAAACAGAAGATTTTTTATCACAGGACAAGAAATCAGCCCTCGACAACTTAACCGGCGAAAATTTTTTTTTGAAAAAATCCCTAAGCCCCGGGGTCACAATTTCAGCAAAAATCTGACTTTTGGCAAGTCACTCAAAAATGGTGCCAATCACTTGCAAATGCTCCCCTGAAAGGTTTGGCGGTGAAAACAGAAGGCTTTTTATCACAGGACAAGAAATCAGCCCTCGACAACTTAACCGGCGAAAAAAGATTTTTGAAAAAATCCCTAAGCCCCGGGGTCACAATTTCAGCAAAAATCTGACTTTTAGCAAGTCACTCAAAAATGGTGCCAATCACTTGCAAATGCTCCCCTGAAAGGTTTGGCGGTGAAAACAGAAGGCTTTTTATCACAGGACAAGAAATCAGCCCTCGACAACTTAACCGGCGAAAAAAGATTTTTTTAAAAAATCCCTAAGCCCCGGGGTCACAATTTCAGCAAAAATCTGACTTTTGGCAATTCACTCAAAAATGGTGCCAAACACTTGCAAATGCTCCCCTGAATGCTTTGGCGGTCAAAACAGAAGCCTTTTTATCACAAGACAAGAAATCAGCCCTCGACAACTAAACCAGCGAAAAAAGATTTTTTGAAAAAATCCCTAAGCCCCGGGGTCACAATTTCAGCAAAAATCCGACTTTTGGCAATTCACTCAAAAATGGTGCCAAACGCTTGCAAATGGTCCCCTGAAAGGTTTGGCGGTCAAAACAGAAGGCTGTTTATCACAGGACAAGAAATCAGCCATCGACAACTTAACCGGCGGAAAAATAGTTTTTTGAAAAAATCCCTAAGCCCCGGGGTCACAAGTTCAGCAAAAATCTGACTTTTGGCCTTTCACTCAAAAATGGTGCCAAACGTTTGCAAATGCTCCCCTGAAAGGTTTGGCAGTCGAAACAGAAGGCTTTTTATCACAGGACAAGAAATCAGACCACAACAACTTAACCGGCAGAAAAAGATTTTTTGAAAAAATCCCTAAGCCCCGGGGTCACAATTTCAGCAAAAATCTGACTTTTGGCAATTCACTCAAAAATGGCGCCAATGACTTGCAAATGCTCCCCTGAAAGGTTTGGCGGTCAAAACAGAAGGCTTTTTATCACAGGACAAGAAATCAGCCATGGACAACTTGACCGGCGAAAAAAGATTTTTTGAAAAAATCCCTAAGCCCCGGGGTCACAATTTCAGCAAAAATCTGACTTTTGGCAATTTACTCAAAAATGGTGCCAATCACTTGCAAATGCTCCCCTGAAAGGTTTGGCAGTCAAAACAGAAGGCTTTTTATCACAGGACAAGAAATCAGCCCTCGACAACTTAACCGGCGAAAAAAGATTTTTTGAAAAAATCCCAAAGCCCCGGGCTCACAATTTCAGCCAAAATTCGACTTTTGGCAATTCACTCAAAAATGGTGCCAAACGCTTGCAAATGGTCCCCTGAAAGGTTTGGCGGTCAAAACAGAAGGCTGTTTATCACAGGACAAGAAATCAGCCCTCGACAACTTAACCGGCGGAAAAATATTTTTTGAAAAAATCCCTAAGCCCCGGGGTCACAAGTTCAGCAAAAATCTGACTTTTGGCCTTACACTCAAAAATGGCGCCAATGACTTGCAAATGCTCCCCTGAAAGGTTTGGCGGTCAAAACAGAAGGCTTTTTATCACAGGACAAGAAATCAGCCATCGACAACTTAACCGGCGAAAAAAGAATTTTGGAAAAAAACCCTAAGCCCCGGGGTCACAATTTCAGCAAAAATCTGACTTTTGGCAATTCACTCAAAAATGGTGCCAAACACTTGCAAATGCTCCCCTGAATGCTTTGGCGGTCAAAAGAGTAGGCTTTTTATCACAAGACAAGAAATCAGCCCTCGACAACTTAACCAGCGCTAAAAGATTTTTTGAAAAAATCCCTAAGCCCCGGGGTCACAATTTCAGCAAAAATCTGATTTTTTACAATTCACTCATGAGTGGTGCCAAACGCTTGCAAATGCTCCCCTGAAAGGTTTGGCGGTCAAAACAGAAGATTTTTTATCACAGGACAAGAAATCAGCCCTCGACAACTTAACCGGCGAAAATTTTTTTTTGAAAAAATCCCTAAGCCCCGGGGTCACAATTTCAGCAAAAATCTGACTTTTGGCAAGTCACTCAAAAATGGTGCCAATCACTTGCAAATGCTCCCCTGAAAGGTTTGGCGGTGAAAACAGAAGGCTTTTTATCACAGGACAAGAAATCAGCCCTCGACAACTTAACCGGCGAAAAAAGATTTTTGAAAAAATCCCTAAGCCCCGGGGTCACAATTTCAGCAAAAATCTGACTTTTAGCAAGTCACTCAAAAATGGTGCCAATCACTTGCAAATGCTCCCCTGAAAGGTTTGGCGGTGAAAACAGAAGGCTTTTTATCACAGGACAAGAAATCAGCCCTCGACAACTTAACCGGCGAAAAAAGATTTTTTTAAAAAATCCCTAAGCCCCGGGGTCACATTTTCAGCAAAAATCTGACTTTTGGCAATTCACTCAAAAATGGTGCCAAACGCTTGCAAATGGTCCCCTGAAAGGTTTGGCAGTTGAAACAGAAGGCTTTTTATCACAGGACATGAAATCAGACCACAACAACTTAACCGGCGAAAAAAGATTTTTTGAAAAAATCCCTAAGCCCCGGGGTCACAATTTCAGCAAAAATCTGACTTTTGGCAATTCACTCAAAAATGGTGCCAAACGCTTGCAAATGGTCCCCTGAAAGGTTTGGCTGTCAAAACAGAAGGCTGTTTATCACAGGACAAGAAATCAGCCATCGACAACTTAACCGGCGAAAAAAGATTTTTTGAAAAAATCCCTAAGCCCCGGGGTCACAATTTCAGCAAAAATCTGACTTTTGGCAATTCACTCAAAAATGGTGCCAAACACTTGCAAATGCTCCCCTGAATGCTTTGGCGGTCAAAACAGTAGGCTTTTTATCACAAGACAAGAAATCAGACCACAACAACTTAACTGGCGAAAAAAGATTTTTTGAAAAAAATCCCTAAGCCCCGGGGTCACAATTTCTGCAAAAATCTGACTTTTGGCAATTCACTCAAAAATGGTGCCAAACACTTGCAAATGCTCCCCTGAATGGTTTGGCGGTCAAAACAGAAGGCTTTTTATCACAAGACAAGAAATCAGCCCTCGACAACTTAACCGGCGAAAATTTTTTTTTGAAAAAATCCCTAAGCCCCGGGGTCACAATTTCAGCAAAAATCTGACTTTTCGCAAGTCACTCAAAAATGGTGCCAATCACTTGCAAATGCTCCCCTGAAAGGTTTGGCGGTGAAAACAGAAGGCTTTTTATCACAGGACAAGAAATCAGCCCTCGACAACTTAACCGGGGAAAAAAGATTTTTGGAAAAAAACCCTAAGCCCCGGGGTCACATTTTCAGCAAAAATCTGACTTTTGGCAATTCACTCAAAAATGGTGCCAAACGCTTGCAAATGGTCCCCTGAAAGGTTTGGCAGTTGAAACAGAAGGCTTTTTATCACAGGACAAGAAATCAGACCACAACAACTTAACCGGCGAAAATAGATTTTTTCAAAAAATCCCTAAGCCCCGGGGTCACAATTTCAGCAGAAATCTGACTTTTGGCAATTCACTCAAAAATAGTGCCAAACACTTGCAAATGCTCCCCTGAATGCTTTGGCGGTCAAAACAGTAGGCTTTTTATCACAAGACAAGAAATCAGCCCTCGACAACTTAACCAGCGCAAAAAGGTTTTTTGAAAAAATCCCTAAGCCCCGCGGTCACAATTTCAGCAAAAATCTGATTTTTTACAATTCACTCATGAGTGGTGCCAAACGCTTGCAAATGCTCCCCTGAATGGTTTGGCGGTCAAAACAGAAGGCTTTTTATCACAAGACAAGAAATCAGCCCTCGACAACTTAACCAGCGAAAAAAGATTTTTTGAAAAAAATCCCTAAGCCCCGGGGTCACAATTTCAGCAAAAATCTGATTTTTTACAATTCACTCATGAGTGGTGCGAAACGCTTGCAAATGCTCCCCTGAAAGGTTTGGCGGTCAAAACAGAAGATTTTTTATCACAGGACAAGAAATCAGCCCTCGACAACTTAACCAGCGAAAATTTTTTTTTGAAAAAATCCCTAAGCCCCGGGGTCACAATTTCAGCAAAAATCTGACTTTTGGCAAGTCACTCAAAAATGGTGCCAATCACTTGCAAATGCTCCCCTGAAAGGTTTGGCGGTGAAAACAGAAGGCTTTTTATCACAGGACAAGAAATCAGCCCTCGACAACTTAACCGGCGAAAAAAGATTTTTGAAAAAATCCCTAAGCCCCGGGGTCACAATTTCAGCAAAAATCTGACTTTTGGCAAGTCACTCAAAAATGGTGCCAATCACTTGCAAATGCTCCCCTGAAAGGTTTGGCGGTGAAAACAGAAGGCTTTTTATCACAGGACAAGAAATCAGCCCTCGACAACTTAACCGGCGAAAAAAGATTTTTTGAAAAAATCCCTAAGCCCCGGGGTCACATTTTCAGCAAAAATCTGACTTTTGGCAATTCACTCAAAAATGGTGCCAAACGCTTGCAAATGGTCCCCTGAAAGGTTTGGCAGTTGAAACAGAAGGCTTTTTATCACAGGACAAGAAATCAGACCACAACAACTTAACCGGCGAAAAAAGATTTTTTGAAAAAATCCCTAAGCCCCGGGGTCACAATTTCAGCAAAAATCTGACTTTTGGCAATTCACTCAAAAATGGTGCCAAACGCTTGCAAATGGTCCCCTGAAAGGTTTGGCTGTCAAAACAGAAGGCTGTTTATCACAGGACAAGAAATCAGCCATCGACAACTTAACCGGCGAAAAAAGATTTTTTGAAAAAATCCCTAAGCCCCGGGGTCACAATTTCAGCAAAAATCTGACTTTTGGCAATTCACTCAAAAATGGTGCCAAACACTTGCAAATGCTCCCCTGAATGCTTTGGCGGTCAAAACAGAAGGCTTTTTATCACAAGACAAGAAATCAGCCCTCGACAACTTAACCAGCGAAAAAAGATTTTTTGAAAAAATCCCTAAGCCCCGGGGTCACAATTTCAGCAAAAATCTGACTTTTGGCAATTTACTCAAAAATGGTGCCAATCACTTGCAAATGCTCCCCTGAAAGGTTTGGCAGTCAAAACAGAAGGCTTTTTATCACAGGACAAGAAATCAGCCCTCGACAACTTAACCGGCGAAAAAAGATTTTTTGAAAAAATCCCAAAGCCCCGGGCTCACAATTTCAGCAAAAATCCGACTTTTGGCAATTCACTCAAAAATGGTGCCAAACGCTTGCAAATCGTCCCCTGAAAGGTTTGGCGGTCAAAACAGAAGGCTGTTTATCACAGGACAAGAAATCAGCCCTCGACAACTTAACCGGCGGAAAAATATTTTTTGAAAAAATCCCTAAGCCCCGGGGTCACAAGTTCAGCAAAAATCTGACTTTTGGCCTTACACTCAAAAATGGCGCCAATGACTTGCAAATGCTCCCCTGAAAGGTTTGGCGGTCAAAACAGAAGGCTTTTTATCACAGGACAAGAAATCAGCCATCGACAACTTAACCGGCGAAAAAAGAATTTTGGAAAAAAACCCTAAGCCCCGGAGTCACAATTTCAGCAAAAATCTGACTTTTGGCAATTGACTCAAAAATGGTGCCAATCACTTGCAAATGCTCCCCTGAAAGGTTTGGCGGTCAAAACAGAAGGCTTTTTATCACAGGACAAGAAATCAGACCACAACAACTTAACCGGCGAAAAAAGATTTTTTGAAAAAATCCCTAAGCCCCGGGGTCACAATTTCAGCAAAAATCTGACTTTTGGCAATTCACTCAAAAATGGTGCCAAACACTTGCAAATGCTCCCCTGAATGCTTTGGCGGTCAAAAGAGTAGGCTTTTTATCACAAGACAAGAAATCAGCCCTCGACAACTTAACCAGCGCTAAAAGATTTTTTGAAAAAATCCCTAAGCCCCGGGGTCACAATTTCAGCAAAAATCTGATTTTTTACAATTCACTCATGAGTGGTGCCAAACGCTTGCAAATGCTCCCCTGAAAGGTTTGGCGGTCAAAACAGAAGATTTTTTATCACAGGACAAGAAATCAGCCCTCGACAACTTAACCGGCGAAAATTTTTTTTTGAAAAAATCCCTAAGCCCCGGGGTCACAATTTCAGCAAAAATCTGACTTTTGGCAAGTCACTCAAAAATGGTGCCAATCACTTGCAAATGCTCCCCTGAAAGGTTTGGCGGTGAAAACAGAAGGCTTTTTATCACAGGACAAGAAATCAGCCCTCGACAACTTAACCGGCGAAAAAAGATTTTTGAAAAAATCCCTAAGCCCCGGGGTCACAATTTCAGCAAAAATCTGACTTTTAGCAAGTCACTCAAAAATGGTGCCAATCACTTGCAAATGCTCCCCTGAAAGGTTTGGCGGTGAAAACAGAAGGCTTTTTATCACAGGACAAGAAATCAGCCCTCGACAACTTAACCGGCGAAAAAAGATTTTTTTAAAAAATCCCTAAGCCCCGGGGTCACAATTTCAGCAAAAATCTGACTTTTGGCAATTCACTCAAAAATGGTGCCAAACACTTGCAAATGCTCCCCTGAATGCTTTGGCGGTCAAAACAGAAGGCTTTTTATCACAAGACAAGAAATCAGCCCTCGACAACTAAACCAGCGAAAAAAGATTTTTTGAAAAAATCCCTAAGCCCCGGGGTCACAATTTCAGCAAAAATCCGACTTTTGGCAATTCACTCAAAAATGGTGCCAAACGCTTGCAAATGGTCCCCTGAAAGGTTTGGCGGTCAAAACAGAAGGCTGTTTATCACAGGACAAGAAATCAGCCATCGACAACTTAACCGGCGGAAAAATAGTTTTTTGAAAAAATCCCTAAGCCCCGGGGTCACAAGTTCAGCAAAAATCTGACTTTTGGCCTTTCACTCAAAAATGGTGCCAAACGTTTGCAAATGCTCCCCTGAAAGGTTTGGCAGTCGAAACAGAAGGCTTTTTATCACAGGACAAGAAATCAGACCACAACAACTTAACCGGCAGAAAAAGATTTTTTGAAAAAATCCCTAAGCCCCGGGGTCACAATTTCAGCAAAAATCTGACTTTTGGCAATTCACTCAAAAATGGCGCCAATGACTTGCAAATGCTCCCCTGAAAGGTTTGGCGGTCAAAACAGAAGGCTTTTTATCACAGGACAAGAAATCAGCCATGGACAACTTGACCGGCGAAAAAAGATTTTTTGAAAAAATCCCTAAGCCCCGGGGTCACAATTTCAGCAAAAATCTGACTTTTGGCAATTTACTCAAAAATGGTGCCAATCACTTGCAAATGCTCCCCTGAAAGGTTTGGCAGTCAAAACAGAAGGCTTTTTATCACAGGACAAGAAATCAGCCCTCGACAACTTAACCGGCGAAAAAAGATTTTTTGAAAAAATCCCAAAGCCCCGGGCTCACAATTTCAGCCAAAATTCGACTTTTGGCAATTCACTCAAAAATGGTGCCAAACGCTTGCAAATGGTCCCCTGAAAGGTTTGGCGGTCAAAACAGAAGGCTGTTTATCACAGGACAAGAAATCAGCCCTCGACAACTTAACCGGCGGAAAAATATTTTTTGAAAAAATCCCTAAGCCCCGGGGTCACAAGTTCAGCAAAAATCTGACTTTTGGCCTTACACTCAAAAATGGCGCCAATGACTTGCAAATGCTCCCCTGAAAGGTTTGGCGGTCAAAACAGAAGGCTTTTTATCACAGGACAAGAAATCAGCCATCGACAACTTAACCGGCGAAAAAAGAATTTTGGAAAAAAACCCTAAGCCCCGGGGTCACAATTTCAGCAAAAATCTGACTTTTGGCAATTCACTCAAAAATGGTGCCAAACACTTGCAAATGCTCCCCTGAATGCTTTGGCGGTCAAAAGAGTAGGCTTTTTATCACAAGACAAGAAATCAGCCCTCGACAACTTAACCAGCGCTAAAAGATTTTTTGAAAAAATCCCTAAGCCCCGGGGTCACAATTTCAGCAAAAATCTGATTTTTTACAATTCACTCATGAGTGGTGCCAAACGCTTGCAAATGCTCCCCTGAAAGGTTTGGCGGTCAAAACAGAAGATTTTTTATCACAGGACAAGAAATCAGCCCTCGACAACTTAACCGGCGAAAATTTTTTTTTGAAAAAATCCCTAAGCCCCGGGGTCACAATTTCAGCAAAAATCTGACTTTTGGCAAGTCACTCAAAAATGGTGCCAATCACTTGCAAATGCTCCCCTGAAAGGTTTGGCGGTGAAAACAGAAGGCTTTTTATCACAGGACAAGAAATCAGCCCTCGACAACTTAACCGGCGAAAAAAGATTTTTGAAAAAATCCCTAAGCCCCGGGGTCACAATTTCAGCAAAAATCTGACTTTTAGCAAGTCACTCAAAAATGGTGCCAATCACTTGCAAATGCTCCCCTGAAAGGTTTGGCGGTGAAAACAGAAGGCTTTTTATCACAGGACAAGAAATCAGCCCTCGACAACTTAACCGGCGAAAAAAGATTTTTTTAAAAAATCCCTAAGCCCCGGGGTCACATTTTCAGCAAAAATCTGACTTTTGGCAATTCACTCAAAAATGGTGCCAAACGCTTGCAAATGGTCCCCTGAAAGGTTTGGCAGTTGAAACAGAAGGCTTTTTATCACAGGACATGAAATCAGACCACAACAACTTAACCGGCGAAAAAAGATTTTTTGAAAAAATCCCTAAGCCCCGGGGTCACAATTTCAGCAAAAATCTGACTTTTGGCAATTCACTCAAAAATGGTGCCAAACGCTTGCAAATGGTCCCCTGAAAGGTTTGGCTGTCAAAACAGAAGGCTGTTTATCACAGGACAAGAAATCAGCCATCGACAACTTAACCGGCGAAAAAAGATTTTTTGAAAAAATCCCTAAGCCCCGGGGTCACAATTTCAGCAAAAATCTGACTTTTGGCAATTCACTCAAAAATGGTGCCAAACACTTGCAAATGCTCCCCTGAATGCTTTGGCGGTCAAAACAGAAGGCTTTTTATCACAAGACAAGAAATCAGCCCTCGACAACTTAACCAGCGCTAAAAGATTTTTTGAAAAAATCCCTAAGCCCCGGGGTCACAATTTCAGCAAAAATCTGATTTTTTACAATTCACTCATGAGTGGTGCCAAACGCTTGCAAATGCTCCCCTGAAAGGTTTGGCGGTCAAAACAGAAGATTTTTTATCACAGGACAAGAAATCAGCCCTCGACAACTTAACCGGCGAAAATTTTTTTTTGAAAAATTCCCTAAGCCCCGGGGTCACAATTTCAGCAAAAATCTGACTTTTGGCAAGTCACTCAAAAATGGTGCCAATCACTTGCAAATGCTCCCCTGAAAGGTTTGGCGGTGAAAACAGAAGGCTTTTTATCACAGGACAAGAAATCAGCCCTCGACAACTTAACCGGCGAAAAAAGATTTTTGAAAAAATCCCTAAGCCCCGGGGTCACAATTTCAGCAAAAATCTGACTTTTAGCAAGTCACTCAAAAATGGTGCCAATCACTTGCAAATGCTCCCCTGAAAGGTTTGGCGGTGAAAACAGAAGGCTTTTTATCACAGGACAAGAAATCAGCCCTCGACAACTTAACCGGCGAAAAAAGATTTTTTTAAAAAATCCCTAAGCCCCGGGGTCACAATTTCAGCAAAAATCTGACTTTTGGCAATTCACTCAAAAATGGTGCCAAACACTTGCAAATGCTCCCCTGAATGCTTTGGCGGTCAAAACAGAAGGCTTTTTATCACAAGACAAGAAATCAGCCCTCGACAACTAAACCAGCGAAAAAAGATTTTTTGAAAAAATCCCTAAGCCCCGGGGTCACAATTTCAGCAAAAATCCGACTTTTGGCAATTCACTCAAAAATGGTGCCAAACGCTTGCAAATGGTCCCCTGAAAGGTTTGGCGGTCAAAACAGAAGGCTGTTTATCACAGGACAAGAAATCTGCCATCGACAACTTAACCGGCGGAAAAATAGTTTTTTGAAAAAATCCCTAAGCCCCGGGGTCACAAGTTCAGCAAAAATCTGACTTTTGGCCTTTCACTCAAAAATGGTGCCAAACGTTTGCAAATGCTCCCCTGAAAGGTTTGGCAGTCGAAACAGAAGGCTTTTTATCACAGGACAAGAAATCAGACCACAACAACTTAACCGGCAGAAAAAGATTTTTTGAAAAAATCCCTAAGCCCCGGGGTCACAATTTCAGCAAAAATCTGACTTTTGGCAATTCACTCAAAAATGGCGCCAATGACTTGCAAATGCTCCCCTGAAAGGTTTGGCGGTCAAAACAGAAGGCTTTTTATCACAGGACAAGAAATCAGCCATGGACAACTTGACCGGCGAAAAAAGATTTTTTGAAAAAATCCCTAAGCCCCGGGGTCACAATTTCAGCAAAAATCTGACTTTTGGCAATTTACTCAAAAATGGTGCCAATCACTTGCAAATGCTCCCCTGAAAGGTTTGGCAGTCAAAACAGAAGGCTTTTTATCACAGGACAAGAAATCAGCCCTCGACAACTTAACCGGCGAAAAAAGATTTTTTGAAAAAATCCCAAAGCCCCGGGCTCACAATTTCAGCAAAAATCCGACTTTTGGCAATTCACTCAAAAATGGTGCCAAACGCTTGCAAATGGTCCCCTGAAAGGTTTGGCGGTCAAAACAGAAGGCTGTTTATCACAGGACAAGAAATCAGCCCTCGACAACTTAACCGGCGGAAAAATATTTTTTGAAAAAATCCCTAAGCCCCGGGGTCACAAGTTCAGCAAAAATCTGACTTTTGGCCTTACACTCAAAAATGGCGCCAATGACTTGCAAATGCTCCCCTGAAAGGTTTGGCGGTCAAAACAGAAGGCTTTTTATCACAGGACAAGAAATCAGCCATCGAGAAACTTAACCGGCGAAAAAAGAATTTTGGAAAAAAACCCTAAGCCCCGGGGTCACAATTTCAGCAAAAATCTGACTTTTGGCAATTGACTCAAAAATGGTGCCAATCACTTGCAAATGCTCCCCTGAAAGGTTTGGCGGTCAAAACAGAAGGCTTTTTATCACAGGACAAGAAATCAGACCACAACAACTTATCCGGCGAAAAAAGATTTTTTGAAAAAATCCCTAAGCCCCGGGGTCACAATTTCAGCAAAAATCTGACTTTTGGCAATTCACTCAAAAATGGTGCCAAACACTTGCAAATGCTCCCCTGAATGCTTTGGCGGTCAAAAGAGTAGGCTTTTTATCACAAGACAAGAAATCAGCCCTCGACAACTTAACCAGCGCTAAAAGATTTTTTGAAAAAATCCCTAAGCCCCGGGGTCACAATTTCAGCAAAAATCTGATTTTTTACAATTCACTCATGAGTGGTGCCAAACGCTTGCAAATGCTCCCCTGAAAGGTTTGGCGGTCAAAACAGAAGATTTTTTATCACAGGACAAGAAATCAGCCCTCGACAACTTAACCGGCAAAAATTTTTTTTTGAAAAAATCCCTAAGCCCCGGGGTCACAATTTCAGCAAAAATCTGACTTTTGGCAAGTCACTCAAAAATGGTGCCAATCACTTGCAAATGCTCCCCTGAAAGGTTTGGCGGTGAAAACAGAAGGCTTTTTATCACAGGACAAGAAATCAGCCCTCGACAACTTAACCGGCGAAAAAAGATTTTTGAAAAAATCCCTAAGCCCCGGGGTCACAATTTCAGCAAAAATCTGACTTTTGGCAATTCACTCAAAAATGGTGCCAAACGCTTGCAAATGGTCCCCTGAAAGGTTTGGCAGTTGAAACAGAAGGCTTTTTATCACAGGACATGAAATCAGACCACAACAACTTAACCGGCGAAAAAAGATTTTTTGAAAAAATCCCTAAGCCCCGGGGTCACAATTTCAGCAAAAATCTGACTTTTGGCAATTCACTCAAAAATGGTGCCAAACGCTTGCAAATGGTCCCCTGAAAGGTTTGGCTGTCAAAACAGAAGGCTGTTTATCACAGGACAAGAAATCAGCCATCGACAACTTAACCGGCGAAAAAAGATTTTTTGAAAAAATCCCTAAGCCCCGGGGTCACAATTTCAGCAAAAATCTGACTTTTGGCAATTCACTCAAAAATGGTGCCAAACACTTGCAAATGCTCCCCTGAATGCTTTGGCGGTCAAAACAGAAGGCTTTTTATCACAAGACAAGAAATCAGCCCTCGACAACTAAACCAGCGAAAAAAGATTTTTTGAAAAAATCCCTAAGCCCCGGGGTCACAATTTCAGCAAAAATCCGACTTTTGGCAATTCACTTAAAAATGGTGCCAAACGCTTGCAAATGGTCCCCTGAAAGGTTTGGCGGTCAAAACAGAAGGCTGTTTATCACAGGACAAGAAATCAGCCATCGACAACTTAACCGGCGGAAAAATAGTTTTTTGAAAAAATCCCTAAGCCCCGGGGTCACAAGTTCAGCAAAAATCTGACTTTTGGCCTTTCACTCAAAAATGGTGCCAAACGTTTGCAAATGCTCCCCTGAAAGGTTTGGCAGTCGAAACAGAAGGCTTTTTATCACAGGACAAGAAATCAGACCACAACAACTTAACCGGCAGAAAAAGATTTTTTGAAAAAATCCCTAAGCCCCGGGGTCACAATTTCAGCAAAAATCTGACTTTTGGCAATTCACTCAAAAATGGCGCCAATGACTTGCAAATGCTCTCCTGAAAGGTTTGGCGGTCAAAACAGAAGGCTTTTTATCACAGGACAAGAAATCAGCCATCGACAACTTAACCGGCGAAAAAAGATTTTTGGAAAAACACCCTAAGCCCCGGGGTCACAATTTCAGCAAAAATCTGACTTTTGGCAATTGACTCAAAAATGGTGCCAATCACTTGCAAATGCTCCCCTGAAAGGTTTGGCGGTCAAAACAGAAGGCTTTTTATCACAGGACAAGGAATCAGACCACAACAACTTAACCGGCGAAAAAAGATTTTTTCAAAAAATCCCTAATCCCCGGGGTTACAATTTCTGCAAAAATCTGACTTTGGCAATTCACTCAAAAATGGCGCCAAACACTTGCAATTTGTCCCCTGAAAGGTTTGGCGGTCAAAACAGAAGGCTTTTTATCACAGGACAAGAAATCAGCCCTCGACAACTTAACCGGCGAAAAAAGATTTTTTGAAAAAATCCCTAAGCCCCGGGGTCACAATTTCTGCAAAAATCTGATTTTTGGCAATTCACTCAAAAAAGGTACCAATCACTTGCAAATGTTCCCCTGAAAGGTTTGGCAGTCGAAACAGAAGGCTTTTAATCACAGGACAAGAAATCAGCCCTCTGCAACTTAACTGGTGGAGAAAGATTTTTTGAAAAAAATCCCTCGGCCCCGGGGTCACAATTTCAGGAAAAATCTGACTTTTGGGAATTCACTCAAAAATGGTGCCAAACACTTAAAAACGCTCCCCTGAAAGGTTTGGCAATCAAAACAAAAGGCATGTTATCACAGGACAAGAAATCAGCCCTCGACAACTTAACCGGCGGAAAAAGATTTTTTGAAAAAATCCCGAAGCCCCGGTGTCATACTGTCAGTAAAAATATGACTTTTGGCAATTCAGTTAAAAATGGTGCCAACCGGTTGCAAATGCTCCCCTGAAAGCTTTGGCAGTCGAAATAGAAGGCTTATTATCACAGAACAAGAATTCAGCCCTCTGCAACTTAACCGGCGAAAAAAGATTTTTTTGAAAAAATCCCTAAGCCCCGAAGGTCACAATTTCAGCAAAAATCTGACTTTTGGAAATTCACTCAAAAATGGTGCTAACTGGCTGCAAATGCTTCCCTGAAAGCTTTGGCGGTCGAAACAGAAGGCTCTTTATTACAGTACAAGAAATCAGCCCTCGACAACTTAACCGGCGAAGAAAGATTTTTTGAAAAAATCCCTAAGCCCCGGGGTCACAATTTCAGCAAAAATCTGACTTTTGGCAAGTCACCCAAAAATGGTGCCAATCACTTGCAAATGCTCCCCTGAAAGGTTTGGCGGTGAAAACAGAAGGCTTTTTATCACAGGACAAGAAATCAGCCCTCGACAACTTAACCGGCGAAAAAAGATTTTTGGAAAAAAACCTTAAGCCCCGGGGTCACAATTTCAGCAAAAATCTGACTTTTGGCAATTCACTCAAAAATGGTGCCAACGCTTGCAAGTGGTCCCCTGAAAGGTTTGGCAGTCGAAACAGAAGGATTTTTATCACAGGACAAGAAATCAGCGCCCAACAACTTAACCGGCGGAAAAAGATTTTTTGAAAATTTCCCTAAGCCCCGGGGTCACAATTTCAGCAAAAATCTGACTTTTGGCAATTCACTCAAAAATGGTGCCAAACGCTTGCAAATGCTCCCCTGAATGCTTTGGCGGTCAAAACAGAAGGCTTTTTATCACAAGACAAGAAATCAGCCCTCGACAACTTAACCAGTGAAAAAAGATTTTTTGAAAAAATCCCTAAGCCCCGGGGTCACAATTTCAGCAAAAATCTGATTTTTTACAATTCACTCATGAGTGGTGCCAAACGCTTGCAAATGCTCCCCTGAAAGGTTTGGCGGTCAAAACAGAAGGCTTTTTATCACAGGACAAGAAATCAGCCCTCAACACCTTAACCGGCGAAAAAAGATTTTTTGAAAAAATCCCTAAGCCCCGGGGTCACAATTTCAGCAAAAATCCTACTTTTGGCAATTCACTCAAAAATGGTGCCAAACGCTTGCAAATGGTCCCCTGAAAGGTTTGGCTGTCAAAACAGAAGGCTGTTTATCACAGGACAAGAAATCAGCCTTCGACAACTTAACCGGCGAAAAAAGATTTTTTGAAAAAATCCCTAAGCCCCGGGGTCACAATTTCAGCAAAAATCCGACTTTTGGCAATTCACTCAAAAATGGTGACAAACACTTGCAAATGCTCCCCTGAAAGGTTTGGCGGTCAAAACAGAAGGTTTTTTATCACAGGACAAGAAATCAGCCCTCGACAACTTAACCGGGAAAAAAAGATTTTTGACAAAATCCCTAAGCCCCGGGGTCACAATTTCAGCAAAAATCTGACTTTTGGTAATTCACTCAAAAATGGTGCCAATCACTTGCAAATGCTCCCCTGAAAGGTTTGGCAGTCAAAACAGAAGGCTTTTTATCACAGGACAAGAAATCAGCCCTCGACAACTTAACCGGCGAAAAAAGATTTTTTGACAAAATCCCTAAGCCCCGGGGTCACAATTTCAGCAAAAATCTGACTTTTGGCAATTCACTCAAAAATGGTGCCAATCACTTGCAAATGCTCCCCTGAAAGGTTTGGCAGTTAAAACAGAAGGCTTTTTATCACAGGACAAGAAATCAGCCCTCGACAACTTAACTGGCGAAAAAAGATTTTTTGAAAAAATCCCTAAGCCCTGGGGTCACAATTTCAGCAAAAATCCTACTTTTGGCAATTCACTCAAAAATGGTGCCAAACGCTTGCAAATGGTCCCCTGAAAGGTTGGGCTGTCAAAACAGAAGGCTGTTTATCACAAGACAAGAAATCAGCCATCGACAACTTAACCGGCGGAAAAAGATTTTTTGAAAAAATCCCTAAGCCCCGGGGTCACAATTTCAGCAAAAATCTGACTTTTGGCAATTCACTCATGAGTGGTGCCAAACGCTTGCAAATGCTCCCCTGAAAGGTTTGGCAGTCGAAACAGAAGGCTTTTTATCACAGGACAAGAAATCAGACCACAACAACTTAACCGGCGAAAAAAGATTTTTTGAAAAAATCCCTAAGCCCCGGGGTCACAATTTCTGCAAAAATCTGACTTTTGGCAATTCACTCAAAAATGTTGCCAATGACTTGCAAATGCTCCCCTGAAAGGTTTGGCGGTCAAAACAGAAGGCTTTTTATCACAGGACAAGAAATCAGCCATCGACAACTTAACCGGCGAAAAAAGATTTTTGGAAAAAAACCCTAAGCCCCGGGGTCACAATTTCAGCAAAAATCTGACTTTTGGCAATTGACTCAAAAATGGTGCCAATCACTTGCAAATGCTCCCCTGAAAGGTTTGGCGGTCAAAACAGAAGGCTTTTTATCACAGGACAAGAAATCAGCCCTCGACAACTTAACCGGCGAAAAAAGATTTTTTGAAAAAATCCCTAAGCCCCGGGGTCACAATTTCAGTAAAAATCTGACTTTTGGCAATTCACTCAAAAATGGTGCCAAACGCTTGCAAATGGTCCCCTGAAAGGTTTGGCAGTCGAAACAGAAGGCTTTTTATCACAGGACAAGAAATCAAACGACAACAACTTAACTGGCGAAAAAAGATTTTTTGAAAAAAATCCCTAAGCCCCGGGGTCACAATTTCAGCAAAAATCTGACTTTTGGCAATTCACTCAAAAATGGTGCCAAACACTTGCAAATGCTCCCCTGAATGGTTTGGCGGTCAAAACAGAAGGCTTTTTATCACAAGACAAGAAATCAGCCCTCGACAACTTAACCAGCGCTAAAAGATTTTTTGAAAAAATCCCTAAGCCCCGGGGTCACAATTTCAGCAAAAATCTGACTTTTGGCAAGTCACTCAAAAATGGTGCCAATCACTTGCAAATGCTCCCCTGAAAGGTTTGGCGGTCAAAACAGAAGGCTTTTTATCACAGGACAAGAAATCAGACCACAACAACTTATCCGGCGAAAAAAGATTTTTTGAAAAAATCCCTAAGCCCCGGGGTCACAATTTCAGCAAAAATCTGACTTTTGGCAATTCACTCAAAAATGGTGCCAAACACTTGCAAATGCTCCCCTGAATGCTTTGGCGGTTCAAAACAGTAGGCTTTTTATCACAAGACAAGAAATCAGCCCTCGACAACTTAACCAGCGCTAAAAGATTTTTTGAAAAAATCCCTAAGCCCCGGGGTCACAATTTCAGCAAAAATCTGATTTTTTACAATTCACTCATGAGTGGTGCCAAACGCTTGCAAATGCTCCCCTGAAAGGTTTGGCGGTCAAAACAGAAGATTTTTTATCACAGGACAAGAAATCAGCCCTCGACAACTTAACCGGCGAAAATTTTTTTTTGAAAAATTCCCTAAGCCCCGGGGTCACAATTTCAGCAAAAATCTGACTTTTGGCAAGTCACTCAAAAATGGTGCCAATCACTTGCAAATGCTCCCCTGAAAGGTTTGGCGGTGAAAACAGAAGGCTTTTTATCACAGGACAAGAAATCAGCCCTCGACAACTTAACCGGCGAAAAAAGATTTTTGAAAAAATCCCTAAGCCCCGGGGTCACAATTTCAGCAAAAATCTGACTTTTAGCAAGTCACTCAAAAATGGTGCCAATCACTTGCAAATGCTCCCCTGAAAGGTTTGGCGGTGAAAACAGAAGGCTTTTTATCACAGGACAAGAAATCAGCCCTCGACAACTTAACCGGCGAAAAAAGATTTTTTTAAAAAATCCCTAAGCCCCGGGGTCACAATTTCAGCAAAAATCTGACTTTTGGCAATTCACTCAAAAATGGTGCCAAACACTTGCAAATGCTCCCCTGAATGCTTTGGCGGTCAAAACAGAAGGCTTTTTATCACAAGACAAGAAATCAGCCCTCGACAACTAAACCAGCGAAAAAAGATTTTTTGAAAAAATCCCTAAGCCCCGGGGTCACAATTTCAGCAAAAATCCGACTTTTGGCAATTCACTCAAAAATGGTGCCAAACGCTTGCAAATGGTCCCCTGAAAGGTTTGGCGGTCAAAACAGAAGGCTGTTTATCACAGGACAAGAAATCTGCCATCGACAACTTAACCGGCGGAAAAATAGTTTTTTGAAAAAATCCCTAAGCCCCGGGGTCACAAGTTCAGCAAAAATCTGACTTTTGGCCTTTCACTCAAAAATGGTGCCAAACGTTTGCAAATGCTCCCCTGAAAGGTTTGGCAGTCGAAACAGAAGGCTTTTTATCACAGGACAAGAAATCAGACCACAACAACTTAACCGGGAGAAAAAGATTTTTTGAAAAAATCCCTAAGCCCCGGGGTCACAATTTCAGCAAAAATCTGACTTTTGGCAATTCACTCAAAAATGGCGCCAATGACTTGCAAATGCTCCCCTGAAAGGTTTGGCGGTCAAAACAGAAGGCTTTTTATCACAGGACAAGAAATCAGCCATGGACAACTTGACCGGCGAAAAAAGATTTTTTGAAAAAATCCCTAAGCCCCGGGGTCACAATTTCAGCAAAAATCTGACTTTTGGCAATTTACTCAAAAATGGTGCCAATCACTTGCAAATGCTCCCCTGAAAGGTTTGGCAGTCAAAACAGAAGGCTTTTTATCACAGGACAAGAAATCAGCCCTCGACAACTTAACCGGCGAAAAAAGATTTTTTGAAAAAATCCCAAAGCCCCGGGCTCACAATTTCAGCAAAAATCCGACTTTTGGCAATTCACTCAAAAATGGTGCCAAACGCTTGCAAATGGTCCCCTGAAAGGTTTGGCGGTCAAAACAGAAGGCTGTTTATCACAGGACAAGAAATCAGCCCTCGACAACTTAACCGGCGGAAAAATATTTTTTGAAAAAATCCCTAAGCCCCGGGGTCACAAGTTCAGCAAAAATCTGACTTTTGGCCTTACACTCAAAAATGGCGCCAATGACTTGCAAATGCTCCCCTGAAAGGTTTGGCGGTCAAAACAGAAGGCTTTTTATCACAGGACAAGAAATCAGCCATCGACAACTTAACCGGCGAAAAAAGAATTTTGGAAAAAAACCCTAAGCCCCGGGGTCACAATTTCAGCAAAAATCTGACTTTTGGCAATTGACTCAAAAATGGTGCCAATCACTTGCAAATGCTCCCCTGAAAGGTTTGGCGGTCAAAACAGAAGGCTTTTTATCACAGGACAAGAAATCAGACCACAACAACTTATCCGGCGAAAAAAGATTTTTTGAAAAAATCCCTAAGCCCCGGGGTCACAATTTCAGCAAAAATCTGACTTTTGGCAATTCACTCAAAAATGGTGCCAAACACTTGCAAATGCTCCCCTGAATGCTTTGGCGGTCAAAAGAGTAGGCTTTTTATCACAAGACAAGAAATCAGCCCTCGACAACTTAACCAGCGCTAAAAGATTTTTTGAAAAAATCCCTAAGCCCCGGGGTCACAATTTCAGCAAAAATCTGATTTTTTACAATTCACTCATGAGTGGTGCCAAACGCTTGCAAATGCTCCCCTGAAAGGTTTGGCGGTCAAAACAGAAGATTTTTTATCACAGGACAAGAAATCAGCCCTCGACAACTTAACCGGCAAAAATTTTTTTTTGAAAAAATCCCTAAGCCCCGGGGTCACAATTTCAGCAAAAATCTGACTTTTGGCAAGTCACTCAAAAATGGTGCCAATCACTTGCAAATGCTCCCCTGAAAGGTTTGGCGGTGAAAACAGAAGGCTTTTTATCACAGGACAAGAAATCAGCCCTCGACAACTTAACCGGCGAAAAAAGATTTTTGAAAAAATCCCTAAGCCCCGGGGTCACAATTTCAGCAAAAATCTGACTTTTGGCAATTCACTCAAAAATGGTGCCAAACGCTTGCAAATGGTCCCCTGAAAGGTTTGGCAGTTGAAACAGAAGGCTTTTTATCACAGGACATGAAATCAGACCACAACAACTTAACCGGCGAAAAAAGATTTTTTGAAAAAATCCCTAAGCCCCGGGGTCACAATTTCAGCAAAAATCTGACTTTTGGCAATTCACTCAAAAATGGTGCCAAACGCTTGCAAATGGTCCCCTGAAAGGTTTGGCTGTCAAAACAGAAGGCTGTTTATCACAGGACAAGAAATCAGCCATCGACAACTTAACCGGCGAAAAAAGATTTTTTGAAAAAATCCCTAAGCCCCGGGGTCACAATTTCAGCAAAAATCTGACTTTTGGCAATTCACTCAAAAATGGTGCCAAACACTTGCAAATGCTCCCCTGAATGCTTTGGCGGTCAAAACAGAAGGCTTTTTATCACAAGACAAGAAATCAGCCCTCGACAACTAAACCAGCGAAAAAAGATTTTTTGAAAAAATCCCTAAGCCCCGGGGTCACAATTTCAGCAAAAATCCGACTTTTGGCAATTCACTCAAAAATGGTGCCAAACGCTTGCAAATGGTCCCCTGAAAGGTTTGGCGGTCAAAACAGAAGGCTGTTTATCACAGGACAAGAAATCAGCCATCGACAACTTAACCGGCGGAAAAATAGTTTTTTGAAAAAATCCCTAAGCCCCGGGGTCACAAGTTCAGCAAAAATCTGACTTTTGGCCTTTCACTCAAAAATGGTGCCAAACGTTTGCAAATGCTCCCCTGAAAGGTTTGGCAGTCGAAACAGAAGGCTTTTTATCACAGGACAAGAAATCAGACCACAACAACTTAACCGGCAGAAAAAGATTTTTTGAAAAAATCCCTAAGCCCCGGGGTCACAATTTCAGCAAAAATCTGACTTTTGGCAATTCACTCAAAAATGGCGCCAATGACTTGCAAATGCTCCCCTGAAAGGTTTGGCGGTCAAAACAGAAGGCTTTTTATCACAGGACAAGAAATCAGCCATCGACAACTTAACCGGCGAAAAAAGATTTTTGGAAAAACACCCTAAGCCCCGGGGTCACAATTTCAGCAAAAATCTGACTTTTGGCAATTGACTCAAAAATGGTGCCAATCACTTGCAAATGCTCCCCTGAAAGGTTTGGCGGTCAAAACAGAAGGCTTTTTATCACAGGACAAGGAATCAGACCACAACAACTTAACCGGCGAAAAAAGATTTTTTCAAAAAATCCCTAATCCCCGGGGTTACAATTTCTGCAAAAATCTGACTTTGGCAATTCACTCAAAAATGGCGCCAAACACTTGCAATTTGTCCCCTGAAAGGTTTGGCGGTCAAAACAGAAGGCTTTTTATCACAGGACAAGAAATCAGCCCTCGGCAACTTAACCGGCGAAAAAAGATTTTTTGAAAAAATCCCTAAGCCCCGGGGTCACAATTTCTGCAAAAATCTGATTTTTGGCAATTCACTCAAAAAAGGTACCAATCACTTGCAAATGTTCCCCTGAAAGGTTTGGCAGTCGAAACAGAAGGCTTTTAATCACAGGACAAGAAATCAGCCCTCTGCAACTTAACTGGTGGAGAAAGATTTTTTGAAAAAAATCCCTCGGCCCCGGGGTCACAATTTCAGGAAAAATCTGACTTTTGGGAATTCACTCAAAAATGGTGCCAAACACTTAAAAACGCTCCCCTGAAAGGTTTGGCAATCAAAACAAAAGGCATGTTATCACAGGACAAGAAATCAGCCCTCGACAACTTAACCGGCGGAAAAAGATTTTTTGAAAAAATCCCGAAGCCCCGGTGTCATACTGTCAGTAAAAATATGACTTTTGGCAATTCAGTTAAAAATGGTGCCAACCGGTTGCAAATGCTCCCCTGAAAGCTTTGGCAGTCGAAATAGAAGGCTTATTATCACAGAACAAGAATTCAGCCCTCTGCAACTTAACCGGCGAAAAAAGATTTTTTTGAAAAAATCCCTAAGCCCCGAAGGTCACAATTTCAGCAAAAATCTGACTTTTGGAAATTCACTCAAAAATGGTGCTAACTGGCTGCAAATGCTTCCCTGAAAGCTTTGGCGGTCGAAACAGAAGGCTCTTTATTACAGTACAAGAAATCAGCCCTCGACAACTTAACCGGCGAAGAAAGATTTTTTGAAAAAATCCCTAAGCCCCGGGGTCACAATTTCAGCAAAAATCTGACTTTTGGCAAGTCACCCAAAAATGGTGCCAATCACTTGCAAATGCTCCCCTGAAAGGTTTGGCGGTGAAAACAGAAGGCTTTTTATCACAGGACAAGAAATCAGCCCTCGACAACTTAACCGGCGAAAAAAGATTTTTGGAAAAAAACCTTAAGCCCCGGGGTCACAATTTCAGCAAAAATCTGACTTTTGGCAATTCACTCAAAAATGGTGCCAACGCTTGCAAGTGGTCCCCTGAAAGGTTTGGCAGTCGAAACAGAAGGCTTTTTATCACAGGACAAGAAATCAGCGCCCAACAACTTAACCGGCGGAAAAAGATTTTTTGAAAATTTCCCTAAGCCCCGGGGTCACAATTTCAGCAAAAATCTGACTTTTGGCAATTCACTCAAAAATGGTGCCAAACGCTTGCAAATGCTCCCCTGAATGCTTTGGCGGTCAAAACAGAAGGCTTTTTATCACAAGACAAGAAATCAGCCCTCGACAACTTAACCAGTGAAAAAAGATTTTTTGAAAAAATCCCTAAGCCCCGGGGTCACAATTTCAGCAAAAATCTGATTTTTTACAATTCACTCATGAGTGGTGCCAAACGCTTGCAAATGCTCCCCTAAAAGGTTTGGCGGTCAAAACAGAAGGCTTTTTATCACAGGACAAGAAATCAGCCCTCAACACCTTAACCGGCGAAAAAAGATTTTTTGAAAAAATCCCTAAGCCCCGGGGTCACAATTTCAGCAAAAATCCTACTTTTGGCAATTCACTCAAAAATGGTGCCAAACGCTTGCAAATGGTCCCCTGAAAGGTTTGGCTGTCAAAACAGAAGGCTGTTTATCACAGGACAAGAAATCAGCCTTCGACAACTTAACCGGTGAAAAAAGATTTTTTGAAAAAATCCCTAAGCCCCGGGGTCACAATTTCAGCAAAAATCCGACTTTTGGCAATTCACTCAAAAATGGTGACAAACACTTGCAAATGCTCCCCTGAAAGGTTTGGCGGTCAAAACAGAAGGTTTTTTATCACAGGACAAGAAATCAGCCCTCGACAACTTAACCGGGGAAAAAAGATTTTTGACAAAATCCCTAAGCCCCGGGGTCACAATTTCTGCAAAAATCTGACTTTTGGCAATTCACTCAAAAATGGTGCCAATCACTTGCAAATGCTCCCCTGAAAGGTTTGGCAGTCAAAACAGAAGGCTTTTTATCACAGGACAAGAAATCAGCCCTCGACAACTTAACCGGCGAAAAAAGATTTTTTGACAAAATCCCTAAGCCCCGGGGTCACAATTTCAGCAAAAATCTGACTTTTGGCAATTCACTCAAAAATGGTGCCAATCACTTGCAAATGCTCCCCTGAAAGGTTTGGCAGTCAAAACAGAAGGCTTTTTATCACAGGACAAGAAATCAGCCCTCGACAACTTAACTGGCGAAAAAAGATTTTTTGAAAAAATCCCTAAGCCCCGGGGTCACAATTTCAGCAAAAATCCTACTTTTGGCAATTCACTCAAAAATGGTGCCAAACGCTTGCAAATGGTCCCCTGAAAGGTTGGGCTGTCAAAACAGAAGGCTGTTTATCACAAGACAAGAAATCAGCCATCGACAACTTAACCAGCGAAAAAAGATTTTTTGAAAAAATCCCTAAGCCCCGGGGTCACAATTTCAGCAAAAATCTGACTTTTGGCAATTCACTCATGAGTGGTGCCAACCGCTTGCAAATGCTCCCCTGAAAGGTTTGGCAGTCGAAACAGAAGGCTTTTTATCACAGGACAAGAAATCAGACCACAACAACTTAACCGGCGAAAAAAGATTTTTTGAAAAAATCCCTAAGCCCCGGGGTCACAATTTCTGCAAAAATCTGACTTTTGGCAATTCACTCAAAAATGTTGCCAGTGACTTGCAAATGCTCCCCTGAAAGGTTTGGCGGTCAAAACAGAAGGCTTTTTATCACAGGACAAGAAATCAGCCATCAACAACTTAACCGGCGAAAAAAGATTTTTGGAAAAAAACCCTAAGCCCCGGGGTCACAATTTCAGCAAAAATCTGACTTTTGGCAATTGACTCAAAAATGGTGCCAATCACTTGCAAATGCTCCCCTGAAAGGTTTGGCGGTCAAAACAGAAGGCTTTTTATCACAGGACAAGAAATCAGCCCTCGACAACTTAACCGGCGAAAAAAGATTTTTTGGAAAAATCCCTAAGCCCCGGGGTCACAATTTCAGTAAAAATCTGACTTTTGGCAATTCACTCAAAAATGGTGCCAAACGCTTGCAAATGGTCCCCTGAAAGGTTTGGCAGTCGAAACAGAAGGCTTTTTATCACAGGACAAGAAATCAGACCACAACAACTTAACTGGCGAAAAGATTTTTTGAAAAAAATCCCTAAGCCCCGGGGTCACAATTTCAGCAAAAATCTGACTTTTGGCAATTCACTCAAAAATGGTGCCAAACACTTGCAAATGCTCCCCTGAATGGTTTGGCGGTCAAAACAGAAGGCTTTTTATCACAAGACAAGAAATCAGCCCTCGACAACTTAACCGGCGAAATTTTTTTTTTGAAAAAATCCCTAAGCCCCGGGGTCACATTTTCAGCAAAAATCTGACTTTTGGCAATTCACTAAAAAATGGTGCCAAACACTTGCAAATGCTCCCCTGAATGCTTTGGCGGTCAAAACAGTAGGCTTTTTATCACAAGACAAGAAATCAGCCCTCGACAACTTAACCAGCGCAAAAAGATTTTTTGAAAAAATCCCTAAGCCCCGGGGTCACAATTTCAGCAAAAATCTGATTTTTTACAATTCACTCATGAGTGGTGCCAAACGCTTGCAAATGCTCCCCTGAATGCTTTGGCGGTCAAAACAGAAGGCTTTTTATCACAAGACAAGAAATCAGCCATCAACAACTTAACTGGCGAAAAAAGATTTTTTGAAAAAAATCCCTAAGCCCCGGGGTCACAATTTCTGCAAAAATCTGACTTTTGGCAATTCACTCAAAAATGGTGCCAAACACTTGCAAATGCTCCCCTGAATGGTTTGGCGGTCAAAACAGAAGGCTTTTTATCACAAGACAAGAAATCAGCCCTCGACAACTTAACCGGCGAAAAATTTTTTTTGAAAAAATCCCTAAGCCCCGGGGTCACAATTTCAGCAAAAATCTGACTTTTGGCAAGTCACTCAAAAATGGTGCCAATCACTTGCAAATGCTCCCCTGAAAGGTTTGGCGGTGAAAACAGAAGGCTTTTTATCACAGGACAAGAAATCAGCCCTCGACAACTTAACCGGCGAAAAAAGATTTTTGGAAAAAAACCCTAAGCCCCGGGGTCACATTTTCAGCAAAAATCTGACTTTTGGCAAGTCACTCAAAAATGGTGCCAAACACTTGCAAATGCTCCCCTGAATGCTTTGGCGGTCAAAACAGTAGGCTTTTTATCACAAGACAAGAAATCAGCCCTCGACAACTTAACCAGCGCAAAAAGATTTTTTGAAAAAATCCCTAAGCCCCGGGGTCACAATTTCAGCAAAAATCTGATTTTTTACAATTCACTCATGAGTGGTGCCAAACGCTTGCAAATGCTCCCCTGAATGGTTTGGCGGTCAAAACAGAAGGCTTTTTATCACAAGACAAGAAATCAGCCCTTGACAACTTAACCGGCGAAAAAAGATTTTTGGAAAAAAACCCTAAGCCCCGGGGTCACAATTTCAGCAAAAATCTGACTTTTGGCAATTGACTCAAAAATGGTGCCAATCACTTGCAAATGCTCCCCTGAAAGGTTTGGCGGTCAAAACGGAAGGCTTTTTATCACAGGACAAGGAATCAGACCACAACAACTTAACCGGCGAAAAAAGATTTTTTCAAAAAATCCCTAATCCCCGGGGTTACAATTTCTGCAAAAATCTGACTTTGGCAATTCACTCAAAAATGGCGCCAAACACTTGCAATTTGTCCCCTGAAAGGTTTGGCGGTCAAAACAGAAGGCTTTTTATCACAGGACAAGAAATCAGCCATCGACAACTTAACCGGCGAAAAAAGATTTTTTGAAAAAATCCCTAAGCCCCGGGGTCACAATTTCTGCAAAAATCTGACTTTTGGCAATTCACTCAAAAAAGGTACCAATCACTTGCAAATGTTCCCCTGAAAGGTTTGGCAGTCGAAACAGAAGGCTTTTAATCACAGGACAAGAAATCAGCCCTCTGCAACTTAACTGGCGGAGAAAGATTTTTTGAAAAAAATCCCTCGGCCCCGGGGTCACAATTTCAGGAAAAATCTGACTTTTGGGAATTCACTCAAAAATGGTGCCAAACACTTAAAAACGCTCCCCTGAAAGGTTTGGCAATCAAAACATAAGGCATGTTATCACAGGACAAGAAATCAGCCCTCGACAACTTAACCGGCGGAAAAAGATTTTTTGAAAAAATCCCGAAGCCCCGGTGTCATACTGTCAGTAAAAATATGACTTTTGGCAATTCAGTTAAAAATGGTGCCAACCGGTTGCAAAGGCTCCCCTGAAAGCTTTGGCAGTCGAAATAGAAGGCTTATTATCACAGAACAAGAATTCAGCCCTCTGCAACTTAACCGGCGAAAAAAGATTTTTTTGAAAAAATCCCTAAGCCCCGAAGGTCACAATTTCAGCAAAAATCTGACTTTTGGAAATTCACTCAAAAATGGTGCTAACTGGCTGCAAATGCTTCCCTGAAAGCTTTGGCGGTCGAAACAGAAGGCTCTTTATTACAGTACAAGAAATCAGCCCTCGACAACTTAACCGGCGAAGAAAGATTTTTTGAAAAAATCCCTAAGCCCCGGGGTCACAATTTGAGCAAAAATCTGACTTTTGGCAAGTCACCCAAAAATGGTGCCAATCACTTGCAAATGCTCCCCTGAAAGGTTTGGCGGTGAAAACAGAAGGCTTTTTATCACAGGACAAGAAATCAGCCCTCGACAACTTAACCGGCGAAAAAAGATTTTTGGAAAAAAACCTTAAGCCCCGGGGTCACAATTTCAGCAAAAATCTGACTTTTGGCAATTCACTCAAAAATGGTGCCAACGCTTGCAAGTGGTCCCCTGAAAGGTTTGGCAGTCGAAACAGAAGGCTTTTTATCACAGGACAAGAAATCAGCGCCCAACAACTTAACCGGCGGAAAAAGATTTTTTGAAAATTTCCCTAAGCCCTGGGGTCACAATTTCAGCAAAAATCTGACTTTTGGCAATTCACTCAAAAATGGTGCCAAACGCTTGCAAATGCTCCCCTGAATGCTTTGGCGGTCAAAACAGAAGGCTTTTTATCACAAGACAAGAAATCAGCCCTCGACAACTTAACCAGTGAAAAAAGATTTTTTGAAAAAATCCCTAAGCCCCGGGGTCACAATTTCAGCAAAAATCTGATTTTTTACAATTCACTCAAAAATGGTGCCAAACGCTTGCAAATGCTCCCCTGAATGCTTTGGCGGTCAAAACAGAAGGCTTTTTATCACAGGACAAGAAATCAGCCCTCAACACCTTAACCGGCGAAAAAAGATTTTTTGAAAAAATCCCTAAGCCCCGGGGTCACAATTTCAGCAAAAATCCTACTTTTGGCAATTCACTCAAAAATGGTGCCAAACGCTTGCAAATGGTCCCCTGAAAGGTTTGGCTGTCAAAACAGAAGGCTGTTTATCACAGGACAAGAAATCAGCCTTCGACAACTTAACCGGCGAAAAAAGATTTTTTGAAAAAATCCCTAAGCCCCGGGGTCACAATTTCAGCAAAAATCTGACTTTTGGCAATTCACTCAAAAATGGTGACAAACACTTGCAAATGCTCCCCTGAAAGGTTTGGCGGTCAAAACAGAAGGTTTTTTATCACAGGACAAGAAATCAGCCCTCGACAACTTAACCGGCGAAAAAAGATTTTTGAAAAAATCCCTAAGCCCCGGGGTCACAATTTCAGCAAAAATCTGACTTTTGGTAAGTCACTCAAAAATGGTGCCAATCACTTGCAAATGCTCCCATGAAAGGTTTGGCGGTCAAAACAGAAGGTTTTTTATCACAGGACAATAAATCAGCCCTCGACAACTTAACCGGGGAAAAAAGATTTTTGACAAAATCCCTAAGCCCCCGGGGTCACAATTTCAGCAAAAATCTGACTTTTGGCAATTCACTCAAAAATGGTGCCAATCACTTGCAAATGCTCCCCTGAAAGGTTTGGCAGTCAAAACAGAAGGCTGTTTATCACAAGACAAGAAATCAGCCATCGACAACTTAACCGGCGGAAAAAGATTTTTTGAAAAAATCCCTAAGCCCCGGGGTCACAATTTCAGCAAAAATCTGACTTTTGGCAATTCACTCATGAGTGGTGCCAAACGCTTGCAAATGCTCCCCTGAAAGGTTTGGCAGTCGAAACAGAAGGCTTTTTATCACAGGACAAGAAATCAGACCACAACAACTTAACCGGCGAAAAAAGATTTTTTGAAAAAATCCCTAAGCCCCGGGGTCACAATTTCTGCAAAAATCTGACTTTTGGCAATTCACTCAAAAATGTTGCCAATGACTTGCAAATGCTCCCCTGAAAGGTTTGGCGGTCAAAACAGAAGGCTTTTTATCACAGGACAAGAAATCAGCCTTCGACAACTTAACCGGCGAAAAAAGATTTTTTGAAAAAATCCCTAAGCCCCGGGGTCACAATTTCAGCAAAAATCTGACTTTTGGCAATTCATTAAAAAATGGTGCCAAACACTTGCAAATGCTCCCCTGAAAGGTTTGGCGGTCAAAACAGAAGGCTTTTTATCACAGGACAAGAAATCAGCCATCGACAACTTAACCGGCGAAAATAGATTTTTGGAAAAAATCCCTAAGCCCCGGGGTCACAATTTCAGCAAAAATCTGACTTTTGGCAATTGACTCAAAAATGGTGCCAATCACTTGCAAATGCTCCCCTGAAAGGTTTGGCGGTCAAAACAGAAGGCTTTTTATCACAGGACGAGGAATCAGACCACAACAACTTAACTGGCGAAAAAAGATTTTTTGAAAAAAATCCCTAAGCCCCGGGGTCACAATTTCTGCAAAAATCTGACTTTTGGCAATTCACTCAAAAATGGTGCCAAACACTTGCAAATGCTCCCCTGAATGGTTTGGCGGTCAAAACAGAAGGCTTTTTATCACAAGACAAGAAATCAGCCCTCGACAACTTAACCGGCGAAAATTTTTTTTTGAAAAAATCCCTAAGCCCCGGGGTCACAATTTCAGCAAAAATCTGACTTTTGGCAATTCACTAAAAAATGGTGCCAATCACTTGCAAATGCTCCCCTGAATGCTTTGGCGGTCAAAACAGTAGGCTTTTTATCACAAGACAAGAAATCAGCCCTCGACAACTTAACCAGCGCAAAAAGATTTTTTGAAAAAATCTCTAAGCCCCGGGGTCACAATTTCAGCAAAAATCTGATTTTTTACAATTCACTCATGAGTGGTGCCAAACGCTTGCAAATGCTCCCCTGAATGGTTTGGCGGTCAAAACAGAAGGCTTTTTATCACAAGACAAGAAATCAGCCCTCGACAACTTAACCAGCGCAAAAATATTTTCTGAAAAAATCCCTAAGCCCCGGGGTCACAATTTCAGCAAAAATCTGATTTTTTACAATTCACTCATGAGTGGTGCCAAACGCTTGCAAATGCTCCCCTGAATGGTTTGGCGGTCAAAACAGAAGGCTTTTTATCACAAGACGAGAAATCAGCCCTCGACAACTTAACCAGCGAAAAAAGATTTTTTTCAAAAAATCCCTAAGCCCCGGGGTCACAATTTCAGCAAAAATCTGATTTTTTACAATTCACTCATGAGTGGTGCCAAACGCTTGCAAATGCTCCCCTGAAAGGTTTGGCGGTCAAAACAGAAGATTTTTTATCACAGGACAAGAAATCAGCCCTCGACAACTTAACCGGCGAAAATTTTTTTTTGAAAAAATCCCTAAGCCCCGGGGTCACAATTTCAGCAAAAATCTGACTTTTGGCAAGTCACTCAAAAATGGTGCCAATCACTTGCAAATGCTCCCCTGAAAGGTTTGGCGGTGAAAACAGAAGGCTTTTTATCACAGGACAAGAAATCAGCCCTCGACAACTTAACCGGCGAAAAAAGATTTTTTGAAAAAATCCCTAAGCCCCGGGGTCACATTTTCAGGAAAAATCTGACTTTTGGCAATTCACTCAAAAATGGTGCCAAACACTTGCAAATGGTCCCCTGAAAGGTTTGGCAGTTGAAACAGAAGGCTTTTTATCACAGGACAAGAAATCAGACCACAACAACTTAACCGGCGAAAAAAGATTTTTTGAAAAAATCCCTAAGCCCCGGGGTCACAATTTGAGCAAAAATCTGACTTTTGGCAAGTCACTCAAAAATGGTGCCAATCACTTGCAAATGCTCCCCTGAAAGGTTTGGCGGTGAAAACAGAAGGCTTTTTATCACAGGACAAGAAATCAGCCCTCGACAACTTAACCGGCGAAAAAAGATTTTTGAAAAAATCCCTAAGCCCCGGGGTCACAATTTCAGCAAAAATCTGACTTTTGGCAAGTCACTCAAAAATGGTGCCAAGCACTTGCAAATGCTCCCCTGAAAGGTTTGGCGGTGAAAACAGAAGGCTGTTTATCACAGGACAAGAAATCAGCCATCGACAACTTAACCGGCGAAGAAAGATTTTTTGAAAAAATCCCTAAGCCCCGGGGTCACAATTTCAGCAAAAATCTGACTTTTGGCAATTTACTCAAAAATGGTGCCAATCACTTGCAAATGCTCCCCTGAAAGGTTTGGCAGTCAAAACAGAAGGCTTTTTATCACAGGACAAGAAATCAGCCCTCGACAACTTAACCGGCGAAAAAAGATTTTTTGAAAAAATCCCAAAGCCCCGGGTTCACAATTTCAGCAAAAATCCGACTTTTGGCAATTCACTCAAAAATGGTGCCAAACGCTTGCAAATGGTCCCCTGAATGGTTTGGCGGTCAAAACAGAAGGCTGTTTATCACAGGACAAGAAATCAGCCATCGAAAACTTAACCGGCGGAAAAATATTTTTTGAAAAAATCCCTAAGCCCCGGGGTCACAAGTTCAGCAAAAATCTGACTTTTGGCCTTTCACTCAAAAATGGTGCCAAACGTTTGCAAATGCTCCCCTGAAAGGTTTGGCAGTCGAAACAGAAGGCTTTTTATCACAGGACAAGAAATCAGACCACAACAACTTAACCGGCGGAAGAAGATTTTTTGAAAAAATCCCTAAGCCCCGGGGTCACAATTTCAGCAAAAATCTGACTTTTGGCAATTCACTCAAAAATGGCGCCAATGACTTGCAAATGCTCCCCTGAAAGGTTTGGCGGTCAAAACAGAAGGCTTTTTATCACAGGACAAGAAATCAGCCATCGACAACTTAACCGGCGAAAATAGATTTTTGGAAAAAATCCCTAAGCCCCGGGGTCACAATTTCAGCAAAAATCTGACTTTTGGCAATTGACTCAAAAATGGTGCCAATCACTTGCAAATGCTCCCCTGAAAGGTTTGGCGGTCAAAACAGAAGGCTTTTTATCACAGGACAAGGAATCAGACCACAACAACTTAACTGGCGAAAAAAGATTTTTTGAAAAAAATCCCTAAGCCCCGGGGTCACAATTTCTGCAAAAATCTGACTTTTGGCAATTCACTCAAAAATGGTGCCAAACACTTGCAAATGCTCCCCTGAATGGTTTGGCGGTCAAAACAGAAGGCTTTTTATCACAAGACAAGAAATCAGCCCTCGACAACTTAACCGGCGAAAATTTTTTTTTGAAAAAATCCCTAAGCCCCGGGGTCACAATTTCAGCAAAAATCTGACTTTTGGCAAGTCACTCAAAAATGGTGCCAATCACTTGCAAATGCTCCCCTGAAAGGTTTGGCGGTGAAAACAGAAGGCTTTTTATCACAGGACAAGAAATCAGCCCTCGACAACTTAACCGGCGAAAAAAGATTTTTTGATAAAATACCTAAGCCCCGGGGTCACATTTTCAGCAAAAATCTGACTTTTGGCAATTCACTCAAAAATGGTGCCAAACGCTTGCAAATGGTCCCCTGAAAGGTTTGGCAGTTGAAAAAGAAGGCTTTTTATCACAGGACAAGAAATAAGACCACAACAACTTAACCGGCGAAAAAAGATTTTTTGAAAAAATCCCTAAGCCCCGGGGTCACAATTTCAGCAAAAATCTGACTTTTGGCAATTCATTAAAAAATGGTGCCAAACACTTGCAAATGCTCCCCTGAATGCTTTGGCGGTCAAAACAGTAGGCTTTTTATCACAAGACAAGAAATCAGCCCTCGACAACTTAACCAGCGCAAAAAGATTTTTTGAAAAAATCTCTAAGCCCCGGGGTCACAATTTCAGCAAAAATCTGATTTTTTACAATTCACTCATGAGTGGTGCCAAACGCTTGCAAATGCTCCCCTGAATGGTTTGGCGGTCAAAACAGAAGGCTTTTTATCACAAGACAAGAAATCAGACCACAACAACTTAACTGGCGAAAAAAGATTTTTTGAAAAAAATCCCTAAGCCCCGGGGTCACAATTTCTGCAAAAATCTGACTTTTGGCAATTCACTCAAAAATGGTGCCAAACACTTGCAAATGCTCCCCTGAATGGTTTGGCGGTCAAAACAGAAGGCTTTTTATCACAAGACAAGAAATCAGCCCTCGACAACTTAACCGGCGAAAATTTTTTTTTGAAAAAATCCCTAAGCCCCGGGGTCACAATTTCAGCAAAAATCTGACTTTTGGCAAGTCACTCAAAAATGGTGCCAATCACTTGCAAATGCTCCCCTGAAAGGTTTGGCGGTGAAAACAGAAGGCTTTTTATCACAGGACAAGAAATCAGCCCTCGACAACTTAACCGGCGAAAAAAGATTTTTTGAAAAAATCCCTAAGCCCCGGGGTCACATTTTCAGGAAAAATCTGACTTTTGGCAATTCACTCAAAAATGGTGCCAAACGCTTGCAAATGGTCCCCTGAAAGGTTTGGCAGTTGAAACAGAAGGCTTTTTATCACAGGACAAGAAATCAGACCACAACAACTTAACCGGCGAAAAAAGATTTTTTGAAAAAATCCCTAAGCCCCGGGGTCACAATTTGAGCAAAAATCTGACTTTTGGCAAGTCACTCAAAAATGGTGCCAATCACTTGCAAATGCTCCCCTGAAAGGTTTGGCGGTGAAAACAGAAGGCTTTTTATCACAGGACAAGAAATCAGCCCTCGACAACTTAACCGGCGAAAAAAGATTTTTGAAAAAATCCCTAAGCCCCGGGGTCACAATTTCAGCAAAAATCTGACTTTTGGCAAGTCACTCAAAAATGGTGCCAAGCACTTGCAAATGCTCCCCTGAAAGGTTTGGCGGTGAAAACAGAAGGCTGTTTATCACAGGACAAGAAATCAGCCATCGACAACTTAACCGGCGAAGAAAGATTTTTTGAAAAAATCCCTAAGCCCCGGGGTCACAATTTCAGCAAAAATCTGACTTTTGGCAATTTACTCAAAAATGGTGCCAATCACTTGCAAATGCTCCCCTGAAAGGTTTGGCAGTCAAAACAGAAGGCTTTTTATCACAGGACAAGAAATCAGCCCTCGACAACTTAACCGGCGAAAAAAGATTTTTTGAAAAAATCCCAAAGCCCCGGGTTCACAATTTCAGCAAAAATCCGACTTTTGGCAATTCACTCAAAAATGGTGCCAAACGCTTGCAAATGGTCCCCTGAATGGTTTGGCGGTCAAAACAGAAGGCTGTTTATCACAGGACAAGAAATCAGCCATCGAAAACTTAACCGGCGGAAAAATATTTTTTGAAAAAATCCCTAAGCCCCGGGGTCACAAGTTCAGCAAAAATCTGACTTTTGGCCTTTCACTCAAAAATGGTGCCAAACGTTTGCAAATGCTCCCCTGAAAGGTTTGGCAGTCGAAACAGAAGGCTTTTTATCACAGGACAAGAAATCAGACCACAACAACTTAACCGGCGGAAGAAGATTTTTTGAAAAAATCCCTAAGCCCCGGGGTCACAATTTCAGCAAAAATCTGACTTTTGGCAATTCACTCAAAAATGGCGCCAATGACTTGCAAATGCTCCCCTGAAAGGTTTGGCGGTCAAAACAGAAGGCTTTTTATCACAGGACAAGAAATCAGCCATCGACAACTTAACCGGCGAAAATAGATTTTTGGAAAAAATCCCTAAGCCCCGGGGTCACAATTTCAGCAAAAATCTGACTTTTTACAATTCACTCATGAGTGGTGCCAAACGCTTGCAAATGCTCCCCTGAAAGGTTTGGCGGTCAAAACAGAAGGCTTTTTATCACAGGACAAGGAATCAGACCACAACAACTTAACTGGCGAAAAAAGATTTTTTGAAAAAAATCCCTAAGCCCCGGGGTCACAATTTCTGCAAAAATCTGACTTTTGGCAATTCACTCAAAAATGGTGCCAAACACTTGCAAATGCTCCCCTGAATGGTTTGGCGGTCAAAACAGAAGGCTTTTTATCACAAGACAAGAAATCAGCCCTCGACAACTTAACCGGCGAAAATTTTTTTTTGAAAAAATCCCTAAGCCCCGGGGTCACAATTTCAGCAAAAATCTGACTTTTGGCAAGTCACTCAAAAATGGTGCCAATCACTTGCAAATGCTCCCCTGAAAGGTTTGGCGGTGAAAACAGAAGGCTTTTTATCACAGGACAAGAAATCAGCCCTCGACAACTTAACCGGCGAAAAAAGATTTTTGGAAAAAAACCCTAAGCCCCGGGGTCACATTTTCAGCAAAAATCTGACTTTTGGCAATTCACTCAAAAATGGTGCCAAATGCTTGCAAATGGTCCCCTGAAAGGTTTGGCAGTTGAAACAGAAGGCTTTTTATCACAGGACAAGAAATCAGACCACAACAACTTAACCGGCGAAAAAAGATTTTTTGAAAAAATCCCTAAGCCCTGGGGTCACAATTTCAGCAAAAATCTGACTTTTGGCAATTCACTCAAAAATGGTGCCAAACACTTGCAAATGCTCCCCTGAATGCTTTGGCGGTCAAAACAGTAGGCTTTTTATCACAAGACAAGAAATCAGCCCTCGACAACTTAACCAGCGCAAAAATATTTTCTGAAAAAATCCCTAAGCCCCGGGGTCACAATTTCAGCAAAAATCTGATTTTTTAAAATTCACTCATGAGTGGTGCCAAACGCTTGCAAATGCTCCCCTGAATGGTTTGGCGGTCAAAACAGAAGGCTTTTTATCACAAGACAAGAAATCAGCCCTCGACAACTTAACCAGCGAAAAAAGATTTTTTTCAAAAAATCCCTAAGCCCCGGGGTCACAATTTCAGCAAAAATCTGATTTTTTACAATTCACTCATGAGTGGTGCCAAACGCTTGCAAATGCTCCCCTGAAAGGTTTGGCGGTCAAAACAGAAGATTTTTTATCACAGGACAAGAAATCAGCCCTCGACAACTTAACCGGCGAAAATTTTTTTTTGAAAAAATCCCTAAGCCCCGGGGTCACAATTTCAGCAAAAATCTGACTTTTGGCAAGTCACTCAAAAATGGTGCCAATCACTTGCAAATGCTCCCCTGAAAGGTTTGGCGGTGAAAACAGAAGGCTTTTTATCACAGGACAAGAAATCAGCCCTCGACAACTTAACCGGCGGAAAAAGATTTTTTGAAAAAATCCCTAAGCCCCGGGGTCACATTTTCAGCAAAAATCTGACTTTTGGCAATTCACTCAAAAATGGTGCCAAACGCTTGCAAATGGTCCCCTGAAAGGTTTGGCAGTTGAAAAAGAAGGCTTTTTATCACAGGACAAGAAATAAGACCACAACAACTTAACCGGCGAAAAAAGATTTTTTGAAAAAATCCCTAAGCCCCGGGGTCACAATTTCAGCAAAAATCTGACTTTTGGCAATTCACTAAAAAAATGGTGCCAAACACTTGCAAATGCTCCCCTGAAAGGTTTGGCAGTTGAAACAGAAGGCTTTTTATCACAGGACAAGAAATCAGACCACAACAACTTAACCGGCGAAAAAAGATTTTTTGAAAAAATCCCTAAGCCCCGGGGTCACAATTTGAGCAAAAATCTGACTTTTGGCAAGTCACTCAAAAATGGTGCCAATCACTTGCAAATGCTCCCCTGAAAGGTTTGGCGGTGAAAACAGAAGGCTTTTTATCACAGGACAAGAAATCAGCCCTCGACAACTTAACCGGCGGAAAAAGATTTTTGAAAAAATCCCTAAGCCCCGGGGTCACAATTTCAGCAAAAATCTGACTTTTGGCAAGTCACTCAAAAATGGTGCCAAGCACTTGCAAATGCTCCCCTGAAAGGTTTGGCGGTGAAAACAGAAGGCAGTTTATCACAGGACAAGAAATCAGCCATCGACAACTTAACCGGCGAAAAAAGATTTTTTGAAAAAATCCCTAAGCCCCGGGGTCACAATTTCAGCAAAAATCTGACTTTTGGCAATTTACTCAAAAATGGTGCCGATCACTTGCAAATGCTCCCCTGAAAGGTTTGGCAGTCAAAACAGAAGGCTTTTTATCACAGGACAAGAAATCAGCCCTCGACAACTTAACCGGCGAAAAAAGATTTTTTGAAAAAATCCCAAAGCCCCGGGTTCACAATTTCAGCAAAAATCCGACTTTTGGCAATTCACTCAAAAATGGTGCCAAACGCTTGCAAATGGTCCCCTGAATGGTTTGGCGGTCAAAACAGAAGGCTGTTTATCACAGGACAAGAAATCAGCCATCGAAAACTTAACCGGCGGAAAAATATTTTTTGAAAAAATCCCTAAGCCCCGGGGTCACAAGTTCAGCAAAAATGTGACTTTTGGCCTTTCACTCAAAAATGGTGCCAAACGTTTGCAAATGCTCCCCTGAAAGGTTTGGCAGTCGAAACAGAAGGCTTTTTATCACAGGACAAGAAATCAGACCACAACAACTTAACCGGCGGAAGAAGATTTTTTGAAAAAATCCCTAAGCCCCGGGGTCACAATTTCAGCAAAAATCTGACTTTTGGCAATTCACTCAAAAATGGCGCCAATGACTTGCAAATGCTCCCCTGAAAGGTTTGGCGGTCAAAACAGAAGGCTTTTTATCACAGGACAAGAAATCAGCCATCGACAACTTAACCGGCGAAAATAGATTTTTGGAAAAAATCCCTAAGCCCCGGGGTCACAATTTCAGCAAAAATCTGACTTTTGGCAATTGACTCAAAAATGGTGCCAATCACTTGCAAATGCTCCCCTGAAAGGTTTGGCGGTCAAAACAGAAGGCTTTTTATCACAGGACAAGGAATCAGACCACAACAACTTAACCGGCGAAAAAAGATTTTTTCAAAAAATCCCTAATCCCCGGGGTTACAATTTCTGCAAAAATCTGACTTTGGCAATTCACTCAAAAATGGCGCCAAACACTTGCAATTTGTCCCCTGAAAGGTTTGGCGGTCAAAACAGAAGGCTGTTTATCACAGGACAAGAAATCAGCCATCGACAACTTAACCGGCGAAAAAAGATTTTTTGAAAAAATCCCTAAGCCCCGGGGTCACAATTTCAGCAAAAATCTGACTTTTGGCAATTTACTCAAAAATGGTGCCAATCACTTGCAAATGCTCCCCTGAAAGGTTTGGCAGTCAAAACAGAAGGCTTTTTATCACAGGACAAGAAATCAGCCCTCGACAACTTAACCGGCGAAAAAAGATTTTTTGAAAAAATCCCAAAGCCCCGGGTTCACAATTTCAGCAAAAATCCGACTTTTGGCAATTCACTCAAAAATGGTGCCAAACGCTTGCAAATGGTCCCCTGAATGGTTTGGCGGTCAAAACAGAAGGCTGTTTATCACAGGACAAGAAATCAGCCATCGAAAACTTAACCGGCGGAAAAATATTTTTTGAAAAAATCCCTAAGCCCCGGGGTCACAAGTTCAGCAAAAATCTGACTTTTGGCCTTTCACTCAAAAATGGTGCCAAACGTTTGCAAATGCTCCCCTGAAAGGTTTGGCAGTCGAAACAGAAGGCTTTTTATCACAGGACAAGAAATCAGACCACAACAACTTAACCGGCGGAAAAAGATTTTTTGAAAAAATCCCTAAGCCCCGGGGTCACAATTTCAGCAAAAATCTGACTTTTGGCAATTCACTCAAAAATGGCGCCAATGACTTGCAAATGCTCCCCTGAAAGGTTTGGCGGTCAAAACAGAAGGCTTTTTATCACAGGACAAGAAATCAGCCATCGACAACTTAACCGGCGAAAATAGATTTTTGGAAAAAATCCCTAAGCCCCGGGGTCACAATTTCAGCAAAAATCTGACTTTTGGCAATTGACTCAAAAATGGTGCCAATCACTTGCAAATGCTCCCCTGAAAGGTTTGGCGGTCAAAACAGAAGGCTTTTTATCACAGGACAAGGAATCAGACCACAACAACTTAACCGGCGAAAAAAGATTTTTTCAAAAAATCCCTAATCCCCGGGGTTACAATTTCTGCAAAAATCTGACTTTGGCAATTCACTCAAAAATGGCGCCAAACACTTGCAATTTGTCCCCTGAAAGGTTTGGCGGTCAAAACAGAAGGCTTTTTATCACAGGACAAGAAATCAGCCATCGACAACTTAACCGGCGAAAAAAGATTTTTTGAAAAAATCCCTAAGCCCCGGGGTCACAATTTCTGCAAAAATCTGACTTTTGGCAATTCACTCAAAAAAGGTACCAATCACTTGCAAATGTTCCCCTGAAAGGTTTGGCAGTCGAAACAGAAGGCTTTTAATCACAGGACAAGAAATCAGCCCTCTGCAACTTAACTGGCGGAGAAAGATTTTTTGAAAAAAATCCCTCGGCCCCGGGGTCACAATTTCAGGAAAAATCTGACTTTTGGGAATTCACTCAAAAATGGTGCCAAACACTTAAAAACGCTCCCCTGAAAGGTTTGGCAATCAAAACAAAAGGCATGTTATCACAGGACAAGAAATCAGCCCTGGACAACTTAACCGGCGGAAAAAGATTTTTTTGAAAAAATCCCTAAGCCCCGAAGGTCACAATTTCAGCAAAAATCTGACTTTTGGAAATTCACTCAAAAATGGTGCTAACTGGTTGCAAATGCTTCCCTGAAAGCTTTGGCGGTCGAAACAGAAGGCTTTTTATTACAGTACAAGAAATCAGCCCTCGACAACTTAACCGGCGAAGAAAGATTTTTTGAAAAAATCCCTAAGGAAAAATCTGACCTTTGGAAATTCACTCAAAAATCGTGCCAACCGGTTTCAAAAGCTCCACTGAAAGCTTTGTCAGTCGAAACAGAAGGCTTATAATCACAGAACAAGAAATCAGCCCTCGACACCTAAACCGGCGAAAAAAGATTTTTTGAAAAAATCCCTAAGCCCCGGGGTCACAATTTCAGCAAAAATCTGACTTTTGGCAATTCACTCAAAAATGGTGCCAACGGGTTGGAAATGCTCACCTGAAATGTTTGGCAGTCGAAACAGAAGGCTTTTTATCACAGAACAGAAATCAGCCCTCTGCAACTTAACCGGTGGAAAAAGGTTTTTTGAAAAAATCCCTAAGCAAAAATTTGACTTTTGGTAATTAACTCAAAAAATGTTGCCAACCGGTTGCAAATCTTCACCTGAAAGCTTTGGTGGTCGATACAGAAGGCTATTTATCACAGGACAAGAAATCAGCCCTCGACAAATGAACCGGCAAAAAAGATTTCAACAAAAATCTGACTTTTCGAAATTCACTTAAAAATCGTGCCAACCGGTTTCAAAAGCTCCACTGAAAGCTTTGTCAGTCGAAACAGAAGGATTATAATCACAGAACAAGAAATCAGCCCTCAGCAACTTAACTGGCGGAAAAATATTTTTTTGAAAAAATTCCAAAGCCCAGGGATCATAATTTCAGCAAAAATCTGACTTTTGGAAATTCACTCAAAAATGGTGCCAAACGCTTGCAAATGGTCCCCTGAAAGGTTTGGCGGTGAAAACAGAAGGCTTTTTATCACAGGACAAGAAATCAGCCCTCGACAACTTAACCGGCGAAAAAAGATTTTTGGAAAAAAACCCTAAGCCCCGGGGTCACATTTTCAGCAAAAATCTGACTTTTGGCAATTCACTCAAAAATGGTGCCAAATGCTTGCAAATGGTCCCCTGAAAGGTTTGGCAGTTGAAACAGAAGGCTTTTTATCACAGGACAAGAAATCAGACCACAACAACTTAACCGGCGAAAAAAGATTTTTTGAAAAAATCCCTAAGCCCTGGGGTCACAATTTCAGCAAAAATCTGACTTTTGGCAATTCACTCAAAAATGGTGCCAAACACTTGCAAATGCTCCCCTGAATGCTTTGGCGGTCAAAACAGTAGGCTTTTTATCACAAGACAAGAAATCAGCCCTCGACAACTTAACCAGCGCAAAAATATTTTCTGAAAAAATCCCTAAGCCCCGGGGTCACAATTTCAGCAAAAATCTGATTTTTTACAATTCACTCATGAGTGGTGCCAAACGCTTGCAAATGCTCCCCTGAATGGTTTGGCGGTCAAAACAGAAGGCTTTTTATCACAAGACAAGAAATCAGCCCTCGACAACTTAACCAGCGAAAAAAGATTTTTTTCAAAAAATCCCTAAGCCCCGGGGTCACAATTTCAGCAAAAATCTGATTTTTTACAATTCACTCATGAGTGGTGCCAAACGCTTGCAAATGCTCCCCTGAAAGGTTTGGCGGTCAAAACAGAAGATTTTTTATCACAGGACAAGAAATCAGCCCTCGACAACTTAACCGGCGAAAATTTTTTTTTGAAAAAATCCCTAAGCCCCGGGGTCACAATTTCAGCAAAAATCTGACTTTTGGCAAGTCACTCAAAAATGGTGCCAATCACTTGCAAATGCTCCCCTGAAAGGTTTGGCGGTGAAAACAGAAGGCTTTTTATCACAGGACAAGAAATCAGCCCTCGACAACTTAACCGGCGGAAAAAGATTTTTTGAAAAAATCCCTAAGCCCCGGGGTCACATTTTCAGCAAAAATCTGACTTTTGGCAATTCACTCAAAAATGGTGCCAAACGCTTGCAAATGGTCCCCTGAAAGGTTTGGCAGTTGAAAAAGAAGGCTTTTTATCACAGGACAAGAAATAAGACCACAACAACTTAACCGGCGAAAAAAGATTTTTTGAAAAAATCCCTAAGCCCCGGGGTCACAATTTCAGCAAAAATCTGACTTTTGGCAATTCACTAAAAAAATGGTGCCAAACACTTGCAAATGCTCCCCTGAAAGGTTTGGCAGTTGAAACAGAAGGCTTTTTATCACAGGACAAGAAATCAGACCACAACAACTTAACCGGCGAAAAAAGATTTTTTGAAAAAATCCCTAAGCCCCGGGGTCACAATTTGAGCAAAAATCTGACTTTTGGCAAGTCACTCAAAAATGGTGCCAATCACTTGCAAATGCTCCCCTGAAAGGTTTGGCGGTGAAAACAGAAGGCTTTTTATCACAGGACAAGAAATCAGCCCTCGACAACTTAACCGGCGGAAAAAGATTTTTGAAAAAATCCCTAAGCCCCGGGGTCACAATTTCAGCAAAAATCTGACTTTTGGCAAGTCACTCAAAAATGGTGCCAAGCACTTGCAAATGCTCCCCTGAAAGGTTTGGCGGTGAAAACAGAAGGCTGTTTATCACAGGACAAGAAATCAGCCATCGACAACTTAACCGGCGAAAAAAGATTTTTTGAAAAAATCCCTAAGCCCCGGGGTCACAATTTCAGCAAAAATCTGACTTTTGGCAATTTACTCAAAAATGGTGCCGATCACTTGCAAATGCTCCCCTGAAAGGTTTGGCAGTCAAAACAGAAGGCTTTTTATCACAGGACAAGAAATCAGCCCTCGACAACTTAACCGGCGAAAAAAGATTTTTTGAAAAAATCCCAAAGCCCCGGGTTCACAATTTCAGCAAAAATCCGACTTTTGGCAATTCACTCAAAAATGGTGCCAAACGCTTGCAAATGGTCCCCTGAATGGTTTGGCGGTCAAAACAGAAGGCTGTTTATCACAGGACAAGAAATCAGCCATCGAAAACTTAACCGGCGGAAAAATATTTTTTGAAAAAATCCCTAAGCCCCGGGGTCACAAGTTCAGCAAAAATGTGACTTTTGGCCTTTCACTCAAAAATGGTGCCAAACGTTTGCAAATGCTCCCCTGAAAGGTTTGGCAGTCGAAACAGAAGGCTTTTTATCACAGGACAAGAAATCAGACCACAACAACTTAACCGGCGGAAGAAGATTTTTTGAAAAAATCCCTAAGCCCCGGGGTCACAATTTCAGCAAAAATCTGACTTTTGGCAATTCACTCAAAAATGGCGCCAATGACTTGCAAATGCTCCCCTGAAAGGTTTGGCGGTCAAAACAGAAGGCTTTTTATCACAGGACAAGAAATCAGCCATCGACAACTTAACCGGCGAAAATAGATTTTTGGAAAAAATCCCTAAGCCCCGGGGTCACAATTTCAGCAAAAATCTGACTTTTGGCAATTGACTCAAAAATGGTGCCAATCACTTGCAAATGCTCCCCTGAAAGGTTTGGCGGTCAAAACAGAAGGCTTTTTATCACAGGACAAGGAATCAGACCACAACAACTTAACCGGCGAAAAAAGATTTTTTCAAAAAATCCCTAATCCCCGGGGTTACAATTTCTGCAAAAATCTGACTTTGGCAATTCACTCAAAAATGGCGCCAAACACTTGCAATTTGTCCCCTGAAAGGTTTGGCGGTCAAAACAGAAGGCTGTTTATCACAGGACAAGAAATCAGCCATCGACAACTTAACCGGCGAAAAAAGATTTTTTGAAAAAATCCCTAAGCCCCGGGGTCACAATTTCAGCAAAAATCTGACTTTTGGCAATTTACTCAAAAATGGTGCCAATCACTTGCAAATGCTCCCCTGAAAGGTTTGGCAGTCAAAACAGAAGGCTTTTTATCACAGGACAAGAAATCAGCCCTCGACAACTTAACCGGCGAAAAAAGATTTTTTGAAAAAATCCCAAAGCCCCGGGTTCACAATTTCAGCAAAAATCCGACTTTTGGCAATTCACTCAAAAATGGTGCCAAACGCTTGCAAATGGTCCCCTGAATGGTTTGGCGGTCAAAACAGAAGGCTGTTTATCACAGGACAAGAAATCAGCCATCGAAAACTTAACCGGCGGAAAAATATTTTTTGAAAAAATCCCTAAGGCCCGGGGTCACAAGTTCAGCAAAAATCTGACTTTTGGCCTTTCACTCAAAAATGGTGCCAAACGTTTGCAAATGCTCCCCTGAAAGGTTTGGCAGTCGAAACAGAAGGCTTTTTATCACAGGACAAGAAATCAGACCACAACAACTTAACCGGCGGAAAAAGATTTTTTGAAAAAATCCCTAAGCCCCGGGGTCACAATTTCAGCAAAAATCTGACTTTTGGCAATTCACTCAAAAATGGCGCCAATGACTTGCAAATGCTCCCCTGAAAGGTTTGGCGGTCAAAACAGAAGGCTTTTTATCACAGGACAAGAAATCAGCCATCGACAACTTAACTGGCGAAAATAGATTTTTGGAAAAAATCCCTAAGCCCCGGGGTCACAATTTCAGCAAAAATCTGACTTTTGGCAATTGACTCAAAAATGGTGCCAATCACTTGCAAATGCTCCCCTGAAAGGTTTGGCGGTCAAAACAGAAGGCTTTTTATCACAGGACAAGGAATCAGACCACAACAACTTAACCGGCGAAAAAAGATTTTTTCAAAAAATCCCTAATCCCCGGGGTTACAATTTCTGCAAAAATCTGACTTTGGCAATTCACTCAAAAATGGCGCCAAACACTTGCAATTTGTCCCCTGAAAGGTTTGGCGGTCAAAACAGAAGGCTTTTTATCACAGGACAAGAAATCAGCCATCGACAACTTAACCGGCGAAAAAAGATTTTTTGAAAAAATCCCTAAGCCCCGGGGTCACAATTTCTGCAAAAATCTGACTTTTGGCAATTCACTCAAAAAAGGTACCAATCACTTGCAAATGTTCCCCTGAAAGGTTTGGCAGTCGAAACAGAAGGCTTTTAATCACAGGACAAGAAATCAGCCCTCTGCAACTTAACTGGCGGAGAAAGATTTTTTGAAAAAAATCCCTCGGCCCCGGGGTCACAATTTCAGGAAAAATCTGACTTTTGGGAATTCACTCAAAAATGGTGCCAAACACTTAAAAACGCTCCCCTGAAAGGTTTGGCAATCAAAACAAAAGGCATGTTATCACAGGACAAGAAATCAGCCCTGGACAACTTAACCGGCGGAAAAAGATTTTTTGAAAAAATCCCGAAGCCCCGGTGTCATACTGTCAGTAAAAATATGACTTTTGGCAATTCAGTTAAAAATGGTGCCAACCGGTTGCAAATGCTCCCCTGAAAGCTTTGGCAGTCGAAATAGAAGGCTTATTATCACAGAACAAGAATTCAGCCCTCTGCAACTTAACCGGCGAAAAAAGATTTTTTTGAAAAAATCCCTAAGCCCCGAAGGTCACAATTTCAGCAAAAATCTGACTTTTGGAAATTCACTCAAAAATGGTGCTAACTGGTTGCAAATGCTTCCCTGAAAGCTTTGGCGGTCGAAACAGAAGGCTTTTTATTACAGTACAAGAAATCAGCCCTCGACAACTTAACCGGCGAAGAAAGATTTTTTGAAAAAATCCCTAAGGAAAAATCTGACCTTTGGAAATTCACTCAAAAATCGTGCCAACCGGTTTCAAAAGCTCCACTGAAAGCTTTGTCAGTCGAAACAGAAGGCTTATAATCACAGAACAAGAAATCAGCCCTCGACACCTAAACCGGCGAAAAAAGATTTTTTGAAAAAATCCCTAAGCCCCGGGGTCACAATTTCAGCAAAAATCTGACTTTTGGCAATTCACTCAAAAATGGTGCCAACGGGTTGGAAATGCTCACCTGAAATGTTTGGCAGTCGAAACAGAAGGCTTTTTATCACAGAACAGAAATCAGCCCTCTGCAACTTAACCGGTGGAAAAAGGTTTTTTGAAAAAATCCCTAAGCAAAAATTTGACTTTTGGTAATTAACTCAAAAAATGTTGCCAACCGGTTGCAAATCTTCACCTGAAAGCTTTGGTGGTCGATACAGAAGGCTATTTATCACAGGACAAGAAATCAGCCCTCGACAAATGAACCGGCAAAAAAGATTTCAGCAAAAATCTGACTTTTCGAAATTCACTTAAAAATCGTGCCAACCGGTTTCAAAAGCTCCACTGAAAGCTTTGTCAGTCGAAACAGAAGGATTATAATCACAGAACAAGAAATCAGCCCTCAGCAACTTAACTGGCGGAAAAATATTTTTTTGAAAAAATTCCAAAGCCCAGGGATCATAATTTCAGCAAAAATCTGACTTTTGGAAATTCACTCAAAAATGGTGCCAAACGCTTGCAAATGGTCCCCTGAAAAGTTTGGCGGTCGAAACAAAAGGCTTATTATCACAGGACAAGAAATCAGCCCTCGACAACTTAACTGGCAGAAAATCCCTAAACCCCGGGGTCACAATTTCAGCAAAAATCTGACTTTTGGCAATTCACTGAAAAATGGTACCAATCACTTGCAAATGTTCCCCTGAAAGGTTTGGCAGTCGAAACAGAAGGCTTTTAATCACAGGACAAGAAATCAGCCCTCTGCAACTTAACTGGCGGAGAAACATTTTTTGAAAAAAATCCCTCGGCCCCGGGGCCACAATTTCAGGAAAAATCTGACTTTTGGGAATTCACTCAAAAATGCTGCCAAACACTTACAAACGCTCCCCTGAAAGGTTTGGCAATCAAAACAAAAGGCTTGTTATCACAGGACAAGAAATCAGCCCTCGACAACTTAACTGGCGAAAAAAGATTTTTTGAAAAAATCCCTAAGCCCCGGGGTCACAATTTCAACAAAAATCTGACTTTTGGCAATTCACTCAAAAATGGTGCCAACGGGTTGGAAATGCTCACCTGAAATGTTTGGCAGTCGAAACAGAAGGCTTATAATCACAGAACAAGAAATCAGCCCTCAGCAACTTAACCGATGGAAAAAGATTTTTTGAAAAAATCCTTAAGCAAAAATCTGACTTTTGGCAATTCACTAAAAAAATGGTGCCAATCACTTGCAAATGGTCCCCTGAAAAGTTTGGCGGTCGAAACAGAAGGCTTATTCTCACATAACAAGAAAAATGGTGCCAAACACTTGCAAATGCTTGTAATCAGAAGGCTTATAATCACAGAAGAAGAAATCAGCCCTCGGCAACTTAACCGGGGGGAAATATTTTTTTGAAAAAATCCCTCAGCCCCGGGGTCACAATTTCAGCAAAAATCTGACTTTTGGCAATTCACTCAAAAATGGTGCCTAACACTTACAAATGATCCCCTGAAAGGTTTGGCAATCGAAACAGAAGGCTTTTTATCACAGGACAAGAAATCAGCCCTCAACAACGTAACCGGCGGAAAAAGATTTTTCGAAAAAATCCCTAATCCACGGGGTCACAATTCCAGCAAAAATCTGACTTTTGGCTATTCACTCAAAAATGGTGCCAAACACTTGCTAATACTCCCCTGAAAGGTTTGGCAATCGAAACAGAAGGCTGTTTATCACAGGACAAGAAATCAGCCCTCAACAACTTAACCGGCGGAAAAAGATTTTTTTTTGAAAAAATCCCTAAGACCCGGCAGCAAAAATCTGACTTTTGGCAATTCACTCAAAAATGGTGCCAACCGGTTGTAAATTCTCCCCTGAAAGGTTTAGCGGTCAAAACAGAAGGCTTTTTATCACAGGACAAGAAACCATCCCTCCACAAATTAAGCTGCGGTAAATGATTTATTTTATTTTTTTGAAATAATCCCTAAGCCCCAGAGTCACAATTTCAGCAGAATTCTGAAATCACAGAACAAAAAAATCAGCCCTCCACAACTTAACCTGTGGAAAAAGATCGGGGTCACAATTTCAGCAAAATTCTGAATTTCTCCAATTCACTCTAAAATGGTGCTAAATGGTTGCAAAGCCTCCCCTAAAAGGTTTGGCGGTCGAAACAGAAGGCTTCTTATCACAGGACAAGAAATCAGCCCTTGACAACTCATCCGGCCGAAAAAGATTTTTTTGAAAGAATCCCTAAGCTCCGAGGTCAAAATTTTGCAAAAAAAAACCCTTAACCTGCAGGGTCACAATTTCACCAAAAACTGACATTATCCAATTCACTCAAAAATGTAGAAGAAAATACTCTAGGTCCAAGAGAGGTCCCGCAAGTGCTTTTAGCACCTCTTTGCAATATTGGAAATGCAAATAATAAAATCCATACTGCAGTGTAAAATACGGGGAACGTGATGAATGACATTAGAATTAATCGCACAACAGTCTCAAGCTCGCAAACTGGCAATAAAACTTTTTTTGTTCCATTTTATCGTATGTTTGTTTCTGCAGCGTTTTCGTAAAAGCCAATTTTCGTAAGGTCGCATATTTACTCCGCACTTTTGACATTCGGATGTTGTGGTGCGGGGATTGAGGCTTGTATTTGGGGCAATACAGTATACTTGGATGACGGTGGCCCAGTGTGATCATTGTTTCTCCAAGCAGTTCATTTGCCCTCCCAACCACTCCATTTACCCCAACAACTGCCCACTGAGGCAGGTTGGGCTGAAAGGGAGCAGCTGGCTGAAGATCTTCCAGTTATCCTCCAGTCAAAGCGGGTCTCACCTTTCCACTTTTTAACATGCACCACTGCAGTAAAATGACCCTCGTCGCCTCATGACAACATTTTAAGTTGATCAAGGGAAGAAGGAGACTTCTTCCTGTCACCTCAACCAGACTTCCCCAACTTAAGGCCCTCCAGATGTTTTGAACGACAAATTCTGCCATCTCTGACTATTGGGTTGATGGAAGGTGTACCTCAAAGGTCTGGAGATAGAAGAAGACTGGTCTAAATGCTTGCTTCTAAAGGACTCGCCCACCCTCAAGTGTCCGCACGTTCTCCAACATCTCACCAAAGTCGAATGCTTTCTATCAGAGGATAGAACACAGAGGATGCCTCTAGGAAAACAGTAGGGTTTCATAAGGCAACATAGGACTAGGACAACATTTGGCAACATTACTGCAATGAGCTCTATGTGGGGCTCCTATTGAAGGTGACCTGGAACCTACAACTAATCCAGAATGCAGCAGTGAGACTGGTGACTGGAAGTGGCCACATAACACCGGTCCTAAAAGACCTACATTGGCTCCCAGTATGTTTCCGAGCACAATTCAAAGTGTTGGTGCTAGCCTTTAAAGCCCTAAACAGCCTTGGCCCAGTATACCTGAAGAAGCGTCTCCACCCCCATCGTTCACCCCTGAGGTCCAGCGCCGAGGGCCTTCTGCTGGTTCCCTCCCTGTGAGAAGTGAGGTTACAGGGAAACAGGCAGAGGGCCTTCTGGGTGGTGGCACCCTCCCATCAGATGTCAAGGAAATAAACAATCATCTGACTTTTAGAAGACATCTGAAGGCAGCCCTGTTTAGGAAAGTTTTTAATGTTTGATCTTTTATCGTGTTTTTAATGTTCTGTTGGCAGCTGTCCAGGGTGGCTGGGGAAACCCAGCCAGATGGGCAGGGTCTAAATATTATCATTATCATCATCATCATCATCATCATCAACATCATCTTTGTTGATGCCAGGAGCCGCAACCTCCCCAACTGGATTTGAGCCAAGGAAAGTGTGGGAGCATGGAGGGTAAGTTGCAAGCAAGGGCAATTGGTGTGCTTTTGCCCAGCATCATTGCTGATCCCAGGACCCATTTGTTAAGGGGTCAGCATTCACTTCTAATTTCCCAACTCTGTGTGAGGTAGCATGAGAGATTTCTTGACCTTAAACCAGAAGGTTTTCTGAAACTTGAATAGCCTCTTGTGCATACCACTGCTCCAACAAATCCTGCATCCATGGGTGTAAAATAAATTGCCCACTGCTAGTTGGCTCACTGATTTCAGAGCAGATTTGCGGATAATTTTTATTCTGACAGATGCAGCTTTATTTATAGTGCCAAAATAGAGCACTTTGCCAGTTCTGTTTATTTTTGAAATCTGCAAACACATCAGCAGCTTCCCAAAATGCACAAGAAGCCTCGGGAACTATTTTCCCAACAACATTTCCCTTTTCTAACTGAATATATTTTAGGAGTCCTAATTAGATGAATATTTGTCCATCAGATTGAAATGATAGCAGGTGCTGGCTTTTCAGCTCGCCTTTGGAAGAGAGGAGCTACTAGTCGTGAGCAAATGAGGACATCTGCATTTAAGCAACCAAAACATGTCTTCCATTGTGACTAATTTGTCGATTTGTCCATGTAGAAATCATTTTGTTACGTGCTTCAAAACAAATCTTGGAACACGCAAAGGCAAGCCATTTGAGATTAATGTGTTTATATACTTAATCTTGTCTGTGCAAAACTCCTAGGTAATTAAGTTGTCATAATAATAATAATAATTCCTGTTATGTACTGAAGTTCTCACCCTGGGCCAGCAGGGGGATACTGTAGATAGTTTTCTCTCAGGTCCACATATGCAAATAAGGGATTGAAAGTGACGTTCAGTGATTGGACAGTTACAGAAAATTGTTACTGTTGCGTTCTAGTGGAGCTCTATATAAGCAGGCTGACTGAACCCTTCAGTTCAGTTTCTGTTCTGGCCTGTGAATAACAAGAGCTGTTTGAAGAATTGCTGTGTCATCTGATATGTTCACCCACAACACCCAGAACCAGTGTGGTGTAGTGGTTAAGAGCAGTAGATTCGTAATCTGGGGAACCGGGTTCGATTCCCCGCTCCTCCACATGCAGCTGCTGGGTGACCTTGGGCCAGTCACACTTCTCTGAAGTCTCTCAGCCCCACTCACCTCACAGAGTGTTTGTTGTGGGGGAGGAAGGGAAAGGAGAATGTTAGCTGCTTTGAGACTCCTTCGGGTAGTGATAAAGCAGGATATCAAATCCAAACTCTTCTTCTTCTTCTCTTCAACTTAACAATTCCCATATTAGAATCCTCCAGTTCTGAAGTTAAGAGGACCACAGTTGTCTTCATCTTGTGTCTGTCAACATGATCATTCTGCCTGTGTGGTTAGCTTTGCTGTTAAACATTCTCATTCTCCCCTGCTGAGAGCCTGAGGGCCCTGCCTTGCCTCTCTCCAAATGGCTTAGGGTGGGAACTGACAGCCTGGAGCAGCTCCTGGTGGACAGGCCACAGGGTTCTGCTGGACCTCCTGGTCAGCCTCTACACCAAGTGCAGTTGCCATTCGCTGCTCCAGAGGGACAGGCTTATCTTGGGCTTCCTCAAGTGGGAATGGACCTCCTGATTATTGAAAGAGATGTGGGCAAGTTCCTAAAATGTATAGAAATCAAGACAAAAAATTTGTTGGAAGTGCAAGGAGAAGGAGGGGAATTTCCTCCATGTGTGGTGGGCTTGCTCCAAAGTGAAAGCCTTCTGGGATACAATATATAATGAATTAAAAAAGGTTCTGAAATATAACTTCAATGAAAAAACCAGAGGCATTTTTATTAGGTTTAATTGGTGAGGAAATGCACAAAAGAGATGTAAATATGTTTATGTCTGCCACAACGGCTGCAAGGACACTTCTGGCTCAGAAATGGAAGCAGCAGGAACTTCCAACATTGGAAGATTGGCAGGTCAAGATGGTGGAGTACGTAGAGATGGCCAAGCTGACGGGTAAGATCCGGAATCAGCGTGACGAACTGTTTCAAAAGTTCTGGAACCAATTTATATTTTATAGGGAAGAAAATTGTAAACATTTGAAAACGCTTGTAGGTATGAATTGAAATGTTTTGTAATGCAAATATAAGGAACTGATTTACCGATAATAAGGTGAAATATTATAATTTAACAAACGGTAAATAAGTGATTATAGAAATGCGAAGAATATGGAAAGGTATGTGGAAGTCAGAAAGAGGGAGGGAAGGAGGTCGATGCTCTTATAGAGTAATATATTAAGTTATAGAATTATGTAACAAAATGTGAATATGATTCGAGTTGAAAATCCAATAAAGATATTTTTTTTAAAAATAATACTTTGGCCACCTCATGAGAAGAGAAGACTCCCTGGAAAAGACCCTGATGTTGGGAAAGATGGAGGGCACAAGGAGAAGGGAACGACAGAGGATGAGATGGTTCGACAGTGTTCTCAAAGCTACCAGCATGAGTTTGATCAAACTGCGGGAGGCAGTGGAAGACAGGAGTGCATGGCGTGCTCTGGTCCATGGGGTCACGAAGAGTCGGACACAACTAAATGACTAAACAACAACGATACATCTCCCCATAGGTTACGAGGTAATTTGTAGCTTTGAACTCCTAACGATTTATCTGCTACGGGTGCTAACATGGAGTAACGTCTTATAATGTAACCAGCTGGGTGCAGAGTGGTCATCAGGTTGCTGTACTTGAAAGGGCACACACCACAGGAGATGTTCAATGAGATGAAAGGGACTAATGGGGAGGATGCCCCATTGTATGATGTAGTCAAGCACTGGCCTCGTCAGTTCAAGTGGGTCAGACTTTGGTGGAAACGGCTCCCATTTCTGGGCGACCACAGTCCGCCATTGATGAAGACACCATCCGGCAAGTGGAGGCCGCCATTTTGGAGGCTCACTGCGTAACTGTTCGCCAACTAGCTGCAGATGTCAAGATCATTGCGGGCTCTGTAGAAAAGAATCATCCGTTACCATTTGCACATGGAAAAGGTGCCCGCTTGTGGGTACAAATAAAAAATGGGTAGCAAGTAGCATGTGGCTTCAACACAGAGGTTTCCAGTTACAGTAACAAACAGTTTAGAGAACTCAAGGCTGATAGCTTGTTTCAAGAAGCGCTGGAGCTCAGATGAGGCCTTGGCCACAATACCCCTATTAGGCCTGAGGAGTGGTGAGCCTTAAAGGGCTGGTTTTCTGACCTGTTGCCTTTCAGTCAGCTCATGTCAGGAGAATCTGTCTCAAGAAGTGCCAATTCAAGGGGATTGTGGCTCCTGAGTCCTCCTCCCCTGCCTCAAAGTCCTGGCTTCTGCTCAAGGTCCAGATTATGACACTTCCACACTATGCCACTTGCCAATTTATATGTAATTGCATGTGTCTGATCCAGACATTACCCGTGTGCTTGCTGTTGCAAAATTTTCCCCGCAACTCTGAAAGTGCATTGGTGATGCGGTAATCTTTTCTCATGTGGATTGGTTGGAGCATGTGGGTTCTTCCCACTATAATGTCTATGGTCCAAATGAAAGTGGGGCACAAACTTGAAAAGGAGCCACATGATTTGACCTGCCTAGATCAGGGATAGCTTAGATCAGGGATAACCAACTCTAACTCTTAGAATTGTTGCAATGGAATCCCTGATCCAGACCTTGTACAGAGTAAAATTAATTTGATCTCCGCCACCAAAATGAGTTTCAAAACTTTACTGCAGAACAGTCTTATAACAATTACTTTGTATTTTTGTAACATTTGTTCGTAACACATTGCTCTAAGCAGCAATTAATTCAGTCTAGATTTCCTTTAAGTTCATAATACAGTTCAATAAACTTTTCTCTCTGGTATCAGAGAGAGTGATCCTAAGCAACTTGTTTTTTCATAATCGCAGAGCTTAGCCACAACTGCTACTGCTACGGGCTCCCTCACTGATAAAGACACTGAGGTCTCAGGCTGCAGCTTGGGTTTCCGGGATGAGTCATCAGTTTGCCTAAATACCGAAGTGGAAACATCCAACATTTTCTGCCGCATTTGTCAGAGTGAAACCTAATGCAAACTTCTCTTTGCAAAATGTTTCCCAACACAATGCAAACAAACATTACATTTTATGTATAGTAAACTTATACCTTTAACACCCTCGAGATGTAGGTCATTCATTGAATCAGTAACCCTGGTAGTTCAAGGGCTATAGACCAGCTCCTGAGTGTTATAACTACTAGTCAAAGTCTTCTGGTGTCTGGTGTACATTTGTACATTTGAATGTCTTTGGCAGAAACAAGTCTTTCCAATTGAAGTTTATAATGTGACTGAAAGACTGTATTATCTGAGCATGGTGCTTGGTTTACCTGTATACCTTGTTCTAGGCCATGGAGCAGCTATGCCAATTCAGATATTTTGGACTACAACTTCCATCATCCCCTGCCTTCATAGCCGTGCTGACTGGGATTGATAGGAGTTGTAGTAATTTAACATCTGGAAGCCACCAGCTTGGTAGAAGTTGCCATAGGATAAATACAATTTAGACTGCAATCCTAAACCCACTTAGGATTTTAGAAGGACTTCTTTGTAGACAAGATTTTGATTGCAGTCTTAATTCAGTTTTCAAGGCAGCTCTCTCGAGGTGTTCTCCTATCGTTCCTATAAAAAAATCAGGCACAATCCTTTGCATGAAGTTTAAGTCCAAATTGAGTTCAATCGGGCTTTTTCCCAGTGAAATGAAAATCAGTCTATGCACACCTACCAGGGAGTATGTCCCACTGAATTCAATAGAAGTGGCTTTTCAGTAGACATGCGTAGGATTGAACTGACCATGAATTAAAAAGGTAAAGGTACCCCTGCCCGTACGGGCCAGTCTTGACAGACTCTAGGGTTGTGCACCCATCTCACTCAAAGAGGCCAAGGGCCAGCACTGTCCGAAGACACTTCCGGGTCCCGTGGCCAGTGTGACATCGCTGCTCTGGTGAGCCAGAGCCACACACGGAAACGCCGTTTACCTTCCCGCTAGTAAGCGGTCCCTATTTATTTACTTGCACCTGGGAGTGCTTTCGAACTGCTAGGTTGGCAGGCGCTGGGACCAAACGATGGGAGCGCACCCCACCGTGGGGATTCGAACCGCCGACCTTTCGATCGGCAAGCCCTAGGCGCTGAGGCTTTTACCCATAGCGCCACCCGTGTCCCACCATCATGAATTAATCACAAATAAATTATAGTTGTACGGCAGCTTAGATAATTATATGCGTGGTATTAAGTGGATCCCTATTATTATTACAGGTTGTTGTGCCTCATGTGTGCCTCATTTGTAAATGAGGTATTAAATTTTGGGTTCGCTGTAGAAGTGACTTTGTGCTTGTGATTGCCCTGGCTTTTTGCTAGTGGAAACAGATGGCAAAGTTTTTACCAAACATTCTCTTTTGAATAACACCTGCAAGCCATGTGAGAAGATGACTCATTCTAAATAGGAATATATTAATAGTGTTGCTATCAGTTTCTTGCACCAAGCAACAGAGCACAAAAAGTGAAATTAGCTGTGACCATAGTAGAGAATGTGGACTCATGGATGATTGTGCATTGTAAAATGGCACTTTCCATTTGTACCTTGGCTTTTCAAACCTTTTGCATTAAAGCGTCAATGAAATTATGCAGTGAATCACATCTGAAGCTCATAAACTTAAGCAAAATGTCCTCATTTAGGGCTCCTTAAGCATAGACTAATTCCCTCTAAATCTTGGCAAAATGCCATTTATTTGAAAATGAGAATCATTCTGGAATATTAATGCATGCCAGCCTAAATCTATTAATTTTCCAGTTTTCAAGAAGTGTCAGGTTGTTTGTAGTGTTTCATGTCAAGCTAAGCCAACTGATAAGGAGATTTGAATAATGCATGTTTAAATATGCCTAAACTGCAAAAAGGGAAAATAGAAACAGTATTTGCAAAATAAGTACAATTGCATTTCCCCCCAGAAAGCCTTTGAAGACAGCTGTTACAAAGCACTGATAAGAATAGCTGCCGTAGGGCTTAATTGAGAAATTGATTCCGAGGTGTATGCGGGAAATGATTGTCTGAAAGTTATATTGCTTAGATTTTTATGGCAATTTATTTGTTTCTTGGTTTTAATCTATATCCATGTTCCTACATATGTTGTAGTTTAAAGGCTCTAATCAGCTTACAGAAATATTTGAAACTGGACATTAAAAGGGGGGCACACTAAAGAAATTATCGTGATGGAGGGGGGGGGGGCTCACTTCCAAACAGGCCTTTTTTATCTCGGCAATAGCTGGGGCACAGTGTCCTTTTACAAAATACAACCAAGGGGTTTATACCTGTAGCCCACTAGATCAGGTATAAACAACATGGTAAAGGTAAAGGACTCCTGGACAATTAAGTCCAGTCAAAGGTAACTATGGGGTGCGGTGCTCATCTTGCTTTTCAGGCTGAGGGATCTGACCTTTTTCCACAGACAGCTTTCCAGGTCGTGTGACCAGCATGACTAAACAACAACTGGTGCACAGAGGACTGTGATAAGTGCCAGAGCACACAGAAATGCTGTTTACCTTCCCACCACAGCGGTGCCTATTTACCTACTTGCACTGAAGAAGAAGAAGAAGAGTTTGGATTTGATATCCCGCCTTTCACTCCCTTTAAGGAGTCTCAAAGCGGCTAACATTCTCCTTTCCCTTCCTCCCCCACAACAAACACTCTGTGAGGTGAGTGGGGCTGAGAGACTTCAAAGAAGTATGATTGGCCCAAGGTCACCCAGCAGCTGCATGTGGAGGAGCGGGGAAGCGAACCCGGTTCCCCAGATTACGAGACTACCGCTCTTAACCACTACACCACAGTGGTATGCATTCGAACTGTTAGGTTGACAGAAGTTCAGACAGAGCAATGGGAGCTCATCCTGTTGCGCAGATTCGAACTGCCGACCTTCCTATTGGCAAGCCTGAGAGGCTCAGTGGTTTAGACCACAGCACCACCCGGCACCCTCTAGATAGTGTTAGGCCACAACACTACATCATTTGTGACCATTGTGCATGCTGGCTGGGGCTGATGGGGGTTGAAATCTAAAACATCTGATCTGGAAGGTACAACTAGTGAAGACTGCAGTGGCCAGGGTACTCACAGGAGTAGCACACTCCTGTGCTGAGAGAAGTACAGTGGTACCTCAGTTTTTGAATGTATCCATTGACAAACACTTCAGTTTTCGAACGCCAAAAACTCGGAAGTATATGCTTCCGTTTTTAAATGTGCCTCAGAAGTCGAATGACTTCCACTGAGTGTTTCTCAATTTTCTCAATTAAATTTGCAGGCCGCCCCTTGCGCCTTAGTTTTTGAACGTTTCGGAACTTGAACTGTCTTCTGGAATGGATTGCATTTTAAAACCGAGGTACCACTGTACACTGGTTGCCAATTTGCTTCCAGGCCAGGTTTAGTGTTTCTGTGTTAATTCACAAAGACCTAAACAACTGTTTTCAAAGTACCTTAAACCACCTGATTCCTTTGATCACTGAGGTCCCCCATGTTAGAGATATGTTTAATATACATAAAATGCTATGCAAAGAGGTTTGCATCAGGCAGTAGGTTTAACTATGGCAAATGTGGCAAGGAGAGTGTTTAAGGCTAACTGAGGACTCACCCCTGAAACCTAAGCAGAGATCTCTCACAGCAGGATGGTGTAACCTGAGAACTCATCATCTTAGTCAGTTATTGGAGCCAACAGCAGTAGAAGCTCATCTTAGTGATCCCAAATAAGCAAGAGGCTTGCATAGGAGCTCTCTCTGGGACCAGAGAGAGGAAAGTTTATTGAACTGTATTATGGACTAAAAAGAAGACTGGACCACATTGCTAGTTTGTTACATAGCAATGTGTTACTTTGTATTTCTGCAATGTTTTATTTTGTAACTAGTTTACAACAGTTTTGCAGTAAAACTTTTTGGAACGTATTCTCTGGGTGGAGTGTATTCCTTTCTACTCTGCACAAGGTCCCGATCAGGGATTTTGCTTGCAGCAATACTCAATGCCCCTAAGGTTTGGTTGCTCTTTACCAGAGACCAAATCTTTAGTGTGACTGACTCTGCCCTGTGAGTTGTATTGCCAATAGAAGTCTGGCAAGACACATCTCTTCTTTTGCATGTCTTTTAAAAATGAAACTGTTCAGACTAGAAAGTATTTTCCTTAACCAAACAGTTTTTATTGATATGCTATTGATGTTTATACCTGTTGTGTGTCTGTGTTGTGGGTTTTTAAAAAGTATTATATACAGTGGTACCTTGGTTCTTAAACTTAATCCGTTCCGGAAGTCCGTTCCAAAACAAAAGCATTCTAAAACCAAGGCACACTTTCCCATAAAAAGTAATGCAAAATGGATTAATCTGTTCCAGACTTTTAAAAACAACCGCTAAAACAGCAATTTAACATGAATTTTAGCATCCAACAAGACCATGAAATTCAAGCAATTATCAATGTACTATATTATGAAATAAATAAGACAGTATTGTAAATGACAAAAATTAAACTTAAAATATTTCTTACCTGCACTGATTAGATGGGGGGGGGCTTTTATCCATTTCTTTTTATCCATTTCTTGAACTTAATCCATTCCGGAAAGTCTGTTTGACTTCCGAAATGTTCAAAAACCGAAGTGCGGCTTCTGATTGGTGCAGGCGCCCTGGAAACAATAGCCCTGACAACAACATTGGATGTTCAGCTTCCAAAAAATGTTTGAAAACCGGAACACTTCCTTCCAGGTTTTGGGCATTTGGGAACCAAGGTATTTGAGAACCAAGGTACCCCTGTATAGTGAGAGAATGGTTTCTAAACATTTTAATAAATATTGATGTGTTTCCCTGCATCTCTTGTGAACACATTTTATTGATTTCCTTTTATAGCCCACCTTTTCTTCTAAGAGGTATGTGGTTCTCCCCTCATTTAATCCCCAGAACAACCCTGTGAGGTAGGATAAACTGAGAGGCAGTGACTGAACCAACGTCACCAAGTGAACTTCAGGGCCAGGTGGGGATTTGAATCACAGTCTCCCATGTTGTAGTCCGATACTATAAACCAGTGCAGAAAGACCTACACTGGCTCCCAGTACGTTTCCGAGCACAATTCAAAGTGTTGGTGCTGACCTTTAAAGCCCTAAACAGCCTCGGCCCCGTATACCTGAAAGAGCATTTCCACCCCCATCATTCTGCCCGGATGCTGAGGTCCAGTGCCGAGGGCCTTCTGGCAGTTCCCTCGCTGTGAGAAACCAAGTTACAGGGAACCAGGCAGAGGGCCTTCTCTGTAGTGGCACCCGCCCTGTGCAACGCCCTCCCAACAGATGTCAAAGACAAAAACAACTACCAGACTTTTAGAAGACATCTGAAGGCAGCCCTGTTTAGGGAAGCTTTTAATGTTTAATACGCTATTGTATTTTAATATTCTGTTGGAAGCCGCCCAGAGTGGCTGGGGAAACCCAGCCAGATGGGCGGGGTATAAATAATAAATTATTATTATTATTATTATTATTATTATTATTATTATTATTATACACCAACTTATCAGATGGAAAGTGTGACAGCATATAACCTCCCTCTTAACTTTAGGAAAGCAAATCATGACAAAAGCTCAGTAAACAGTCTGTCTGCAGGCAACCACACACACTGCTGATGGAGCTTCTGCCTGTTTTTGCACATCATATTTTGAGACACTATTTCAGTCAACTGGTCCATTAAACAGAAACTAATGAGTGTGACTGTAAACAAGTCCACTGACCAGATACTGAGAAATTATGCAGTTCAGGAATGCAACGCTTATCTTGGAGAAACATGAGGCGTATATTGTTTGTGAGATGGTCTACATACTCAGCTGAGACATGAAAGGGACAAGCATGTCATTTACCGTATTTTTCGCTCTATAACACGCACCCGACCATAACACGCACGTAGTTTTTAGAGGAGGAAAATCCATAGGCATGCCACCCGTAGACATTCCCTCCATAACACGCACAGACATTTCCCCTTACTTTTTAGGAGGAAGAAAGTGAGTGTTATGGTGCAAAAAATACAGAAAGCATTTTTTCCCCCTTGCAGGTCTTATCATGTGCTGAAAGAGATCACTGGTGCTAGCTGCTGTTCTGTGTTAATTTCCTCTCCCTTTTTTTGGTAGACTGATCTCTGCGCAAATTAATTGATTTGATTGGTTTATTGTACAGTATTTCTATGGTGCTGTTCATTCAAATGAATTTCAAAGCGGCTTACAACCAATAAATTATCGTAACATAATAGAGCATCGCAAATACAGCGTACATCATATAAAATAATCAACAAATTATCAATAAAACAGTTGCAACCTTTCAAAACAGCAACTAAAAAATAAGCCAAACCTCACAATTATGACAAGTCATGTGATTAATAAATCAATGGTACCAACCGATTGCAAATGCTCACTTGAAAGCTTTGGCGGTCGAAACAGAAGGCTTTTTATCACAGGAGAAGAAATCAGCCCTCTGCAATTTAACCGGCGGAAAAAGATTTCTTTGAAAAAATCCCTAAGCCCCGGGGTCACAATTTCAGCAAAAATCTGACTTTTGGCATTTCACTCAAAAATGATGCCAATCACTTGCAAATGCCCCCCATTTCTGAGTGAATTGCGAAACGTCTGATTTTTGCTGAAATTGTGACCCCGGGGCTTAGGGATTTTTTCAATAAAATCTTTTTTCGCCGGTTAAGTTGCAGAGGGCTGATTTCTTGTTCTGTGATAATAAGACTTGTGTTTCGACCGCTAAACTTTTGAGGGGAGTTTTAAATTTATAAAACAATATTAAAACCGTTAACAAAAAGGCAGCTAAAAATATCAGCTAAGCACTAAGTCCATTCACACAATCTCTGCACCCCCATGTATGGAATCATTATTCCGGAAGATTATTGTACGAGGAGATTAGTGGTCTGACATGGTCAGCTCTTCCTTTCTCTGATTATCTCTTCCTGGCTCCGGTTTTCTATGTTTTATTGTTTTCTCCATTCTGGTGAGTAAAAGCCTTTGGTGTATGGCCTGTCATTTTGTATCTTTGATGTAGAGTAGCTCATAGAACCTGAACTGGCCCTAACAGAGCACAGCATCTATAAAATATCTTGTTTTGGGACATAGCAGTTGGGAGTTCGCACACAGGCTGTTGGCCACCGAGCTATTCAAAAGAAGGCTACCTGAGGGTCACTTGCCACATCTGCATTTTAATGTTTTAATTGTTTTAATTTTAATTTTGTGTTTTAAGTTGTATTTCAATCAACTTGTTTTTATTATTGGTTGTTAGCTGCCCTAAGCCCGCTCTTGGCTGGGGAGGGCGGGGTATAAATAAAGTTTATTATTGTTGCTGTTGTTGTTGCTGTCTAGTCGTGTCCGACTCTTCGTGACCCCATGGAGCAGAGCACGCCAGGCACTCCTGTCTTCCACTGCCTCCCGCAGTTTGGTCAGACTCATGTTTGTAGCTTCGAGAACACTGTCCAACCATCTTGTCCTCTGTCGTCCCCTTCTCCTTGTGTCCTCCATCTTTCCCAACATCAGGGTCTTTTCCAGGGAGTCTTCCCTTCTCATGAGGTGACCAAAGTATTGGAGCCTCAGCTTCAGGATCTGTCCTTCCAGTGAGCACTCAGGGCTGATTTCCTTCAGAATGGATAGCTTTGATCTTCTTGCAGTCCATGGGACTCTCAAGAGTCTCCTCCAGCACCATAATTCAAAACCATCAATTCTTCAGTGATCAGCCTTCTTTATGGTCCAATTTCATCCTCCTATGATAACTGGAAGTGGGTCAGGGGAAATCTTTAATGAGTGACCCTCGTATTTCCATGTCCTGTGCAGAGTGTTTCTGAATATCCCCTTTCTGGAAGTAGCCAGCCCATCCTTTGGATTTGGCCTTGCAAGAGAATATTGCTCTTGGGAAAGAGGAAGAGGCGAGGAGACTGTTGAGTGTCATACACCAGCCCTTGAGCGGCCTAAAGGGGCTCTTTGCAGCCTATATGTTTTGCTTTCAGTCACCCTGTCTAAACTTCTCTGTGTGGACCTTTCTGTTGAAGCTTTTTATTAGCATGGACATCTCATCCTAGGGGACAGATTCCATTTTTAAAGAGCCTTCTGGTAATGAATGTACAGTACTTTGGCATTACATAACAGTCCAATACGGATGACATATTAATTTCCTTCCAGTTATGTTTTTATAAAAGCTTCTTTGATTCATGTTTTTTCAAATATAGAAGTTTCATCTTTAGAAACTTTGCATGGAGAGTAATTTTCTTTTCTTTTTTTGTAATTTGTATGACCTTTAACTTATCATAAATTATCTATGATCTTTGTAGCATATAACATTGCAGGAGTTAATCAAAGCATGTCAGAGATTTCATACGTGAACAATGTTCTTTTAAATATAATCTGTATATATCCCATTGATTATTAAACTTTTGGTTTGTCTGGTTCCTAATTTTTCCTGTCATCTTTGCCAATTCTACATAATCAAATAATTTCACCTGCCACTCCATTGTAGTTGGTATTTTGTTTACCTTCCACCATTTGGCTATCAGCATTTTCGCGGCGGTGGTTGCATACAGAGGTACCACTGTAGTCAGGTTAGGAGCAAGTATAACTTGTTGAAATTACTGAGAGGTACTTAGGATTTGAAGGGACGCGGGTGGCGCTGTGGTCTAAACCACAGAGCCTAGGGCTTGCCGATCAGAAGGTCGGCAGTTCGAATCCCTGCGACGGGGTGAGCTCCCATTGCTCCGTCCCTGCTCCTGCCAACCTAGCAGTTCGAAAGCACGTCAAAGTGCAAGTAGATAAATAGGTACCGCTCTGGCGGGAAAGTAAACAGCGCTTCCGTGTGCTGCTCTGGTTCGTCAAAAGTGGCTTAGTCATGCTGGCCACATGACCCGGAAGCTGTACACCGGCTCCCTCGGCCAATAAAGCGAGATGAGTGCCACAATCCCAGAGTCGTCCATGACTAGACTTAATGGTCAGGGGTCCCTTTACCTTACTTAGGATTTGAAATATCCCACTGCAGTCACATATTTTTTCTCACTGATCCTGGTATCTTGTGTGGAGACACAGTTCCTATGATAAACAGAAACACAGGAAGTTGCCCTATAGTCAGTCAGGTCATTAGTCCATCTAGCTCAGCGCTACTCTGACTGGCCGTGCTCTCCAGGGTTTCAATATCTCCAGGGGACTGAACCTGGGGTCTTCTACATGCAAAGCAGCTGCTCCATCCCTAAGCTATGGCTCTTCCCCAATGAATCACAGTGGCTGCCCCCCTTCATGCATCAATCACATGAGATGAATTCCATGTGACGTCCTTGGCCCCGCCCTTCTACAGAACCTCCAAGTGTTCCTATGTTCCAGGGACAGTTTCAGTTTTACAGAAGCCGGACCTGTTTCTGATTTGATCCCAGGATGTCTTGCTTTTCCTTCGGACGTCCCTATTTTCATTGGAGAAGTGTTGGAGGGTACGGAGTTATGCCACTCCAGTCACTCTGGGCTGCTCCCAACGGAATATTAAAAACACTATTTCTGGGTTAGTGGAGTCTGTAACCTGAAGAGTCTGTAACCCAAGGTACCACGGTATTGTCAGCAGATGAATTTCCTGTACAGTGGTACCTCGGGTTACATACACTTCAGGTTACATACGCTTCAGGTTACAGACTCTGTTAACCCAGAAATAGTACCTCGGGTTAAGAACTTTGCTTCAGGATGAGAACAGAAATCGTGCTCCGGCAGCACGGCAGCAGCAGGAGGCCCCATTAGCTAAAGTGGTGCTTCAGGTTAAAAACAGTTTCAGGTTAAGAACGGACCTCCAGAACGAATTAAGTACTTAACCCAAGCTACCACTGTACATATCTCGATAAAAATGAGTGAAATGCCGACCCCTTTTTTAAAATTAATACTGCTGTATTTAGGATGCATACATGCCAATGGGATGCCTTTATTAATAACTCTAATGGCTGGAATTACTTCTGTGCTGACATTTTAAGATGATGACTCAGCCATGATTACTTTAATGACCTAGCTGGAGCTGCATTAAGTAACTGTTTGACCTCACAGTAAAACCACTTTTTAGAAACATGTGGTAGATACTGATGTGCTGCTTCTTTAGATTAGCAAACTGTTGGTGGCTCCATCACGCAGGACTTCTTTGAGTGCTATGCATGCAGAGTGTGATCATACTTAATGAAAGCCCATATCTAAATCATTGTCCTTCTCACTGCCGTAGGCTGTATTGTAATTCAATTAGCTAAATCTTCCTGAGTCACATTTTCATCTTTTATAAGTTGCCAGAACAAAAGCCTTCTACCCAGATGTGATTCCCTGATTACATTTTCCCTTTTGTGACAAATTCTATTTTATTTTGGTTATTTTACTGTTTAAAATGTTGTATAAGAGCAATTTTTCTTCGCTGACCCTTGAAAGCACCACCAGTGCTATTTATTTCATTTGCTTTCAAATTTATACTTCATTTGATTGTTTAAAAAAGTGGTTTATTCACTTATGTGAGTTGGAGCATCATGCAATTATCAACTGAAGCTGAAACAAGGGCACTGCAAAGGTATTCTGTGCCAGAAGCTAAATCTCAGGTGGTAACCCTGAAGAAACTTCTGGAGATTAATCTTGGATGGGAAGATGGTTAACTCTATGAAACTTACTGTTTCTTAGCCTTGTTCAAAACAATGAAGCCTTGATTATCTACAATAAATAAATTAACCTCAAGCAGAAACCTAGACTAAACTCAATTTTAGTAAAAGCTCCAAATACAGTGGTACCTTTGGTTAAATACTTAATTCGTTCTGGAGCTCCATGCTTAACCTGAAACTGTTCTTAACCTGAAGCACCACTTTAGCTAATGGGGCCTCCCGCTGCCGCCGCGCTGCCAGAGCACAATTTCTGTTCTCATCCTGAAGCAAAGTTCTTAACCCAAGGTACTATTTTTGGGTTAGCGAAGTCTGTAACCTGAAGTGTATGTAACCTGAAGCGTATGTAACTTGAGGTACCACTGTATAGCTCCAAACTGAGAAAGAGCACAATATATATAGACCCTTATGCACAAAACAGTAGGCTTAGACTTCAGCTGAATCTCAATTCAAGCTTTAGCTGCACTTTAAGTGTAAGTTAATGGTGAGTGTAGACCTTTTTTAATTAAAGAAATTACATCTTTAATTTAAATTTAAAAAGTAGGCATGTTTGGAAAAGGATCAGTTAAGGCAGGCTTATTGTGAGTCAGACCTTTTAGATTCCCAGTGTCTCAAACTTTCCAAATCCTCTTTTTAATCAGGACTCATTGTCCACTTTCCAGATTAAAAAACAACATCATTCCTAGGGGGCTGAGCTGAATCAAAAGTCCTTTAAATTTCCAATCACTGAAGTCCTCTCTGGAAACACTCCTACATTTCTGCCAAAGTTTCACAGCACGTTTTCTCCTTTCATCAAGTAATTCATTTATCCATATCATAGCTGTCAACTTACAGATTTGAAAATAAGGGACCAGGAGCCTCGAAAATAAGGGATCAGCAGCCAAAATAAGGGATTTTTTGGGCACAGGTATGTTCAACTTCTGAGCCCCTCCGAGCCAAAGGCAGAAAGCCCAGCCAGCAGCCAAACAAAGCCTCAAGCAGTGGTTCCCATAGCGCAGCAACCCGGCAAAAGGGATGCACCTCTCCACTGGGAAGCGCTGAGCAAAGCCGATTTGATCGGCACAAGGCCTGCAAGCTCCACCCCCCAGTCGTTCTTAGACTCCTTATTGGGTGAGCAACGCAGCCAAGCAACACAATTGGAGCCTCCCTCCTCCCTGGCCGGCAGGGGGGGAGGGAGAGGAGCTGCTTCCTTTGAAACCTGGGAAATTTAAGGGACATCATCAATTAGGGACAGCAGCGGGACACGGCACTGGGATAAGGGACTTTCCCGCCAAATAAGGGACGGTTGACAGCTATCCTCCATATACATAATTCCCCCAAATTTATTTAGCCAGTCTTTAATCTGACTCCCGTTCCCTTGCAACGCTCAGGCTTGTTGTATACAGAATACTGTTAATACAGTCTTAATAAGTCAGCTTCTTATATTCCCAAATACTCTGCTCCTTAAGCAGACCCAGAAGCTAGGCAAACCATGGAGGTGGTAAACTACAGAAAGAGAGAACTTTGAATGGACTCCCGGAATGCATTCTGTTTGAGAACCAAGGTGCAGATGTATTTGAAACATCATTGAAAAAGTCTGCAAGCACTGTGTCTCGCCCCCTTCCCACCCCTTTGTTACCCCTTTCATGAATTTTTGGGGTTGCAATGCAGAACCAGTGAGTGTGGGTGGGGCTTGGGGGACAGTGGGTGGGGCCATAGGGTCATAGAATCATAGAGTTGGAAGAGACCACAAGGGCCATCGAGTCCAACCCCCTGCCAAGCAGGAAACACCATCAGACCACTCCTGACATATGGTTGTCAAGCCTCTGCTTAAAGACCTCAAAAGAAGGAGACTCCACCACACTCCTTGGCAGCAAATTCCACTGTCGAACAGCTCTTACTGTCAGAAAGTTCTTCCTAATGTTTAGGTGGAATCTTCTTTCTTGTAGTTTGGATCCATTGCTCCGTGTCCGCTTCTCTGGAGCAGCAGAAAACAACCTTTCTCCCTCCTCTATGTGACATCCTTTTATATATTTGAACATGGCTATCATATCACCCCTTAACCTCCTCTTCTCCAGGCTAAACATGCCCAGCTCCCTTAGCCGTTCCTCATAAGGCATCGTTTCCAGGCCTTTGACCATTTTGGTTGCCCTCCTCTGGACACGTTCCAGTTTGTCAGTGTCCTTCTTGAACTGTGGTGCCCAGAACTGGACACAGTACTCCAGGTGAGGTCTGAAGGCACACCCAGCCCCCCGACCATGTGATCCACAACCTAGGAGCTGACCCTAAATAATTGTAAGGATTGAAAACGCTTGTGTCCATGCAGCTTATGCAATCCTTTTGATTGAACAGATCGCACAATGTGTGGTCTAGAATCAATTGGGCAGCTCTAACAGCATTCTGCCCTTCATCTTCTCATAACTTCCAAAATCCCCATCGTTTTAGACTGACAGCTGTGCTATCAAGTGACTATCCTGCATCCGCCCCCTCTCTCCCGATGCTGCTCCATTGCAAAACAACCGTTTATTACATATTTCCGATTGACATTTCCATGAGTTGCATCTTTGATCTGTGCCTTGCTGTTAAACTTTCAAAGCTTTATTGTAAAATTATACAACTGACATTCTGCCCGTGTGACTTTTAAGCATGGCTTTCTCATGTTCTTGTCGTATCTGGGGAGGGGGGGGGAACCGTTTCACCTGATGGGTTTCCTCTCCCTTGTGCGTTTCATTCCAACGAATGTACTCTATAAGAAGTACTGACAAAGTGCAATAAAAAAATCTAACCACATTTTGCTTTTATGAGGGTAAAGGAAAGTTCAGTTGGAAAAAGATCTACCTTGGCAATGTTCAAGTATGCCCTTAGGGTGGTTTGTGTGTGTGTTTTACCATTTCTAAAACCTTTTAACCAACAGTGGTTACAATAAACGACATGTGTAGGTTTATTTTTATTTTACAGAAGGGTATAACCCACATGGAATGCGGGTGGCGCTGTGGGTAAAAGCCTCAGTGTCTAGGGCTTGCCGATCGAAAGGTCAGCGGTTCGAATCCCCGTGGCGGGGTGCGCTCCCGCTGTTCGGTCCCAGCGCCTGCCAACCTAGCAGTTCGAAAGCACTCTCGGGTGCAAGTAGATAAATAGGGACCGCTTACTAGCGGGAAGGTAAACGGCGTTTCCGTGTGCGGCTCTGGCTCGCCAGAACAGCGATGTCACGCTGGCCACGTGACCCGGAAGTGTCTCCGGACAGCGCTGGCCCCCGGCCTCTTTGAGTGAGATGGGCGCACAACCCTAGAGTCTGTCAAGACTGGCCCGTACAGGCAGGGGTACCTTTACCTTTACCTTTATAACCCACATGGATTTTCCCTGTGTTATTGGTCAGAGTTGAAATATGGATGCTGCTAATGAAACAATCCGCAATTGACCCATCTTATTGACACACAAGAAGGAATTTTGCATGACTTGTGATATTAGACTGGATATTTGGATATGTGAAGATTCTTATGCATACGGATTGTTATCTAGACTGTGGATTCTTCCAGACTGGTATTGCTGAAATGGTATTGAAATAGCATATAAATAGTATTGGAAGCAAGGTCATGTCTAACCACCTTCATACCATCATGAAGACATAGTCATGAGAGAGCCCTGTGCTGCATGCCCTCATTTGCAGGCCCCCTTCTCTTGCCCAGAGAAATTCCTCCTGTTTTTGGAAGTTGAATCTACAATAACTTTTGTCAGGGAACTGCCATCAGCCCAGATGCGAGAGGTGGAAGAGCAGTTGTGTTATAGGGAACCTCTGAAAGTCTTGCGAAGCAGTTTCTCCTCTGGCAAGGAGGAAAGACCCACCTCCAGTGGGGAGGAGGTGTGGGATCAGGGGATGCTGGGGAGAGCCTCAACACCAACCCTGAGCAAGCCGGAGAGGAGGGAAGCACCCCTTTTCCAGCGCCCACTCTGCGCAGTAGTTTTCGGCGCAGGGAGGGGAGGAGAAGGTTGGGGGTCAAGCAACTGTTATGCTGGGGGAGGTACAAGGACCGACCACTCCCAGATTCTGCTAGCGACTGAGCCAGACATGAACTTGTGACGCTCTTCACTGTAAATATTTTGTACTAAGAATACAGTCTGGAAAAGACAGGTTGGAGTCTTGCCTGTTTGCTCTCAAGCAACCACACTGTCATCTGACACCTTTCTCTGGTTTTCATTGGGTATTTGACAAGACTCAGGGCCTGTCCTGTAATTAGGCAAAATGGGATAGCCACCTCAGTTGGCAAACGCTAAGTGTCAGGCTTCGGCGAATCAGCTTCCTCCGTCCATGGCAGTAGATTAGAAGATCAAAGAAAGGAACGTCTTACCACTTAAAAACTTTAACAATCACAGCACAAGAACAAAGAACACATCTCCTAGAAATGGGGGGTGCTCCCAATTAAGGATCACACCTCCTTCCATTCCTATGAATCTACGTCACTCCTATGTCTTGTAATCTGAGTTTGAACCCTCTGTGCTTTCTGTTCTGAGTCCTTCTGAGCTCTTCTTGACCTTGGGCTGAGCGGAGGAATGCTGTCCAGAGACTGTGAATCTGTTACCCCTCTTTCTTCCAGTGTTTCTAACTGTTCCCCACCCAGTATTTCCTTCACATCTGATGGGAGGGTGTTCCACAGGGCTGCCGCTGCTACCCAGAAAGCCCTCTGCCTGGTTCCCTGTAGCTTTGCTTCTCGCAGTGAGGGAACCGCCAGAAGGCCCTCGGAGCTGGACCTCAGTGTCCGGGCAGAACGATGGGGGTGGAGACGCTCCTTCAGGTATACAGGACCGAGGCCGTTTAGGGCTTTAAAGGTCAGCAGTTTTGAACAGTTATGAACAGTTACAATACAGAATAAAGTCTTAATGATGCTATAGTCTTATCAGTGGCTGAATCCTTTTCAGTATATATCAATACATGCAAAAATTTCAGTGTAAACAAATCAACAAGCATATCCTTGGATGGCAGGAAAGAAAGTGTCAGGAAACATGACTCATTTCTTTTCTATCGATTCAGAATGTTTTGCTGCCAAGTTGCTATTCCTAATGTAATTGTCTAACCTTAGCTATCATGACATCACATATATCAGTGTCTTTATATAGCCCAAAAAAACCTGCTTAGAGGATTGAAGCAGCAAACTAATTAGAGCTGCAATAGCACACAAAAGCTAATAGCAAATCTTTTGACGCAAGCCTGATTTTGTTTTTTGCCCTTTTCCTGGAATTTTGCAAATGGAGATTCTTAAGAAGGGATATTTGTCATGTTACAGAGAAAATAAGGAAGTCTATTTCATTAATTGCATTTCATCAGAGGAAATGAGATATTATGAAACGAAATGGAGCTTCTGAAAGGATAATATATTCCAAGACACAGAATTTGTATGGCAGTTCTACAAATGACATGAGCAGGCCTTGTAAGCGATGCCTCTTGGAAAACATGATCCTCATTGATGTGCTGCCAGTGCTACCATTATCTGGGCAGAGCCTCAAGTGCAATGAGGTACAGTCACTCCATCCTGGACCAGCTACTGCCAGTAAGCCTGTGTCTAAAGAGATACCTTTGGCCCTTGATTTGCCTAGTGATGGGTCAAGGGTACAGTATTAATGCAAGGAGGTGGAGTGCGGATATCCAGGACATTTTTAGAAGCAGAGGGAGCTGCTTTATGCAGAGTTAGACCATGGGTCCATTTAGGGATCTCCCGGATAGCTTCTTTGTGTGGGAATGTTAAGGACAGTAGGAAAAGATATATTGAATAAGTATTATCCTTCCTTCACTCACACTAGTACGTGATGTAGCAGAGCAGATTCCCTTCAATATAGCTGGAAATTGGTTTGCAGATTTGTTTGAATCTCTTAATTAAGATTATTTCCTGGTGTCCCCTTTGATCCCTCTTAAAAGAATAAAGACACAAGAGTCTTTCTGAGTAAAGTAACAAAAAGTTTACTCACATTTCAATTCACGATTTGATCCCTGAAAGCAAGCTTTTCTTAGTATTGGTAGTACTACAGTGGTACCTCGGGTTAAGAACTTAATTCGTTCTGGAGGTCCGTTCTTAACCTGAAACTGTTCTTAACCTGAAGCACCACTTTAGCTAATGGGGCCTCCCGCTGCCGCCGCTGCATGATTTCTGTTCCCATCCTGAAGAAAGTTCTTAACTATTTCTTGGTTAGCAGAGTCTGTAACCTGAAGCATCTGTAACCTGAAGCGTCTGTAACCCAAGGTACCACTGTAATAACAACAACAACAACAACAACAACAACAACTTGTTATTTGTGTCCCACCCATCTGGCTGGGTTTCCCCAGCCACTCTGGGCAGCTCCCAACAGAGGACTAAAAACAGAATAAAACTTCAAACATTAAAAACTTCCCTAAACAGGGCTGCCTTCAGATGTCTTCTAAAAGTCAGATAGTTGTTTATTTCCTTGACATCTGACGGTAGGGCATTCCACAGGGTGTGCACCACCACCAAGAAGGCCCTCTGCCTGGTTCTCTGTAACCTCACACCTTGCAGTGAGGGAGCCACCAGAAGGCCCTCAGCGCTGGACCTCAGGCTGAACGATGGGGATGGAGATGCTCCTTCAGGTATACAGGGCCGAGGCTGTTTAGGACTTTAAAGGTCAGCACCAACACTTTGAATTATGCTCAGAAACATACACAATGAAAGTGTGAGTTCATATCATAGAGAGACTGAACTCATGTGCTGCTGGCTGAGAGCCGGCAGACAGCAAAATTTAAATTAAGACAACAAAATGGCTGCAGGAGAGCAGCATGGCAGCAAAAGAACAGCAACAGAACAATAGTATCAAGACGAACTAAGAAAATGGCTGCATGACTTGGCCTTTTTGTGGAGTCAGCCAGAGCCATGCCCACCTCCCAGGTCACATGCAGGGGGAGGAAGCTCCAGACCAGTGGAACAGGAATTTACACTGACTGGATGTGCCCACTCTGGGGAAATGTTGCAATTGACTGTACCAATGGAATATATCCCACACTTTGTTGAATAATCATCCTGACTTGCTTGCACAAAGCTTATGGAAAGGTTAGATCATGTCCAGCCTTTCCTGAGCATTCATTCTGATTTGCTTATGGGGAAGTTCCATGGTGTCAGGATGCTGTCAGCGGCTCCCAGCTGGTTACCCAGGAAAGTATAAAGACGAGGGAAAGTTTCTTACCGTCCTTTTTATTTCAATCTTTACAGAGAGAGGCTATAGAACCCAGCCTCTTGGATAATAGTGTTGATCCAAGTGAATCTCCACCCCACCTTCTCTCCCACTTCCTAATTTGTTGTCAACATCCTCTCTTCTATGGGTGATGCTAAGTGCCCTCTGTCTTTGAGCTCTTTGCTCTCCTACTTTTAAGGCTCACCGGGTTCTGGGAGATGGTGGGTCTGGAATGCTTTTTAGTGACAACGTGTCAGCCAGCTGCTGCTCCCCCTCTCCTATTCCCCCCAACTTTTCCTCTCATCTGCCTCTGAGCTGTGACCTCCTGCAAACCACTGTCTTCCTCTTCCTCCTCCCTGGAAGGGAGCAATGAGCATTCATCTTGATTTGCTTGTGAGGTGTTTATATGTCTTTCCATTAATAATGTGTTCATCCCATGCTTCTCAGTGCTCCTTTCACGTGTGTGTGTGTGTGTGTGAGAGAGAGAGAGAGAGAGAGAGAGAGAGAGAGAGACGCTCTGCTTCTTGCCTCCTAGTCCCATTAGGCATTAGCCACCACTGTTTATGTGTACTTCCCCCTTTTAAATGTCAGGCAGAGACACTGAATAAAACATTTGGGGTGGCGAAGAACCAGCTTATACTCGCAGGGATCAGCAAACCTTTTCAGCAGGGGGCTGGTCCACTGTCCCTCAGACTTTTTGGAGGGCTAGACTATATTTTGGGGGGGGGGAATGATCGAATTCCTATGCCCCACAAATAACCCAGAGATGCATTTTAAATAAAAGCACACATTCTACTCATGTAAAAACATGCTGATTCCCAGACCGTCTGCGGGCAGGATTGAGAAGGCAATTGGGCTGGCCCCCAGGGCCTTAGTTTGCCTACCCATGTTATACTGTCTCTATTTAGGTATTGTGCTGTTGAAGTGAAGCACTGCTCTGTTTCATAAACATAATTAAGCATGTCAAGGCTTGCCAAGTTTTGAATTTAATAAGGCAGTAATGTCATTTTAAAATTTGGCCAGTATCATAAATATTATGCTGTTGAAGTGTGTGTGTATTATATATATGGGTATTTTTGTAAGATACACCAGTACTTTTCATGCCCCTGCATTCCCTTCTGGAAAAGCTAAAAGCTAATTTGTTCCCACAAATTTGAACTGTGTAGCATCACATTGTGGAAGAGAATTGTATGATGCAGAGTTAGGAGGAAGTCAATTCTCCCTTGATGCCTCTGGAGGAGGCCTAAACTGGTCTGGATCTAGCATTGCTTTCACACTATAACCCAGTGCTTGCTGAAGTTATTACGACTCAGTATATTCAGCATTTATTCAGCAGAAAATTGTAGAATGTGCCATGACAGGTAAAATATGAAGAGTAATAAGCTAACTGGGAGGTTCAAAGGCTGCGACTAGCTTGCCTTTCACAGATAAACCTTGAGTTTGACACACAATGTTGCTTTTAGTTCAGAGACAATAGAAAATCTACTTTCCCTTTTCCCCAGGAATGCAAAATGAATGCTACGGCCACTGATGTATAGCCCATATACAGTAGGTGTGACATTTAAGCTCACATTCCATTATATGACATAATACATGTTGTTGTTATTGTTGTTGTTGTTTTCTACCCCATCTTTTTCCCTGACAGGGACTCAGACATACTCATCTAAAACACCCTTACATGAAGTTGACCCCTTAAAAGTCTCAGCCTAGAAGGTCCAACAGAGTAGATGCAAGCACCAGATAAAGAGTTGTTGAAGCCACTTATCTCTGCATATACAGGTGGGGAATCTGTGACCCTCCGGGTCTTGCTGGACTCCAGCTCTCATAAGTCTCAAATAGTCTGATCAATAGTCGGGAATAATGGGAAATGTAGTCCAGCAAGTGGACTGGAGGATCATAAGGTCCCCACCGGTAGGTGACAGTGTGGTGGAGCAGAGACACTTCCCTGACCTCCTGGCAGGTGAGTCGCTGCTGTATACTATTAGGTGGGTAGCATGGTGCAAGCACACTGGCAGGATCACAGGATTGGTGCATTTGCACAGCCTGTACCACTGCCTCACCCCCTCCCTCCCCAGTAAGTTGCAGTGACTCACTTACTGGAAGGTCAGCTAGGTGCCTCCATCCCAAAAAGTCTTCCACTACTCGTCCCCAATCATGTCCCAGCACATTATAGGATGTGTCAGGGAATGGCCCCAACTGGAGGACTGGAAAGTGTATCCTCAGTCAGATCAGCTTCTCTCAGAAGAGGAGGAGGAGGAGGGCAAAGATTCGCCCCCCCCCTTCTCCCCAGCAGTTTCAGTAGGAGAGTGAGAGAAGAATGTTTCACAGCCTCCGAAGGAGTTACCTAGTTATGAGATAGTGGAAGAAGAGAAGGAAGGGAGGGAACAGCCAGCAGAGACCTCCCTAGAGAGCCTGGGTGATCCCCCCTCCCCTTGGGCTCGTAGGTCACTCCGTATTAGAGAACAGAGAATGCAGAGGGGTGGAACTGTTGGGAATTCCATTCCACCCTTTGCTACAGATATGTGGGATTGTTACATGTCACATGTCTGTTTACATTCCAGCACAGATTGCTGGAGTCCCGTGAGCGGAATATCCGCTCTGTATTGCTTTTGTTTTCTCTCTCTCCGAGAAGAACAACAAGGAGAGAGGCCATGCTTTTCCTTGTCCTGATTTATGTATAATAAATGTGTAGTTTAGTACAGTATCCACGCCTCGAGCCTAATTTGTTGTGTGTTTACTCTGCTGAGTAATGTATGCTCTTGCATGCACAGCAGCTTGAGTCGCAGACGCACATCGGAGGAGGATGACTGATGGATCTCTGCAAGGCTGAGAAGGGAGACACTCCGGCTGGGGCCAAGCCAGCTGGTTTTCATCCCAGGTTCTGACAGGAATTTCCCGTTGGCACCCAGGATGTTGCTGGGGACGGAAGGCCTCAGAGTAGCCAACACCTCTCTTTGCAGAGAGATATGGATTATTGCTTTGCAACCAGATGACTGAATTAAAAAGGACTATAAAATAAAAACTGCTTGTGATTCTTGCTTATGAAATTACCTGACAGCATACAAGGATACTGCAACATTTTGTCACAGGTTCCACTTGTATTGTATTGTATTGTATTGTATTGTATTGTATTGTATTGTATTGTGTAGTGTTTTGCAGATGATAGAAAACTTATTGATTATTTTATATAATATAGGAAATTCCATTAGCAGCTGTTAAGATCTGAAAGATAATGTACAATGATGTTTAGCAACTAGCATATTTTCAGCCAGAGAAAAGATGAGCCAGTCGCATCAGTCAACACACCTTTAAAAATGTAGAGACATGACATAGCATCTTGGGGGAAGGCTCATTAAAGAGAAAATGTATTACCTGCCAGACTCCCAGTTACACTATGAAAGGGTCTGAATAATTAATTTAGGAGACAAAAGTGGATGGAACAAAGGGTGAGAATACATTGCTTCATTCATTAACTAGGCAGGTTTGAATATTCGTTTTGACAGGTTCATGCTAATGTGACTGATCGTATGCAAGCTCTTAGAGGAGGTACTAAGATTGAGCTTGCTTTTAATCAGAGCTGGCAATCTGGAAGGCGAACACATTAAGGCTGGAAGCGTCTAAAGTTCATGGTGTGTTAGGCCACTCGGGGAGCAAATTAAACTTTCAAAGAGTTCTCCAGTCTTCTAGGAACTTTCCCCCTCCGTCAGTAACAAAACTGTTCACTTCCATGGTGTAGAGAACCTAACTGGGGAATAAAAAGAGATTCCTTGCTTGAATGCTGATCACAGACCCTCCAAGTGTGCCTATTTTCCAGGGACGTCCCTGATTTAGAGAATCCATCCCAGTTTCTGATTTGATCCCGGAATGTCCCGCTTTTCCTTAGGATGTCCCTATTTTCATTGGACAAATGTTGGAAAGTGTGGAGTTATCTGACCTCCAAGCCGTCTGTATAGGGGAGCTTTTTTAATGTTTAATGTTTTATTATGCTTTTACATATGTTGGAAGCCACCCAGAGTGGTTGGGGCAACCCAGTAAGATGTGTGGGGTATAAATAGTAAAATTATCCTTATGGAATGGAACATCCTTATTTCCTTCAGAGGAACGTTGGAGGGTATGAGAACAATCTTCTATGAAAACTTTGTGATAAACGGGGGGGGGGGGGAGTTGGAATTATTTTTGACCCTCCTGTGTGATGGTCGCTCAAACAAGATTTTCATGTTGATATTAGCATTACCACTATCAGTTTGTTTGTTTGTTTGTTTGTTCAGCTTCCAAAAATAGTTCGCAAACCGGAACAGTCACTTCCGGGTTTCAATCATTGAGGAGCCAAAACGTTCAAGAACTAGGCTGTTCAAAAACCAACCGTTTTCAGAATTCAGAAAAACTACAACACACTCCTAGTGAATCTAATTAAAAACACTTATAAATCCAGAAATAAAGTGAAATTGTACAGTGGTACCTCGGGTTAAGTACTTAATTCGTTCCAGAGGTCTGTTCTTAACCTGAAACTGTTCTTAACCTGAAGCACCATTTTAGCTAATGGGGCCTCCCACTGCCCACCAGAGCACGATTTCTGTTCTCATCCTGAAGCAAAGTTCTTAACCCGAGGTACTATTTCCGGGTTAGCGGAGTCTGTAACCTGAAGCGTATGTAACCTGAAGCGTATGTAACCTGAAGCGTATGTAACCCGAGGTACCACTGTATTCCAGTTATGCCAGTAGAATTACATTAGTAAATAACTCTTCCATATATATTATGCATACAAAACCAGGGCAGTAAAATCTCCATTCTGTTCTGCCATCAATGTTCTGAGAACATTTTTGAAGTTAAGCTTGGGGACCAGTCCTGCAGGGCCAGCCTGCCCATGAGGCAAGATGAAGCCAACGCCTCAGTCTTGGAACCATCTGGAGGGGCAGCAGATTTGGGCATGCAAGGAGAATGCCACTCCGTACTGACACCAGCTCCTTCCCCCTTCCAGAAACAAACAGTGATGCCCCCCTCGTTGCCCACTGACTCTTCCATCAATGCCTTGCTCATGCCTCCACTATCTCCTCTCCCTTGTCACCCAACTCCTCTGACACATCAACGCCTCTTCTTCCACACCACTGACGACAACTCCACCTTCTCACTGACAGCAACTCCTCCTCTCCACTGGCCTCCCTTTCAGCTTCCTTTTCCTCTACTTTTTCACATTGGCAGAGGAGGAGTTGACATTGTCAGGAGGACAACATCAGGGAGGAAGGCAGTGTAGGCAGGAGACAGGCAGAACTTGTTTTGCCTCAGCAGAAAAATGTGCTAGGCCAACCCCATAGTCCTGTAGCATCTTGCTTACTACTGGAGCTTAGGAAACTATAAGCCAAGACTGAACACTTGGGGGGATAACTTTTACTAAAAAACCGGAGGCATTTCTATTAAGTATTTTAGATAAATAGATCCCAAAAAATCTAAGAGAGGTATTCTTGTATGCAACCGCAGAAGCTCGTATACTTGTGGTCAAGGGATGGAAAGAACACGAGGCTCCAAAAATAACAGATTGGCAAATCAAATTACAGGAATTGGTGGAGACGGCTCAACTGACTAGTAAACTCAGAGGAAACTCAAAGCAAAAATTTGCAGGAAAATGGGATGGTTATAGAAGATATGTTCAAAAGTACAATAATAGTTTTGTCTCCGTGCTAGCATTCGAGTGATAAAGGAATTAAAAAGAGGTGGACAACAATTAAGGATTTATTATGTTTTCAGAATGTATTAGAAAATTTATATAGAAAGGTTTATTGTTTTGTGTACATTCAAATGTAAGATAAAATATATGCAAAGGGACTTGACAGGAAGTCAAAGTAGAAGAAAAGATTTTGGAAGATAAAAGGGGGGGAAATATTTACTTTCATTATTATCATTTTGTGTGGGTGTGTGGGTGTCTGCACATGTGTGTTTTTTGTATGCGATGTTTGGGAGGAAATAAGACGGTAAATAACAAATAACAAACTAAATATTGATGTATGTAATTTTTATTTCTTAATTATATTCAGTGGTAGTACGACTGTATTGTTTTTTGTAACATAAAATCATTCAATAAAAAATATTTTTGTTAAAAAAAGACTGAACACTTGGAATCAGATGGAAGGATAAAGTTTTGTGATAATATTTGACCAGTCTGGTCCCATCTACTCTACTCCCAGTAGGGTACCCCCCCCCTGAAAAAAAAGAGCAAAGGGAAGCAAATGTTTAGTGGAAAGTCGACAAGCTCTGGAACTCTTAATGGGGAAAGTGCACTTAGTAGAATGCAAATTCCACTTGAATTATATTTTTAATTTGTGTCACAGAATTACCTATGGAAAAAATTACTTAACCTTGATCATAGCAACAAATTACATTTCCAATTAGTGCGAAGAGTGTAATTAAATTTGCCTCTGGACTCTTAAATGGCATTTAGCTTAATTGGGGCCAACGTCTAATATGAACTGAGAGACAGAAGAGGATATGAATGTCATTGATAAGCTGGATGTTTGGCATGTGGGCATCATGGAAAGAGAATAATTTTTGTTGTTATTGTTGTTTAGTCGTTTAGTCGTGTCCGACTCTTTGTGACCCCATGGACTAGAGCACGCCAGGCACTCCTGTCTTCCACTGCCTCCCGCAGTTTGGTCAAACTCATGCTGGTAGCTTCAAGAACACTGTCCAACCATCTCCTCCTCTGTCGTCCCCTTCTCCTTGTGCCCTCCATCTTTCCCAACATGAGGGTCTTTTCCAGGGAGTCTTCTCTTCTCATGAGGTGGCCCAAGTATTGGAGCCTCAGCTTCAGGATCTGTCCTTCCAGTGAGCACCCAGGGCTGATTTCCTTAAGAGTGGATTGGTTTGATCTTTCTGCAGTCCATGGGACTCCTCCAGCACCATAATTCAAAAGCATCAATTCTTCGGCGATCAGCCTTCTTTATGGTCCAGAATAATTTTACTATAGACCTATTTCTATAACTTTAACTTTATCCAGAACGCCATATTAATCAGCTATGTAACATTTTACATATAAAGCAAACAATGCAATGGAGATCAATTTCGTGGCATTGATGGTCCATGAAGCTGAGTTCTCCACCAGCATTCAGTCTGCAGAGTCATGTAGGGGAAACTGTTCCAAGTTGTGAGAGGTTCATTATGCCATGGTCCTTGAGTGAAATGGAGGCATCCACTGGAACCAATTAAAAAATGTTCAGGATGAAATCTTTCACATCTTTCCCAACTGGTGTACCAGTGGCAACTGCTTGTCTTGTCAATATGGCTACTTTTCAGTGTGTGCAGCCTGAGAATAGGGACAGACTCTTTGGGAAAGCTAGACCAATAGGGTAGCCACATGTCTCACTTTACAATGAACAGTCCTCTATTTGAAGAGCTTTCAGAGGAAAGTTTGGAGGACTGTCCAGTCCAAGAACCGTAAGGACAGCAAGTCTTGAAGTTGACTCCTGCAGACTAAAGCAAGAACACAGGTCACCTGTTCACAGTCTTCCCCCACTGATGATGATGATGATGATGATGATGATATTACAGTGGTACCTTGGTTCTCAAATGTAATTAATCAATTAGATTTACTTCTGTGTAAACACTTGATTAGGGATTGGGCCATGTCAATTTCAGTTTCTCTTAAGTTTCTCATTGGTCCAGTCTTAAGCTCCTTTTGTCAAATTTCCAGTTTGCCGTTTTTATTCACGAAAGAATTTTTTCTGGTGAAAACTCATCAACATCTTAGTGTGAAATTCTCCCAATATTCACATTTTTGTATGCAGTTTTATCAAGCATTCTCATTTTTGCAAAACTATTTCCCCAAATATAATGCACTAATATACGCACCGGTATGCACACCCTACCCTAATATAAAAAATTTTTATACAGTGATACCTTGGTTCTCAAACTTAATCCATTCCGGAAGTCCATTCCAAAACCAAAGCGTTCCAAAACCAAGGTGCGCTTTCCCATAGAAAGTCATGCAAAACGGATTAATCTGTTCCAGACTTTAAAAAACAACCCCTAAACAGCAATTTAACACGAATTTTACTATCTAACAAGACCAGTGATCCATAAAATGAAAGCAATAAACAATGTACTGCAGTCACACAATTAATCAATCAGTAGCTGAACTGGGTTTTACGCAGTCACAAAACCAAAAAAGTTGCAAAAACAAAAATGCAAAATAAATAGCAAAACGAGACAGATCTCAGTGTAACACTCAAAATGGAAGTGTGACACTCAAAACAGAAGTGTAACACTCAAAATGGAAGTGTGGCACTCAAATCGGAAGTGTAACACTCAAAATGGAGCACATTCAGCTTCTGAAAAAAGTTTGCAAACTGGAACACTTACTTCCAGGTTTGCAGTGTTTGGGTTTCAAGTTGTTTGAGTACCAAGGCATTTGAGAACCAAGGTACCACTGTACATTAATTATTTGCTACCCATCTGACTGGGTTACCCCAGCTACTCTGGGCTGCTTCCGACAAATTAAAACTCATTAGGGCATTAAACATTAAAACTTCCCTGAACAGGGCTGCCTTCCAATGTCCTCTAAATGTCAGATAGTTGTTTATTTCCTTGACATCTGATGGGAGGGTATTCCACAGGGCGGGTGCCACCACCGAGAACGACCTCTGCCTGGTTCCCTGTAACCTTGCTTCTTTCTATGAGGGAACCTTTCTATAAGGCCCTCAGAGCTAGATCTCAGTGTCTGGGCTGAACAATGGGGCTGGCAGATATACAGGGCCAAAGCTGTTTAGGGTTTTAAAGGTCAGCACCAACACTTTGAATTGTGCTCGGAAACATACTAAAGTTAGATGCATTGTATTTCTATATATAATACACTATTACTATATTGCATCAATGCATATGAATTAGCATATGCAAAATTAATGCAGACCAGTGTCCTTTTCTGTCCTCTTGGGGATAAACAAGTTTATTAACAGAGGATGCCTGTGTCTCTGTCTTACCCCACTTCTGAGCTCCCCAAGGCAGTCAGCTATTACCATGCCATTTTCTTATATTTTCTGTGGTGAGGCATCAACACTATTATAGGCCTCTGGCCAAGTCATCTGGGTTCTGTCAGCAGTTCTGTGGCCAGGGGCAAGAGATGTCCCTTTAAAATTTCAGTACATTCTGATATTAAAACAGAAACCCAATCAAGACCAATTATGTGGAGATGATATGCCAAATTAATTCTGGGTGCTTTTAAAGGCAAAGTTGCAATGGAAATCTTTATAAATGCCCAGAGCTTATCAACGGGCTTTAAAAAGGTTCTCTGTGAGATTAATCTGGAATGTCAGAGGATGTAATCCATTTCAGGAAAACAACAACACAGTAGAACATGTAAGCTCAATTGACTTGGAAGTAGGATGAAAGCTGATTAATTTCTTTCTTCCAATGCATCGTATTCTCTTCCTGTATTATTGGTACTTTTCTTACCTGAAGAGGATGTTATTCTTTCATGACTGTTAATCTCTATTTATTAATGGAATGCAAAGCTCTGTGAACATTTGAAATTACTCAATTCCCCGAAAGGAAATGAAAATTTATCTGGAGATTTTGTTAGATGACTCTCATTGTGTGTGGGTGTTTTTGAACTGCACTCACCCCACACGCCTGCCCTGTCAAATGAGTTATTGTTTCAAACAGGTTTGCATCAAAACTATCACACCATAGGGCCTGATTCAGCCAATGCTGGGTACATTTCTGGAAATTTTCATGGGAAAGCTAAGTGTGTGCTTGGGACTCTGAAATCAGTGAGACATAAAATTGAAAGCTCTTCAAATAAAGGATGCCTCAAAAGAGAGGACTGTTCTCTTTAAAGCAGGGCACAGGACACCCTCTAATTTAGCTATGTGGAACTTCTGGACCAGAGGTCTAATTGGGCCTGTGAAGCTGTTTTGGCCAAGCCACCTGCCTTGTAGCTGGCATCATATATGGCAGGTAAAGATACAGCTGAGTCAAAAGGAAGTTTGCAGGCTCTGCCCACCTGTCATACTTGGACCACAGGGAATGAAGGAGATCAGAACCCAGCCCAGCAGCTGAATCCTGTTCAAACTGAACTGGGGAACTCAAGGGCTGAGAGATTTCATGTACAGATATTTCAGGGTCTTGAAGGAACAGGTATATGGTATAATTGACAGTCAGTATGAAGCTTTTCTTGGGAGAAAAGCAATGACAAACCTAGACAGCATCTTAAAAAGCAGAGACATCACCTTGCCAACAAAGGTCCGTATAGTTAAAGCTATGGTTTTCCAGTAGTGATGCATGGAAGTGAGAGCTGGACCATAAAGAAGGCTGATCGCCGAAGAATTGACTGGAAGGACAGATCGTGAAGCTGAGGCTCCAATACTTGGGCCAGCAGTCACAAAATTAAAAGACACCTGCTTCTTGGGAGAAAAGCAATGACAAACCTAGACAGCATCCTAAAAAGCAGAGACATCACCTTGCCGACCAGGTTCCGTATAGTTAAAGCTATGGTTTTCCCAGTAGTGATGTATGGAAGTGAGAGCTGGACCATAAAGAGGGCTGGTCGCCAAAGAATTGATGCTTTTGAATTATGGTGCTGGAGGAGACTCTTGAGAGTCCCATGGACTGCAAGAAGATCAAACCTCTCCATTCTGAAGGAAATCAGCCCTGAGTGCTCACTGGAAGGACAGATCGTGAAGCTGAGGCTCCAATACTTTGGTCACCTCATGAGAAGAGAAGACTCCCTGGAAAAGACCCTCATGCTGGGAAATATGGAGGGCACAAGGAGAAGGGAACAACAGAGGACGAGATGGTTGGATAGTGTTCTCGAAGCTACCAGCATGAGTTTGACCAAACTGCGGGCGGCAGTGGAAGACAGGAGTGCCTGGCGTGCTCTGGTCCATGGGGTCACGAAGAGTCGGACACGACTAAACGACTAAACAACAACAATGAAGCGACTGGCAAGGTCTGGTCTGAAGATTGGGAGCTTGGAGTATCTGGCTTTGTCCAGTAAGCAGAGCAATGCATTTTACTTGGTGCAAATCAGGCTCGAACGAACTCATGTCACAATCTCCAGGACCCTGAAATGGAAAGTCTAGATTCATATTATGGTCAACTGTGTGTGTTGGGGGATAATCCCCATTCCTTTTCCTGGTCTTGTAGGACATCAATCTGACAGTGATGTCCAAACATCTAAGACACTCATTCTCCAGGAGAGCATTTTCCCCATCACTGACTACACCAGGAATAGTCATGTGTCAGGCTCAGTAACAGCTGAGTCATTTCCTTCCTAGTGTCTTCTTGAGGGGAGTCGTGGATCTGTCTGTGTCTGTCACTGGCCTTACATGGAGTGAGCTATTGGGCGCCTGCTTCAATGACTTGGTACCTCCTATTCCACCATCCTTTTTGTATCTTTGTGTTTCCTAGTCATACTGTGCTCTTTCTCTCTCCCTCTCTGTGATTAATATACAGTGGTACCTTGGCAGTCAAATGGCTTGGGTCCTGAACAAATTGGCTCCCGAACGCCGCAAAGTGAGTGTTCCAGTTCATGAACGTTTTTCAGAAGCCAAACGTCCAATGCAGCTTCCACGGCTTATGATTGAGTGCAGGAAGCTCTTGCAGCCAATTGGAAGCCATGCCTTGGTTTTTGAACCGTTTCGGAAGTCGAACAGACTCCCAGAACAGATTAAGTTCGAGAACCAAGGTACCATTGTATATCATTTCTATTTAGAAAACAAGAAGTCATCATCATGCCATATGCCTAAAGCCAAAGAAAATCTCCAAAGGCAGTATCTCCTGCTGTTTCTGATTGCAATAAGTTTTCAGGAAAACAGATGTCATTAAACCTATCTGAGAGTAATCAATGTATTTAAAGTTTAACAATCTGTTCTGATGAAGCAAGAGTGTGCAACCTTTTGTCTGTTAAGGGCAACACTTCCTTGGGGGGTCATGTGTTGACGGTGGGTGGGACTAGAACCAAAGTAGGCAGCGACACACATTTTCCTTCTCATTCTCTCTCTCTCTGTTCTTTCTCTCCTCTACCCAACAGGCTGCAAGGGGAGGAACAACTATCTCTTTCCAGAGCCCTGATCTGATAGCTTACCTTGGCTTTTGAACTCAAGTTGCCTACCCTGCCATAAAGTACCTTCTTTTTTAAAAATAAAAACTATAAATAATAATAATAAATAATAAAAAATAAAAAAAATAAAAAAATAAAAATGATAAGTCATACTGTGGATTCAAATACTCCAGGTCTTCTTGAAGACATGGCTATGTATTTAGCTATTAATAATCATGCTTAGGATTTGAAATTATTAAGATGGTTTTCTTTTAAAAAAAAAACCCCTCTCACGGGGGAAAATTGATTTTTAAAAAGCTATTTTTAGTACACAGAGCTTAAGAGGTGATTAAAGCAAATATAGCTATATGATTAGGCTTCATCTAATCATTGCGAGAAAGCAAAAAAAGCTTAGGTTTTGCGACAGTCCATCAAGGAGGATCATATATGCACACACGGTTAAAAAAAGCAGGCCTTGTTTCAGAAAGGTAGAGACCATCTTTCAGAAGATGTCAGGAAGGGCACCTTCAAATACAGCTGTCATCTGACAGCCCTTGAAATAGAAGGTTGTCCTTGGTGAAGTAGGACGTACAACCACCCAAAGCAAAACGTACTTTCATGTAGCGTAGTATAGTGTCGCATATAGTTAGCGACAGACCCAAAGCTTCACCAAGCATAAGCCAATGATCTGGCTGAAGACAGAGTGACTTTCCTCCACTGCCACAATTCTCGCCCAGTCTCATATGCAGTGGCCAAACAACCGAAAGAATGTTTGTCACACTTGCAACAACAAGACCCAGCCAAGCAGGCAGAACCCTAGGGAGCAAGTGAAGACTTACAATTTCTTCCCAACAACCACTTAAAAATCTCTGTTCTGTGCCTAGATCGTCATCATCACCATCATCACCATCATCATCACTATTACTAAGGTCCCAGGGTGGGATACAACCATTAAAAACACAATTTTAAAAAAGCATTTAAAAGCCACTTACAATTACAAAAATAAGGTTGCCATACTTCAAAAAGTGAAAATACGGACACAAAAGTTGTTGGGTTTGGGGTTTTTTTGCAAAATCCCCCCCCCCCCCGCCAAAGGAGGAGGAGGAGATTTTGAGCTATTTCTAAGGAAATTCGTCAAAATCTACACTTCCAACATGGGATATCATACATCCGGATTTCCCCGGACATTTAAGTGATTCCTCCTGGATGCTGTTTACGGTGGCCGAATCCTGCTATGTCCGGGAAATTCCTGACCTATGGCAGGCCTAATAAGGTGAATCCTAAAAATATACACCTCAGGTGTCCAGAGGTTATGGTGTATCCAGAATCATTTATACATACACACACACACACACACACACACACACACACACACAGTATTTGGGTTTGGAGACCATGTGCACGAGTTGTTTATATAATGACTTGCCTTTCAGAAAGTGACTAGAGAGATTAAAAAGCCATGCCTTTAAGACAGGGCTGGCTGGAAAAGTACAGTGGTGCCTCGCAAGATGAAATTAATTTGTTCCGCGAGTCTCTTTGTCTAGCGGTTTTTTCGTCTTGCGAAGCAACCCTATTAGCGGCTTAGCGGATTAGCGCTATTAGCGGTTTAGCAGCTATTAAAGGCTTAGCGGATTAGCGGATTAGCTGCTAAAAGGCTATTAGCGGTTTAGCGGCTTAGAAAAAGGGGGTGGTGAGCGAAAAAAAATCTCAAGACTCGCAAGACATTTTCATCTTGCGAAGCAAGCCCATAGGGAAATTCGTCCTGCGAAGCGCATCGAAAAATGGAAAACCCTTTCGTCTAGCGGGTTTTCCGTCTTGCGAGGCATTCGTCTTGCGGGGCACCACTGTATACTAGTAGACATGGAACTCATTTTATAATTGTGTGCTCCTGACGTTGTTGCTAGAGGTGGTAGTATTAGGTGTTATTTTAACTTGGTCTGGATGGAAAACATTATATTCTATCCATGCATATTTTAGCACTTAGCTCACATCAATTACATCCATTTAAATAAATTATACTCCGTTTGAATTTTAACCACATGAAAAGTTCACAGGAAGTCCCACAGGGATGCAGCACGTGGTTCATTATATCACAGCCATGCCTCATGTTTGTATTTCTGAGAGGAATCTTTCCCATTCACAATAAATCCCTTTTGGAGACCAAAAAGGCATCCCGTCTGTTCTTCAGTCCTCCAAGGAATACATTTAACCTGGTGGCATGTAAGCGTTGCTACTGAATCTTAATTACTATGAAAGATAATCTGATGTAGAACCGAAACCATCTTAATCAAAAGAAGAAAATGAAATGGTAACAGTCAGCCTTGCGCTCTCATAGACTGAATAAATGTAAAAGAGCAAAGTATTGAAAATTACAGGTACAATAAATCAGCGATGTTCAACATTTCTGACTCCAGGATGATGTTTATCAATCTCTTCATTTTCTGTGCATGGGCTGCTGTTGGGTTGCTCACAATTCTGGTGCATGTTTTATCGTGCTTTTTCAGTTCATGTCAGTATGTTGCAAGAGAGATTGAGGTTGTGCAATTAAGGTGGATAAAAGTGTTCTGTCGCAATAGCGAAAGAAATCCATTTTTTTTAAAGCAACAAATTCTATGTTGTTAGGAAAGTGAGAAGGAATTGCACGTAGTATTTCCTGATGACAACCCCCAAGGGCTTTAGATATTGTTATTGTTGCCAATTGTTGTTCGTTTTCACAGAGTAACCCAACGTTAAGAGTCCTTCAAATCTCTGAAAAAAGTTTCCATCTGTTCATACCTACTGATTCAGCGAATGTTTCAGTTCAATGCAGAGGCATGTATATACCATGTATTCTACCTGATATCATTTTAGATATGCTTTCACCTGCATTTCTTCAACACTTTCCTCTTCTTTCTCTTTCTGCTTATTCCTTTGATGCAGTACTCTTAGCCATATGAGAAACCGCTCTTGTCTCTAGCAGATTCATCTAAAAAGCTGGCTTAATCTTTTAATTGCCTAAAGCTAGTCTTTATTAATATGCTACAGAGCATCATGAGAGATTATAAAGGAGTATCTGACAACTAACAGAAAAACAAGAGCAGTTCAGAAAATAAGAATGTTCTAAGTGCAGGGCACACTGATCAGTAATGCTGTTTAATCAATCTGCCATCTTTCCTCAACGGCAGTCTTTGAAATTAAGTCATGTTAGTCACAAAAGCCTTATTGTGATTCAGAACATTCTCAGATACAGTTGTAAGATTTATTAAATCATTCTGGGTCTATTAAGAACAGACTGTTGCGTGAAAGAAGTGTGAGCATTTTTTAAATAAAGCTGCCAGTTCTCTTATATGTACGTACATGTAGCATTTATTTTAGCCCCTAAAACTGGGCAGATGACCTAGTTAAAGAGGAGCCACTGTTGTCTCCTGTGCCATGCCCCACATTGTTGGGGGTTTTTAAAGGGAGAAACCCCTAAAAGTCACATGGTTAGGGATGGAGGAGAAATTTACTTCAGTTTGCACTAAAAGGTTCATATGAAAAGAGGCGGTCCTTGAGGTATTGCGGTCCTGAGCCATTGAAGGCTTTATAGGTCAACACCAGCACTTTGAATTGGGCCCGGAAACTAATTGGTAGCCAGTGCAGTCGGACCAGGATGGGTGTAATATGCTCAAACTGTCTTGCTCCGGTGAGCAACCTGGCCGCTGAATTCTGCACCAGCTGAAGTTTCCAAAACATCTTCAGAGGCAGCCCTACATATAATGCATCCCTTTTCCCGCTTGCAGAATTCAGGACTCTGCAAAAACATCTTGAGAAGCTGTGTTAACTTAAGGGTTTTTGTGACGCTCCCAGCATTTTGGGGGGCAGTTGGAGACTATGTCATCCCTGACCATTGACCATGCATGATAAGGCAGATGGGACACCTCTGGCACACCATAGGTTCCTGAAACCTTCTATAGGTTGTGAATGACAGTTTGCAGATGTTGGGACAGGGCCAGCTGCATGACCACACACCCAAGAATTTTGTGCTGCCCCCTTCATGTGATTCATGCTTCCTTCTCAGTCTTAGTGACTTCATGGTTGTTGTGCTAAAATACTGCTTAACTCCTCCTCAAAGGTTGTGATACAAACGGAACAAGCAAGATATGGAAATTCCTGAGGTAGCTTCGTGTTGTACAAAAATTACCTCCACCCACCTCCTTAAGTTATCAAAGTGTGACCTGATAGAAACAGCAGGAATCTTCTGCCCAGAGCTCACAATTGCTCGAGAGAAAGAAAGGAAGAAGAAAGATAATGGCAATTCAGATTATCTCGAATGCCATGTCAACCATTCTAGTTTCTCCTGAAATCAATTCTCAGCAGGCAGGCCTCATGCGTTATCTTCAGACTTCATTCCGTATATAAATAGCATGGAGTGGGAAAGGTTTGTTTATGAAAGGAATAAAGCACCGTGACTTGAAGGGAAACTGTATCTATTGCCTTATTACCCCCATTTTTTGGAAGAGGAAATAAGTATCTTCGGTGTTTCTGTGTGAACCGTTGCACAAATGTACATGCTGGTAGCTCTGCAGTCTTATGAGGTGATTATGTGGAGATGACTGTATAAAACTCACAACTCAGAATATATGTCCAGTTACTGATGACACTCAGTTCTATTTTTCCTTTGCATTTGCAGGTGAGGCAGTGGAAGTGCTGGACCAGTGTCTTGCCTTGGTAATGGATGAGAGCCAACAAACTGAAGCTCAACCTGAGGACATTGTTAGTGGATGGTTCCCTAGACCGGATGGGTGGCAGATTGCCTGCTCTTGATGGGCTTAACCTTCCTCTGAAGAAGCAGGTTCGTAGCCTGGGGATAATCCTGGACCCTCTGTTGTCGCTCAAGGCTCAGGTGGTTTCAGTGGCCTGGAATGCCTTCCATTAGCTTCAGCTGGTAACCCAGCTTCGCCCCTATCTAGACTGGAATAGCCTAACTACTGTTGTCTATGCTCTGGTAACTTCAAGGTGAAATTATCGCAATGCATTATATGTAGGGCTGCTTCTGAAGACGGTTCGGAAACTTCAGCTGGTGCAGAATTCAGCGGTTGCTCACTGCAGCAAGACGGTTTGAGGATATTGCACCCATCCTGGTCCGACTGCACTGGCTACCAATTAGTTTCCGGGCCCAATTCAAAGTGCTGGTGTTGACCTATAAAGCCTTCAACGGCTCGGGGCTGCAATACCTCAAGTACTGCCCCTTCCCATATGAACCTACCTGGACCCTGAGATCATCTTCTGAGGCCCTCCTTCGTGTGCCCCCTCCTTGAGAGGTCCAGAGGGTGGCAACACGAGAACTGGCCTTCTCTGCAGTGGCTCCCTGCCTATGGAATGCTCTCCCCAGGGAAGTTCACCTGGCGCCTTCATTATACACCTTTAGGTGCCAGGCAAAAACGTTCCTTTTTAACCAGGCCTTTGGTTGATCTTATTAACATCTAACACCCTTTCAGAATGTGGCTTTTTTGCGGGGGTATTGGGTTGCTGCTTTTGGTTTGATTTTATATATTATGGTCTTGTCATGAACCGCCCTGAGACTTCCAGGTATAGGGCGGTGTATAAGTTGAATGATTAATAATAATAATAATAATAATAATAATAATACAGCCTTGTGGGGCCACCACTTCACCCACAGCTCTGCCACCATGCTTAGTGGTCAGGGTGGAAAGTGGGGAATAGGCAGCTTGCTGCAACAGCCTGGAACTGGTGCATGCTAACTGTGGCTCATGGGATTTGTAGTCCAACATCATGTTTCCCTGCTCTAATCCACTGTCCCTAGAAGAGAAAATGATGCCTTTTCAGTTCTGCTTCAGGCACCAAAATATCTGGGTTTTGGTCTGACAGTTCACAACTATTGCATCAAATCCTAAAGGCTGGTTTTACCCATGCCTTGCTGTGATTTTATTTTTGTTCTGTAGTATGATTTTTAATTAAAAATTAAACTTAATATAACAAGCACCTAAGCTTGAGAGGAATTCGTTTTACTAAATTTACAGAAAGACTTGGGGGGAAAATAAAACTTTTCAAAACTCAATTTGCTAATTAGAATAATTCAGCTTTGTAAAGTTATTCATTAATCTTTACCGCAGCAGGAGCTATAGAAGGCACTGGAATAATATATAGATTCAAATACAACACAGCATGATAAACTGAACGAGTGAACAAAGAATAAACTATCACTGCACTGAGAAATTCAGCAACCTTTTCTTTTTTTTTAAAGACCCAATGGACAAGAAAATCAGGAGAAGGTACTTCTAAGAAATAAAATGACACTATTGCCATCTTGTCCAAGGCTTGGTTGATTTATCCCAGCATGAATTGAAAGAACATGCCTCTGTGATGGCAGTCTTCTCTTTTGCATTTACAGGAGTATCCTATGGTGATACCGAATTCACTCTCTATGAATCTGTATATAGTCTAAACAGCACTATTTACGGACAAGAGGATGAACCACTATCAACATGCAAGGGGTATCACAAAGATGGTTGGTAAAGAATCCTTTTTAAAATTTTATATTGAATGCTCATTGAAAAATAAAAAGTACAAAATTAGAATTGCACAAAGTAAGACAATACACAATAAAGAAGAAGAAACAAAAATTAGAAAGGATGTAGAAAACAAAACAGAACAAAAAAGGATATTTTGTACATCACATAAAAGGGGGGTTGTTATTGTAGTTTACCAGACCTTAACCTAACATGTTAGTTATAAAAATGAATTCCAAATATTGTTAAATTTGTCTGTGGCAAGCCTGCATTTGTACATAACTTGTTCATGTGTAACAAGTTTGTACATACCTTCAATCCAATCATTGGAAAAGATAAAACTTTTTAAAACTAAGCCCAGTATACTTGAAGGAGCATTTCCACCCCTATCGTTCAGCCCAGACACTGAGGTCAAGCGCCGAGGGCCTTCTGGTGGTTCCCTTCCTAAAAGTGGTGAGGTTACTGGAAACCAGGCAGAGGGCCTTCTTGGTAGTGGTGCCCGCCCTTTGGAATGTCCACCCATCAGATGTCAAAGAAATAAACAACTACAGTCATACCTCGGGTTAAAGTCGCTTCAGGTTGAGCATTTTCAGGTTGCGCTCCACAGGTTACTTCCGGGTTTTGCCGCTCGCGCATGCGCAGACACACAAAATGACGTCACACGCATGCGCAGAAGCGGCGAATCAGAACTCATGCACGCACAGATGTGCAGACGCGGGTTGCGTTCTGCTCAGGATGCCAACAGGGCTCCGGAACGGATCCCATTCGCATCCAGAGGTACCACTGTATCTGACTTTCAGAAGACATCTGAAGGCATCCCTGTTTAGGGAAGTTTTTAATGTTTGATGTTTTATTGTGTTTTTAATATTCTGTTTATTCTTTTAATATTCTCTGCAAAGTTAATCCACAGTTTTTGTAAGCAGAATTCAAAGCTTCCATTTGCATTTTATTCATAGGGTGCCTAAATGTTCTGCCCAAATTAAGTTAATGTAAGTAAGTATCCACTTTTGAAAGGTGTGCCTGGGTTTCCATTACTATTATTACTTTAGTAAGTCTATTAAAATTGCTTACCAGCTCCATCTGGTATGTAGGCTGAGACCCTATCTGCCTGCAGACTGTCTCGCCAGAGTGGTGAATGCTCTGGTTATCTCCCGCTTGGACTACTGCAATGCGCTCTACGTGGGGCTACCTTTGAAGGTGACCCGGAAACTACAACTAATCCAGAATGCGGCAGCTAGACTGGTGACTGGGAGCGGCCGCCGAGACCATATAACACCGGTCTTGAAAGACCTACATTGGCTCCCAGTACGTTTCCGAGCACAATTCAAAGTGTTGGTGCTGACCTTTAAAGCCCTAAACGGCCTCGGTCCAGTATACCTGAAGGAGCGTCTCCACCCCCATCGTTCTGCCCGGACACTGAGGTCCAGCTTCGAGGGCCTTCTGGCGGTTCCCTCACTGCGAGAGGCCATGTTACAGGGAACCAGGCAGAGGGCCTTCTCGGTAGTGGCGCCCGCCCTGTGGAACACCCTCCCATCAGATGTCAAAGCGATAAACAACTACCTGACATTCAGAAGACATCTGAAGGCAGCCCTGTTCAGGGAAGTTTTTAATATGTGACATTTTAGTGTATTTTTCATCTTTGTTGGAAGCCGCCCAGAGTGGCTGGGGAAACCCAGCCAGATGGGCGGGGTACAAATAATAAATTATTATTATTATTATTATTATTATTATTATTATTACCCTCATCAAACGTATCCTTTGGCCAGGAACTAATTTTCTGAAGAGATTTCAGGTATGCATTAATTGATATGTCGATTCCAAGTGTGATAGATTGAGCAGACTTGTCTAATAATGGAATCTGTGTTCTAACATATGCTCTCCTAAATAGCCACAGATTCCGAAGAATGGTGGTATGTTTTCACCTACCAGTCTACTTCAGTAGGGATGCAGAAGAATTGGTTTTCAAACTGTCTTTTTAATTGAGCTACTTCAACGGACACTTCTTGAACTGGTATGTAGACTCGACTCAGTTATTAACCTTTGCTTTTCATACTTCTCTAAATGTTGCAATACACCAAGTACCTATTAAAAGGCGAATTTTGGGTTTAAAAGTATTCAGAAATGTGCCTTTTAGGATCTAAAGCGTGCACAAAAATAATGTGTTTTAAAATGCAATTCTTGGAATGATACAGAAATGTGTCAGAATGACATATGTACACCTTTGAAACTAATGTGAACCAGAAATAGATTGATTCATTCCTAGCTCCAGGTACTTATCAGCACTGCAACCTGAGTGCCTGGCAATAATAATCCACTTTGGGTGGATAGAGGCTTCAGTAGATTTGAATGTGTTCTATGGGATTAGGGAATTCGCCTTGCACTTGGGGTAACCTTGCTCAAATAACTTCCCAATGTGATTTTGAGATAGTGATCCAACTTCTTTAAATTTGCCTGTGCTAAATAAGTTATGAATTAGAAAGGCTTTCTCCCCTGTTCCATTTATCATTTCAGTCGTTTGGCAATTTGGATGTGGTTGAGAAACAAATTCAACCCCAGATGGGGTGTTCTGAAAAAGAATAAACATTTACCAGGTACCAGTTTCTATTAAAAATGATAAAACCATTAAGGAAATGAATATTTTACAAGCTTATGAATATAGATGGGAAAGAACACTGGATAAAGCAGTTTTCTTTTCCCTCTATGTCAATGGTCTAACAGCATGTGATTTAGTTCCCTGGTCTGTAAGAAAATGAAACAGCAGATATTTTTTATAACTACGAATCTCCTATATGCACTTGCTGCTGCTCTGTGGTAGCAGGGATCTCCCCCAATGTAAAATTCATGTAGAATCAAGCACCATTTCATGACCCAGGTTGCAATTTTGAACCCTGTATCTTCCAACCCAAGTTAGATTTGGATAGGAGTTAAGAGGTACCGAAAGGGACGTGGGTGGCGCTGTGGGCTTAAACCACAGAGCCTAGAACTTGCCGATCAGAAGGTCGGTGGTTCAAATCCCCATGACGGGGTGAGCTCCTGTTGTTCGGTCCCTGCTCCTGCCAACCTAGCAGTTCGAAAGCACATCAAAGTGCAAGTAGCTAAATAGGTACCACTCTGGCGGGAAGGTAAACGGAGTTTCCGTGCGCTGCTCTGGTTCGCCAGAAGTGGCTTAGTCATGCTGGCCACATGGCCCAGAAGCTGTACGCCGACTCCCTCGGCCAATAAAGCGAGATGAGTGCCGCAACCCCAGAGTCAGTCACGACTGGACCTGATGGTCAGGGGTCCCTTTACCTTTAAGAGGTACCAAATCGGGCACTACTTGTCTCGCCATTTCTTCCAAATCAACAACGTGGTTTTTGTGTATGGATTCTGAACCTTGCCCAGTTAGTCCCATTTTAATACCCTAAAAGTCTTGATGCTGTAGCATCTCGTCCTCTAATTTTATCCAGCTCTTTCTAGCCCACGTGATTATAAAGTGAAGTTGGCACAGCTGGAAAATTTTGTAATAAAGGGATCAATTTGGAAATCCCCAGCCTACCTACATCCAGTCATCTGTAATCTAATTTTAGGGCCAGTGGGGGGGATTTATTACCAAATATAAATACAATTTACAAGGTCTGCCATTTCTTCAAAACTGTCGGCTGATGGACGATGGAGAGAACCTGGAAAAGAAATTAAGTTTGGCCTGTCTTGAAAAATACCGTATTGACCTAAATATAAGCCGCACCCAAATATAAGCTGCACCTTTAAAATTCAAGGGGGGGGGAGAGAGAGAAAGACATTACCCAAATATAAGGCACTCCCTTAAAATTCCGCAGGCACTCATATCCCTTCTGTTTTACCATATGTCTGTTTCAGCAGCGATATCATAAAAGCCAATTTTTGTAAGGTCGCGAATTCAAGCCGTACTTTAACTTTTCAAGGTCAGAATTTGGAAAAAAAAGTAGGCTTATATTCAGGCCAATACGGTATTTTCAAGTGTTCGATTGGAGCGCAATGGTTTAATTTAAATAAGGCCTTGATTTTCCAAAGGTATGTGAATTCCAAGATATCAAAATGAAGCTTTACAGCCAGAACTTTGAGTGTGCCACCAACTTCAAGCTGAGGATTAGTATTATAAAAGCATAATAGCTAACGTTTCAGAGTTAACCTGGAGACCAGCCACTTGGGTGAAAAGCACTATTTTTCTTTTCGTTTCTGCTGCTGAACTTCATGAATCCTCAAACATCATCACCATGTCATCAGCTTGCTTGTTGAGCAAGTTGTCTTCAAGTATTATATGCAAAGTTCCTATCATATAATTGAGAGACAATGGATACAAAAATAGTGGTGGCACGCCTTCAGTAAATATTGCCATTCCAGGCAGTCAAAGGCCTTGAATATAACAAGAGAGCAAACTGTAATGGTTCTAGGGGTTGCTCGTGCGTAAATCGGTGTCAACACCTGGCTGGGTTGTCTAAGTGAACCTTTCTTGTCCGGACAGCCACTCACCCACGGCTGTCTCAATCGCTGGCAGAATCCGTCAGTGGGCGTTTCTTGAACTTCTTCCGGCATAAAAGTTCTTTGACGCCTAGTCTCCGCCTACTTTCTCTGCAAGGAAGCCATCTGCGCAGAGAGGGTGTGGGCATCAGAGGACCCGTGCTCTCCCCGCTGCTCCCCGGCGAGGAGTCTTGGAGCCACCTCGCCGATTCCTCCATCTGCCCCCCTCCTCCACTGGTGCTACGTTGATTTCCTTCCCCAGAAGATGTGCTGCTTCTCTCCCTCCCGGGACGCTCTCTGGAATCCCTCTGGAGCCCTCCCTCTCCTTCTGGCTCCGATGGCAGTTCCCTGACACAAACCTTGCATGTTGGGCTACGTATAGGATTCAGCAACCTCCTATTATGTCTATGATTGATCTAAACAGACAAAATCAGAAACTACCAGATTTAATAATGAGGTTGCTAAGTTGAACGAGAAGAGTTTCTGATCCTGATGCAGGAGAATAATAAGTCAATAGAATTCTTGTTCAGAATTCAGTTTATTGTTCCTTAACCATCAATCCATCTTCACAGGGAACTCTGGGAATGGTACCTCTGAGGAGATCTTCCAACAACTCTCAGCTCCCTAAACAAACTACAGCTTCCATAATTCTGTGCGGGAAGCTATGACTGTTTATAAAGCTGTATCATGGTGCTTTAGACACCGCAACGCGCTCTACATGGGGCTACCTTTGAAGGTGACCCAGTAACTACAACTAATCCAGAATGCAGCAGCTAGACTGGTGACTGGGAGCGGCTGCCGAGACCATATAACACCGGTCTTGAAAGACTTACACTGCCTCCCAGTATGTTTCCGAGCACAATTCAAAGTGTTGGTGCTGACCTTTAAAGCCCTAAACAGTCTCGGCTCAGTATACCTGAAGGAGCGTCTCCACCCCTTCATCCAGCCCGGACACTAAGGTCCACCTCCGAGGGTCTTCTGGTGGTTACTTCTGGTGCGAGAAGTGAGGTTGCAGGGAACCAAGCAGAGGGCCTTCTCGGTGGTGGCACCCTCCCTGTAGAACGCCCTTCCTTCAGATGTCAAGGAAATAAACAACTATCTGACTTTAAGAAGAGATCCGGAGGCAGCCCTCTTTAGGGAAGTTTTTAATGTCTGATGTTTTATCATGTTTTTAATATTCTGTTGGGAGCCGCCAATAATATTTAATATTCTGTTGGGAGCCGTAATATTATTATTATTATTATTATTATTATTATTATTATTATTATTAGAATGTGATCTTAATAGGACAGACTATGGCTTGGCTTGTACATAATAAGATAAGTAGAGAAACCTTTGGGACAGACTAAATAAAACATACTACACACCTAACGATGGTCAAGGCAAACAGAAAGTCATCCACTAAATGTTCTAACTGAAAAACGTCACTTGCATTCAGTGCAAATGTCATTTGCTTAACCAGAGAATCAGAAGCAGATTTAATAGTCCAGATGAAAAGGCTGAAACAGCTGCCTAGCTTTTCACGTATGCACACTGTGACAACTTTTTGATCTATAAATTAATCGGACACTTGTAAGAAAATATTCCTTTTGAAAATGTCAAATGAATCTCTTCCCTTGCACTTAGCATTTCTGGAGAAATGGGAAACCCCGTTTCAAAGATATACACGTAATTTTCTGAATCACTGAAAAATACATAAATCCCTCCCTAATATAAAATGAATGAAATTGATGGTTTTGAACTGCAGCAGACATGGGATCACCCATCTATAAAAGAAATAACTGTGAGAAATGGATTTGCAGATGGGGTGGAAGAGATCTCTCATCAACTAGCTGTTAGTGAAGAGTTCAAAACAGGTGAAAGCTAAATATCTAGTTTAAATTATGCCCCAGCTGTTCAGGACTGAAGGCATCCGAGCTGGTAACCTTCATTAGATTAGATTAGTGTGGTGGGTTAATTAATTAACATCTTGATTGTATATCATATTTTCATCTACAAAGAAAGTGGAAACAGTTTAGAGCTTGGAGGGGAAGCAATCAGGTGTGGGTTGGAAGGACAAGCTCCCGTTTCTTTAATAGTTGGAATTATAAAATGCAATTGTCTGTAATCTTGATTATAAAGATCAATGGTGGGTGAGTGAGGAGTCATTAGTATTGTAGAATTGGATATAACTGTAGAGTGATGAAATGGAACTTTTAAGCTCATAATAAAATAAAAGAGAGAGAAAGGACTCTGTTTACAACTTGGAGAGAATTTAGAGGTGAAAGCTTTTAAACCTCTGGCGTTTTTCTTGGAAGAACAACTGAAAAAGTGTAAATGGAAGGAATAATCTTTTTAAAATGGAAAACTATGGAACTGGCTGCAAACTAATTAATACATAATAAATAAAGAACAACAAAAATATTATTTTGATATATGATCACAGCAGAGAGACTGTTTTGTATACAACGATGGAAAGACTAACTATTGTTTAATATGGTGAAATGGTTGTTGAAGTTATTGGAGAAAAGGTGATATGTTTTATTACAGAAAATGTATCCATTTATTAGTAATAATAATTGGAGAACCCTTTTGGACTTTTTGTGTAAAAAGGAAAATGAATTAATCTGTTTCGGTTGGAAGATTGGGAAAATATTGCCTAATCTGAAAGTAGATTCATTGGGTGTCATTGTAGAGTGAATATTCTGAATAATTTATTCTATGTAACTGACACATGGAAAATTGGAAGTCCTTTGTATTTTTCTCCTCCCCTAACCTCCTCCTCTTCTTCTTCTATTTTTTTGATTTTCTTTTGGTATTTTCTCTTTCTTTCTCTGTTTTTGTTTTTATTTAGATTAATTTCTTTTATCTTATTGTATTGTGAAAAAACTTTAATAAAACAGGATTTGTTGGTGGCCACTAGCTAGGTTGAGATGGCTTTAAACAAGGGTGAAACTAATTCATATACAGTGGTGCCTCGCAAGACGAAAAGAATCCGTTCCGCGAGTCTCTTCGTCTAGCGGTTTTTTCGTGTTGCGAAGCAACCCTATTAGCGGATTAGCGGTTTAGCGGCTATTAGCGGCTATTAAAGGCTTAAGGGATTAGCGGATTAGCTGCTAAAAGGCTATTAGCAGCTTAGTGCCTTAGAAAAAGGGGGTGGGGAGTGAAAAAAAAATCGCAAGACATTTTCCTCTTGCGAAGCAAGCCCATAGAGAAATTCGTCCTGCGAAGCGCATTGAAAAACGGAAAACCCTTTCATCTAGCGGGTTTTCCGTCTTGGAGGCATTCGTCTTGCGGGGCACCACTGTAATATAGTACTATCAAAGCTATCCTAGGTACTCATGTTGACCCACTCTTTTGTGACTCTTTTTTTGAGGGGGGGTATTGGGTTGTTGTTTTTATTTTGATTATATATTTTGTGGTTTTATATTTTGATCTTGTTCCGTGGGCTGCCCTGAGACCTCTGTGTATAGGGCAGTATATAAATTCTAATCATAATCATAATAATGACTCAATTGGAGCTGGACTATCTAAAGCAGCTCTGAATAATATTACAATAATCCACTTGCAGCCCATTATAGCATCAAGGGCAAATGAACCTCCTTTGAACATTTTCCTTTCATATTCAACACCTCTCCTCTGCCTTTAGGTGTGCCTACTTCACCCTTTTTGTTATAATTCTTTGGTTTATGTAATTGTATCCAGGCCTTCCTCTCCTAATTCTCCTTCCACAAGGCCTTATTATTAAGGTACTATTTGAACAGGCTGAAAGCAATCTGAGCATGCTGAAAGCAAAGAGTAAGTTGACCGTAACTTCTGTCATTAGAGCTTCAGTATGCTGATGACAACGTAGTGTGTGCACACTCAGAGGATGAGCTCCAAACCATCCTAAATATCTTCGCAGAAGCGTACGAAGAGCTCAGCCTTTCGCTCAATATCAAAAAAACCAAAGTGCTGCACCAACAAGTACAAAATAACCCCTCTACAAAACCACAAATCCAACTCAATGGTGTAATGTTGGAAAATGTCGATCACTTCTCCTACCTAGGCAGTTATCTTTCTACAAGGGCCAACATTGATGCCGAAATCCAGCATCGCTTGAGCTCTGTGAGTGTGGCTTTCTCCCAATTGAGCTTTCTCCCAATTGAAGTGCAGAGTGTTTGAGGACCGGGACATTCTCAGGGAAACCAAAATGCTTGTTTACAAAGCTATTGTACTACCAACCTTACTGTATGCTTGTGAAACATGGACCGCTTATAAAAGCCATCTCCAACTCCTCGAAAGATTCCATCAACGGTGTCTCCAAAAACCTTTACACATCACATGGTAAGACTAATGCCAGTGTATAGGAAGAAGCAAAGATCACCGGTGTCGAAGTGATGATTCTTCAACATCAACTTCGTTGGACAGGTCATGTTGTGCAGATGCCTAATTATCGTCTTCCAAAGCATCTACTCTACTCTGAACTTAAAAATGGAAGCGTAATGCTGGTGGTCAACAAAAGAGGTTTAAAGACTTTCTCAAGGCAAATCTTTAAAAATGTAGTATAAACACTGACAACTGGGAAACAGTGGCCTGCAGGCGCTCCAATTGGAGAACAGCCTTTACCAAAGGTGTCATGGGCTTTGAAGACGCTCCAACTCAGGACGAAAGGGAGAAACATGCTAAGAGGAAGGCACGCTTGGCAAGTCCACACTGTGATCAGCTCCCACCAAGAAACCAATGTCCCCAACTGTGGAAGGACGTGCAGATCCAGAATTGACCTCCACAGTCACTTATGGACCCACGGTTATGGAAGACAATCTTACTCGGCTACAAGAAAAAGAAGATTATTAAAGTACTATTGGAGAGGGACAAGAACTGAAGCTTAGTGTGGAGAAGAGGTAACCGAGGATAGCAACTGAAAATGGGAAGGACTTTTGGCTCATAAAGCTTTATAGATTTGTTCCATCAGTGCAATATTATTAAAATATGATAAGGTCCCTCAGAGAGGCTGAGCCTAGACCTCTCTGTGCCTGTTCCATATACTGGCAAAAAACAATTATAGCAGAAATTAGTAGGATCTTCCACCAGCTCTGTCTATCATTGGCTTTGGCTCCACCTGCTGTTGGTCTTCCCATCTCCTGACCTATCAGTCCCTCTCTTTAAAAAAAAAAATCATTTTTATTTGATTTTACCAGTACAAAGTTTAAAAAACCAAATATGCATCCATATACAGAGATTTCTCCGAATCTCAGGACTTCTCCTCACCCACTTCATGGAGTCCCATTTTAAACATTTAAAACTGCATCTTCTTCTGAGCTCTAATTTTTATATCAATCCATATTATCCATGGTTATTTTTACGCTACAAGTGAAATTAAAATCCTGCCAATGTTTCCATCTGCTTACAGAGGTCTCTTAGATAACTTAATAATTTTTTCCCTTTCTTTTGTAAAGTTTTTGTCCTCTTGTTTCCCGAGTTTTCCAGTCAGCTTTGCCATTTTGGCACAGACCATCAGCTTGGTTTGCCATTCCTCTCTTGTAGGGACCTTGTCTTCTTTCCATCTCTGGGCTAGTAGCATCCGGGCGGCAGTTGTTCCGTACATAAAAAGTCTTTTCTGATACTTTGGAATATATTGATATTCCAGTCTCAGTGGGTACCAGACACCACAGTGTATAAAAGGTAAAGGTAAAGGTACCCCTGCCCATATGGGCCAGTCTTGCCAGACTCTAGGGTTGTGCGCTCATCTCACTCTAGAGGCCGGGAGCCAGCGTGACTTCCGGGTCACATGGCCAGCGTGACAAGCTGCATCTGGCGAGCCAGCGCAGCACACGGAACGCCATTTACCTTCCCGCTGGTAAGCGGTCCCTAGTGTGGTGTAGTGTAGTGTGGTGTAGTGGTTAAGAGCGGTAGACTCCTAATCTGGGGAACCGGGTTCGCGTCTCCGCTCCTCCACATGCAGCTGCTGGGTGACCTTGGGCCAGTCACACTTCTTTGAAGTCTCTCAGCCCCACTCACCCCACAGAGTGTTTGTTGTGGGGGAGGAAGGGAAAGGAGAATGTTAGCCGCTTTGAGACTCCTGAAGGGGAGTGAAAGGAGGGATATCAAATCCAAACTCTTCCTCTTCTTCCTCTTCTTCTATCTACTTGCACCCGGGGGTGCTTTCAAACTGCTAGGTTGGCAGGCGCTGGGACCGAGCGACGGGAGCGCACCCCGCCGCAGGGATTCGAACCGCCGACCTTTCGATCGGCAAGTCCTAGGCGCTGAGGCTTTTACCCACAGCGCCACCCAGGTCCCAGTGTATAAACTATGGCTTTTAATGCATGCCCTCCAATTTTTTCAAGACCCACACTGACACGCATCTTCCAGGATGCACTCCTGGGTGAGTTGCATAACCTGCGCCTCACTCTTGCTGCCCCCCAAATTTTGGGGTGAGATCTTGTGTGCCCCCCCCCAAAAAAATATGCCTTTTCTGGGTGAGAGCATGTGAGATTGCAGGACCCAAAATGGCCACCACAATCTCATGCCAAAACATTTTGAGAGAACAAATTTGATTCATGCATTCTTTGCTCTGCGATCTTAAACGAGTTGGCACTTTATAAATATTCTTACAAGCAAATGAGATATTCTTTCCTTTTGTGGAACTCAATAGCATTCTCTGCCAGTTCCCTTAATAAATGCTTCCCCAGTTTAGGACTGTGTGTGTTCTGATCCTCTTCATGTTTACTCAACAATAAAACCCACTGAATTCAGTGAATCGGACTTCAATATTCATAGGATTACAGCTTGCGCTACAAACGTCAAGAGTAATTACATTATAGGAAGGAAGAATGCAAGAAGGCATACCACAGGAAGATCTTGGAGAAGGCAAACGGTTTGTAGTATAGTTTGGCTGAAGGTTTAAGAATTTAAACAAATTGTTTTCTCCCTTGCTAGGACCACACAATTTATCAAGTCAGAGGCCTGGCTCAGTTTATTACATTATTTTGCCATGCATGAAAATCCATTTGCTGTTCTGTCTCTTATTGTAAATGGTAATTTCCTGGGTGGCTGCACAGCTGCTTTCCTATTTAAGTCCGGTATGATAAACTCAGCCACGCACCCTTTTCCTTTCAATAAGCCCTAAAGCAGTGTAACCAAAATATCTCCTTCCCAGATAAAACTCCAGATATACAAACAAAACACGCACGCACACACCCATACCGTTGTGCGTGCTGATAATTGAGCAGGGTGCAGTTATTTCTTCATAAATTTGTCTGTAAAACTGATCTGCCACTTTCTGCCTAAAAAGCCATCCAAGGTGTGGGACACTAGCCATATACTAAAACCCCCAAACCAACAATTGGGTAAAAATAGGAAAAGGCAGAAGGCAAGAAGCAATAAAGACATAGGTAAGCTAAGGGTATAGGGACGCAGGTGGCGCTGTGGGTTAAACCACAGAGCCTAGGACTTGCCAATCAGAAGGTCGGCGGTTCAAATCCCCGCGGCGGAGTGAGCTCCCGTTGCTCAGTCCCTGCTCCTGCCAACCTAGCAGTTCAAAAGCATGTCAAAGTACAAGTAGATAAATAGGTACCACTCTGGCGGGAAGGTAAACGGCGTTTCCATGCACTGTTCTAGTTCGCCAGAAGCGGCTTAGTCATGCTGGACACATGATCCAGAAGCTGTACGCCAGCTCCCTCAGCCAATAAAGCGAGATGAGTGCTGCAACCCCAGAGTCGGCCACGACTGGACCTAATGGTCAGGGGTCCCTTTACCTTTTTTAAGGTAAGGGTAAAGGACCCTGTGACTGGGGATACCCCCTCCTACCCTGTCTGTTAATTCCTTTCCGTAGGGCATGTTCACCTGCAGCAGTTTCATACAACTGTGCCCAGAAGGGAACCAGGGCAGTCACTGAATGGCCTTGATTTTCCAAAGGTATGTGAATTCCAAGATATCAAAATATCAGGGCAGTCACTGAAGATATCAGGGCAGTCACTGAAGATATCAGGGCAGTCACTGAATGGGCAATTAAAAATGTGCTTTCACATTTTACACAGCACGGATGCCCACTTTTGTCACCTGAAAAAGCTGTGAAGGTAATGATTGCATATGCAGTGCATTGAAGAAGAAGAAGAGAAGAGTTTGGATTTGATATCCCGCCTTTCACTCCCTTTCAGGAGTCTCAAAGCGGCTAACATTCTCCTTTCCCTTCCTCCCCCACAACAAACACTCTGTGAGGTGAGTGGGGCTGAGAGACTGTGACTGGCCCAAGGTCACCCAGCAGCTGCATGTGGAGGAGCGGAGACGCGAACCCGGTTACCCAGATTACGTGACTACCGCTCTTAACCACTACACCATACTGGCTCTCATTGCCACTGCCACTACTGATTGGGTCTATGGCTGATTATCATGTGCCTGCCAGGAAGGGTCAATGCCAACAGCACATTACACTAGGCATGAATGAGTGGTCAAGGATTACTTTCAGTGACATTTGACATGGGTTATAACTTCCTTCTGCTACCACACAGATGCAAAGAAGGGCAGACTTCAAGCTCTCAGGATTTACTTTGTTTCTCCTGAGTCGCTTCCAGACTGCCAGTATTTGGGGGGAGGAAATCAGTAGCCTGCTGGAAATTTAGATTTATTTATTCTGTTACACAGAAAAGTCATTTTACTAAAATAAGTGGGGGGGGGGGGCGTTTGCTGTTAGGAGAGTGATGGGGAAATGCACTACAAAGTGTGGGATAAAGTACTGATTCACAGGGGGGCACATAACCATCACACAAGCACATGCAGATGAATGCTCGTGGTTGTAGAACGTCCCTGCACACAAATCAGAATGAATGAATGTTCAGTCAAGACCAGATATAATCTAAGCTCTGAGTAAGCTTTGTGCAAGCAAATCAGGATGAATGCTCAATGAACAGGCTGCCTGGAGGAGCGAAGTGCAAAATGGTGACTTAGAATTAAGGAAAATGACACTTCTGTGTTATCTCAGCCCAAGGACTTATTTCTATGAGCCAAAACTCAGCTTTGAATCCTTTTATACAGAAATCCAATCCTGAGTTCCCACCAAGCTTTATTTCAACAGCCTGATTTGGTTTGGGGAGAGTTATGGTCATTGTGAAGGGACGCGGGTGGCGGTGTGGGTTAAACCACAGAGCCTAGGACTTGCCGATCAGAAGGTCGGCGGTTTGAATCCCTGCGATGGGGTGAGCTCCCATTGCTCAGTCCCTGCTCCTGCCAACCTAGCAGTTCGAAAGCACGTCAAAGTGCAAGTAGATAAATAGGTACTGCTCTGGCGGGAAGGTAAACAGCATTTCTGTGCACTGCTCTGGTTCACCAGAAGCAGCTTAGTCATGCTGGCCACATGACCCGGAAGCTGTACACCGGCTCCCTCGGCCAATAAAGCGAGATGAGCACCGCAACCCCAGAGTCAGCTACGGCTGGACCTAATGGTCAGGGGTCCCTTTACCTTTACCTTATGGTCATTGTGTAACAACTGGGAGTCAGAAATCTTTGCTGATCTACTGGAAATCACTTCTGCCCACTACTACAGCGTAATCTATGCAATTCTTGTTATCACTGGTTCCAGAAATATATATGTTGCTAATATATATAGCTGAGGGTCACATGGCTGATATATATGGCCGAACATGCTTAGGCTAGCTCTTGAATAATGAAAGGTTAGGGATATGCAGAACATTCTGGAAGGCTCTGTAACCAGCTGCTAATGAATCCGGTAAGAATTCCAGCAGAGCAGAGATACAAATTGTGATGTAATTTCTCCCCAGCAATTTCCATTTTCCTGATTATAATAACAGCAGGCAAAGTGTGCACTTGCTGTCTGGGGCATGTTCAGAGAACACTGAATGTGGCATTCAAGTCATTGCTGGATGTCAGGTTGCCAAATAAAACCCTCTCTTGCTACAAGGGTGGAGTTACTTACAAGAACCCATTAGACAGAAAATGCCAATGTCTCCACACCCCAATTAATTTTCCTGTTCATTGGAAGAACTGTGATAAATGAAGAAGGAATTCTCTGAAGAAATTGCTCTTAATCAAATCTGCTTTCAGAGGAAGCTTTGCACTAAAGCAGATCAACATTGCATGTTCCAAATATCTTTTGCCAGGTATGCTCCCACTGTACCCCATTTTTGGAAAGCAACCAAGTGAAATGCAGATGATATGCATGTGGGTACATACACCATTAGGGACGCAGGTGGCGCTGTGGGTTAAACCACAGAGCCTAGGACTTGCCGATCAGAAGGTCGGCGGTTCGAATCCCCGTGACGGGGTGAGCTCCTGTTGCTCGGTCCCTGCTCCTGCCAACCTAGCAGTTTGAAAGCACGTCAAAGTGCAAGTAGATAAATAGGTACCACTCCGGCAGGAAGGTAAACGGCATTTCCGTGCGCTGCTCTGGTTCGCCAGAAGCGGCTTAGTCATGCTGGCCACAGGACCCGGAAGCTGTACGCCGGCTCCCTCGGCCAATAAAGCGAGATGAGCACCACAACCCCAGAGTCGGCCACGACTGGACCTAATGGTCAGGGGTCCCTTTACCTTTACCTTTACCTATGCCATTAAATAACCATGTACCAATAAGCTGGAACCTTGGCCCAATTTAGGGTCCCCCAGATGTGTGTACAGATATAATCCCTAACGCCGAAAACCCAGAAGTGTCCCGGTTTTCAAATGTTTTTCAGAAGCCAAACATCTGATGTGGCTGTCAGCTACTGTTCCCAGGGCGCCTGCACCAATCAGAAGCTGCGCCTTGGTTTTCAAACATTTCGGAAGTCAAATGGACTTCCAGAACAGATTAAGTTTGGTGCTTTTGTTTTTCCTATTTGTTTTGCTTTTTTGTTTCTGAGGATTTTTCGGTTAATTTGTTTTTGTGACTTTGTGGAACCCAGCTCAGCTACTGATTGATTGATTGATTGTGTGACTGCGGAAATGGATAAAAGCCCGCCATCCAAACAATGACTATCAGTGCAGGTAAGAACATAAATTAATTTTAATTTTTATCATCTATAATGCTGTCTTATTTATTTTATACTACAGTGCATTGATTATTGCTTTCATTTTATGGATCAGTGGTTTTGTTAGTTAGTAAAATCCATGTTAAATTGCTGTTTTAGGGGTTGTTTTTAAAAATCTGGAACAGATTCATCCATTTTGCATTACTTTCTATGGGAAAGCGCGCCTTGGTTTTGGAATGTTTTGGTTTTGGAACAGACTTCTGGAACGGATAAAGTTTGAGAACTAAGGTACTACTGTATTTAAAGGGGGGGTGTCCACACACTCCTTGCTATTTCTTGCAGCAAGCATTCCATGAGTTTGCAGAGAACAGGGGATAAGAGAAGGAAGGTTGTCCTATAGCTTCTTCTGAGCCTTCCGTTGTCAGCTAGAAGCAACCATTCCATCACACTTCTTGAGCTGCTCCCATCCAGCTGGTCGCTATAAGAAACATAACTTTAAAGAACTGATCCCCGAGTTTGCTTTACTTTTCCTCCTCCCTCCCCCTTCCTTTTTCCTTGTGTATCGTGTCTATTAGATTGTAAGCCTGACTGATTGTTCCTGTGACTATTTCTTTGGTGTCCTTGTCTCCTTGGCTGCTGCTTCTTCGTCTTTCCCCTTCTAGATTAGTCATGTGTGTGATTCCACCCAATTAGGCATTAGAAAGCGAATGGAATCCTACAATTTTGCCCAGGTGATATTGCTTTGGTTTTATTTGCAGGCATTCCTACTTCATGTTTCAACTCTTGACAGTTTTCCCAAGTTACCAAGCATAGCTGAAAGTATTTGCAGAAAACAGAATCATTTCAATGCAGCTTTAAAGTCGTTCTTAAAAAAAAAAAAAAGGAATTTAGTTTTTGTGTAAAATTCTGCAGTGTCTTTCCCCCCCAGGGCCATATTTGGAAAGGGTACAGTCGCCTCAAACAAGACAAATGCTATCATACAAGAATAGCAAGTTATTTCTGAATATATATGAAAGCATTCTGCTATGGCATTATGTTATATGCAGCTGTACTGTAACTTGGCATGCAAACCAATTCGATCTGCCCAGATCCAAGGCAAATTTTGGCAAGGAAATCTTCAAACAAGCTGCAGGTTTATTCTCTCATGGTACCGTCACATGGTTGTTTGTTTAAGCTTGGTGTCTGCAAATAGATGATATAGTCCTCCTATCTCTGCATCAGCCACAAGTCTCTATGCATCCTCTTGCAAATATCACCAAGAGATGCTGTTATCTCCCACAGAAGGTGTGATGTCTCCAAGTGAACTGCAGGCAGAAAGGGAGCCATATGGTATTGAAAAGACACCAACTGACAAGAAGCATTTTGCCGTTGTTATTGGTTTGTTCTCAAATTCAAATGCTTGATGTTCTTGTTTGGTGAGCAAGTTCTACAAAAAGATCACAAAGACTGTTTATAAATTTTTTGCGACTTCTTACAAAATGAGAGACAAAACCTTCTTGTCAAAAGGGATGGCTATTAAGGTTTTGCTATGAAGGTGTCTGATAGGAAAACTTAATAACTGGGTGCTTCTCTGTTGTTGTTTTTCCTGTGATGACAAATCCTTTTGCAGCAAGTATTTCATACAGGCCGGAGACAAGAAGAAGAAGAAGAAGAAGAAGAAGAAGAAGAAGAAGAAGAAGAAGAAGAAGAGTTTGGATTTGATATCCTGCTTTATCACTACCCGAAGGAGTCTCAAAGCGGCTAACATTCTCCTTTCCCTTCCTCCCCCACAACAAACACTCTGGGAGGTGAGTGGGGCTGAGAGACTTCAAAGAAGTGTGACTGGCCCAAGGTCACCCAGCAGCTGCATGTAAAGGAGCGGAGACGCGAACCCGGTTCCCCAGATTATGAGACTACCACTCTTAACCACTACACCACACTACACCACACTGGCACCACACTGTCAGCATTGCATGGCATCATGCCACACCAGAGTAAAAGGAATAATAATCCAGACAAAAATACAGTGGTACCTCTGGTTAAGAACTTAATTCATTCCGTTCTTAAACTGAAACTGTTCTTAATCTGTTCTTAATCTGAAGCATCACTTTAGCTAATGGGGCCTCCCACTGCTGCCGCACTGCCACCACATGATTTCTGTTCTCAACCTGAAGCAAAGTTCTTAACTCGAGCTACTATTTCTGGGTTAGTCGAGTCTGTAACCTGAAGCGTCTGTAACCCGAAGTACCACTGTATACATTTTCAGCAAGCATTTGAATCACACTACAGGGGGTCCTTCCCAGATGGCAGCAGGGACAGCATTTCAAAGGGCAGGGGACCCCAAAGAAAATATCCATTTCAATATTTCCACTAGATGATGATGATGAGAACAGTAGTAGTAGTAGTAGTAGTAGTAGTAGTAGTAGTAGTAATATATTTATACCCCGCCCATTTGGCTGGGTTTCCCCAACCACTCTGGGCAGCTCCCAATAGAATATTAAGGTACCCCCTGCCCGTCAGGGCCAGTCGTGACCGACTCTAGGGTTGCGCGCTCATCTCGCTCAAGAGGCCGGGAGCCGGCGCTGTCCGAAGACACTTCCGGGTCACGTGGCCAGCGTGACGAAGCTGCATCTGGCGAGCCAGCACCAGCGCCACACACGGAAACGCTGTTTACCTCCCCTCTATAAAGCAGTCCCTATTTATCTACTTGCACTTAGGGGTACTTTCGAACTGCTAGGTTGACAGAATAGAATAGAATAGAATAGAATAGAATAGAATATTAAAAACTCCCTAAACAGAGTTGCCTTCAGATGTCGTCTAAAAGTCAGCTCTTTATTTCCTTGACATCTGATGGGAGGGCATTCCACAGGGCGAGTGTCACTACTGAGAAGGCCCTTTGCCTAGTTCCCTGTAACCTCACTTCTCACAGTGAGGGAACCACCAGAAGGCCCTCGGAGCTGGACCTCAGTGTCCGGGCGGAACAATGGGGGTGTAGACGCTCCTTCAGGTATACTGGGCTGAGGCCGTTTAGGGCTTTAAAAGTCAGATATAATAGGACAAGAATTGCCAAAGGATAAGAAAGTACTGTTTATGTACGCGACGACAGCAGCAAGAATACCATATGCCCAGGGATGGGAAGAAGAAAGAGCCCCATCAAAAGAAGAATGGATAATAAAGATGATGGACTATGCGGAGATGGCGAGGCTGACCGGGAAGATCAGGCACCAAGAAGATAACAAATTAAATAGAGAATGGCATAACATTAGAGAATATATTAAAGAACACTGTAGAAATCTAAAAACGTTAGCAGGATTGGCATAGCACTTGTAATTTTAAATCAGAAAGGATAAAAATGAAGCATAATAATTTGGATAAATGTAATTAGATGCAGTTAAAAAAGGAAGATGGATTTTGGAAACCAAGGGAAGGGTGGAAGGAAGTCTGGGGGTTCAGGGAACCCCATAAAGGTACTGATATGGACTATGGTTTTATGAAAGTGTGTGTGTGTGTGTGTGTGTGTGTGTGTAAAATTTATATTTTTCCTTTTTGAAACTTTTTTTACACCCCTCGCCCCATTATTTATCCATGGAATTTTCTCTGTTTTTGCCAAATTTGTATTTTGAGTTTCCAGATGGGCTTTCCTTCAATTTAACTTTAAAAAAAGACTCTTTCTTCATCTTCCCTCATGAAATAGACAGACTTATTAGGCTGACTCACTAGTTTGAGACATGTAAAGAGAGCAGAGTAATATAATGTATAATGAGCCTTGGCTAGGGGAGGTCAAAGGGCGAGTTATTCCTTCCAGCCCTGATTGCTCTCATTAGACAAATGCTTATAAAAGCTTTGAACCCAACACCTTAGAACTCATTACTTCAGCTTCCACTAATGAATCTCAGGGAAAAAGCTGAGCCTGTCCTGAGATTTATTACCATAATGCAATTAACCTTCTCTCCCATTAATTCTGGGATACTTCGGAGGATAAGGAATCTCATAGTCTAAGTAAACACAAAGAGCAAATCACATGGTGAAACTTCCCTAAACACAGTCTCTCAGGTTGCTGATACCTGCTGACTGCTCCCCATTTTAAAAAACCCTCATTGCACACAGAGAGATAGGTGACAGAAATGAGGCATTCAAAATTAAGACTTCAATATTTCTGTCACATCCATGGACGTTCTAAAATTTCATTATAAGCGCCTGAGATTGGTGTCTCTGCTCATTTTGTTTTTAAGGGAAATTCTTCCTTTCTCCATATTTTTAAAAAATATTTCTGCCTCGGTTTCCTCAAAAGTCAAAAGGCTTCAACTGGAAAACAACAGCAAATGACATCATGAGCTTTTCAAACAGCACCCAGGAAGACTGCAGCATCTAATCTCCAATGCCGGATTTATGTATAGGCTAAGCAGGCTGAAGCCTAGGGCCTCTAAATCTAGGGGGCCTCACCAACCCTCCCGCTGCCCAGTGGGCAGTCTCCCCTCTTCAGCCTGCCCAGGCCTCAGGCCTGGACCCTGGCAGATACACATGCCCAACTGGCATGTTGTCTCCCTCCTGGTCAATCATTCTGTAGCCTTCTTAGACTTTACCAGTCTAAAGTGGTGGGGTCTGCGTTGCTCCCGGGAGGGAGAAAGGAAGTCAAATGACACCAAGGGTTGGTTCAGAGAAAGAGTTTATTCTGCTCTCCGGATAGCAGAAGGCACTTGCATGGTCAGCTCACAGCAAGTCCAAAGAAATGAGAAATTTCATGCAGTATATATATCCTCCAGGCACCCTCTCTCCCTTCCCCAGGAATCCAGCCACATCAGCTTATACACGCAGGTTGACATCACAGATGTTCCTGCTCCGGTACTTTTAACCATAAAAGGGTTTCCTTCCTGTATTCTTGACCATATAAGGGTATTCCTGTTCCGGCACTCTTATCTTGGGGTAAGAAGGTCACCAACTCTCCTGGCACTGTTCCCCGACTAGGTCTGTGCATCAGAGTGTGATCTTTGTGGTCAGGATGTAAGATAAGGCCCAGACGTGTCATCCCTGTTCCACTTTGGAATGGACAAGGCCATCCATCATTACCAGCCTTCATGGACTGCTAAGGGAGAGAGCTTTGAGCACTTGTTTTGGCTCAAGAGCTCAAGTTAAAGCATTTTAGAAATGCTCCCTTGGAAAAGGGAAAAAGTGGATTTTGGATCCCGTTTCAAACTGACTGCACAGAAACCCATTCCTTCAGTTCGGGAGCTTCAGAAGCTTTCTTCAGCCCGAACATCACAGCGACCGATGCCAACAGACATCGGCACACTTAGGGATCCACAGAGTTTGCACAGCTTGCATAACAGACCTCAGCAACTCAGCATTTTGGCTAATCTACTTTTTTAAAATATACACACACACGGAGCACTGCAACATGGCTCCCTCTTTCTCTAGCATCAGATAGCAAAGAGAAAAAGAACAAAGGACAATAGTCCCACTTCACAGAACACAGTAACACAAACATCCTGTCTCCATCACTTCCCACTCTGTGGAGGCAAAACATGCACTGTCATGTGATAGACAACAATCCCATGACTGTAATCATGGAGCAGGCCTGCTCACCATTCTCCTAAAGAGGAGAAACCTATCATGGATAACTTGCTTATAGTATGCAGATCTGAAAGGGCAACAAAGAATAAACTACCCAAAAGGTATGCTGAAGAGTTTGCTAAAACATTCATAGCAGATACAGCTGTTATTAGTAACTCAGAAAAGGTTTGGGAACCTTCAAGCTTCCAAGAGGTCCAAAGTTTAACCTCAGAGGATGCTGAGCCATGGTTAAATGCCATGAAGGTTGAACTTGATTCCTTAGAGAGGAACAAGACCTGGGAACTAGTTCCAGGCCTGCCCAGACCACGAAAGGTTTACAAAGTTCAGTTATTGCAAAAGTTTTTCAGTGTTAATTTTATGCATTTTTTAAAATCGCCATGGTATTTAACAATAATATCTTATGTCCTTTAGAGGAGAAATTGTGAACTGTAGAATTTTAAATACCCGTCATCATCCTTGGCTTCACTCAATTTTGTTTATAACACTCTTCCATTTTATTCTAGTTGGGGGATGAGGAGGGGCCTCACAAGTGGAGTAGCCTAAGGTCTCTCTTCATCTAAATCTGCTCCGCTAATCTCCCAAGGAGTTGTAAAACGAAAGAACAGGCAGTCACAAAACCCCTCATCAAACATAGGATAAGCACAGCCAAAACAAAAAAACCTACTTCCTGGGCACGAGCATTTTATGGAAGTTGTTTCCCCCCTTCAATAATTTTCATATTGAAGCACGTGAAAATATAGTGGTATCCACTATGGAATAAGGACCAGACAGACACAGCTTTGGAGAAAAGGAAGGTGAGGGTTTATTGCTGAGCAATAAGGACCCAGTTGGAATCTTTTCCAAAAGGACTGTGTCAGGGAACTGCCATCAGTGCCGGAGGGAGAGAGCAAAATCCAGAGGGATTCCGGAGAGCGTCCCGGGATTGGGAGAGGCAGCCCATCTTCTGGGGAAGAGAATCAGCGTAGCACCAGTGGAGAAGGGGGGCAGATGGGGGAAGCGGCGAGGCGGTCCCATGACTCCTTGCCTGGGACCAGCGGGAAGAGTAGAGTTCCTCTGCTGCCTACACCCTCCTTGCGCAGAAGGCTTTCGCGCAGAGAGAGTAGGAAGAGACTAGGCGTCAAAGAGCTTCTTTGCTGGAAGAAGTTTAAGAAACGCCCACTGACGGATTCTGCCAGCGATTGAGACAGCCACGGGTGAGTGGCTGTCCGGACAGAAAAGGTTCACTCAGGCAATCCAGCCAGGTGTTTGCACCGGCTTACGCACGAGCAACCCCTAGAACCATTACAGACTGGGACCCCGAAGCATACAAATCCTGAGTTTTTTATACCTGAGCAAATCACAGATCATGAGACAATCATGAGACAGTCATGCATGCCAGCGAAAAATAACCAATTAGCGCTTCTTCTTGCCATGCTCCTGGCTCCTGGCCGAGTGCAGAGTTCACTCCCAACTTCTGCTTTCCATTGTCTGCAATGATGTGCAGTCTGACCTTTTCCCTAGTTATGACAGAACGGGGAAATGAGACTCAGGGAGGGAATCTCCTGGGCTACCTCCCCCTATGCATTCTGCATCATGTAGGGAGTTTTTGTGGTTTGGCCCTTGTGGACCATTTTAGCCTGCATCTGAGGGGGAGTTTGTACCAGTGTCTTCTGATTCATGGCTTCCCTTTTCCAATAGGGTACAAGGATGTTTCTAGGGGAAAGGTCGGTTCTGGACTTGCGGTTCCAAGCAGTTTGCAGTTAGCTTAGGCAAAAGCTCTCTTGATTCAAAATGGATTATAAAATCACTGTAAGTCCTGTTATGTGTGAGCATATATGAATATATTGATTACTGATAACTAATTATATGAATAGCATAAGGGTAGCCCCCCTTTTCTCGCTTCATTATGAAATTAGTTAATTTAAAACAAACAAAACACATAGAAGAAATATTGCGCTGAGCACTACTTTAACTTCAGTTTGATGCGCTAGTTTCATTCATCACCATCATCGTTACTAATTAGACTACGCCCATATTAAACACCGTAGAAAATGAAGATAGATGGCCCTAGCCACAAAGTTGCAATCTACTAAACAAGCCCGTCTTAAATTCTACATTCCAAGAATAATTCCCCTCTATGATAAGCTAGTTATCACCTCCTGGTGAGACTGGAGGGACATCGCTATGCTTGACATCAAATCCTAATTATTGGGTTCTTTTGCCCCATCTTTTTGTGCCTGCCAAACAGTCGTGTCATGCTTATGATAATATTCTATTCTCTTGTTAATTATGCTGTTTTAAATGTGCATTTTATATTTGACTTCACTTCGCAATGTTTTCTTTTGAAATGTTTAAGATTTTTTTGTTTGTGAACCTTGTGTTAAATATGTATTCTGTAGTTGGCCTCCTTTGTAGTGTTTTATTTTGAAATCTTTGAGATGGAATTTTGGTTTCTTGTTGATTGTGCTGCTTTGACATTTGACTTTGTGCTGCTTTATATTTGACTTTCTTCAGATATGTTTGATTCTGGATTGTTTTATTGAGGTTTAATATGCTGTCAACTGCATTGAATTATTTTTAAAAAATATAAAGCGGTATAGAAATTTATAGATTAAAAAATTAAATTAAAAATTAAAGTTATCCAGCATGAGTTTACAAGAAGATCATCCAGGATAAAGATGAGCAGGCCAAGGCAGGTTAGAGGGAAGGGTCACATGCTTTGCAAATTAGGAACTAGTCTTATAATGTCAGATCATTAGTTCACCTAGTTACACTCCACTGCATTTTCACTGTACCATACCCTCTAACATTTCACTGCTGAAAATAGGGACATCCTATTATAACGTATTTTTCGCCCTATAGGACACACCGGCCCATAGGACGCACCTAGGTTTTTTTGGGGGGGGGGAATAAAGAAAAAAAATTATTCCCCCCCCCCCCCCAGCCGCAGCTTCCGCACACCCCACGTTCCGGGCAGCAGGCTGCTATCCGCAGCCTAGGGAGCCCTGCAGGAACTCCCGCGGTGCGCACCGACCCCTCTCGCTCTCCAAGCTTCAGCGAAAGCCTGCATTCGCCCCATAGGATGCACACAGATTTCCCCTTCATTTTTGGAGGGGGAAAAGTGAGTCCTATAGGGCGAAAAATACGGTAATTTTTATTATTCATACCCCACCCAACTGGGTTGCCCCAACCACTCTGGGAAGCTTCCAATGTACAAAAAAAACCTTAATAAAACATTAAACATTTAAAAACTTCCCTATACAGTGGTACCTTGGTTCTGAAACTTAATCCGTTCCGGAAGTCCGTTCCAAAGCCAAAGCGTTCCAAAACCAAGGAGTGCTTTCCCATAGAAAGTCATGCAAAAGATTGCAAACCAGAACACTTACTTCTGGCTTTGTAGTGTTTTGGTTCCAAGTTGTTTGAGTACCAAGGCATTTGAGAACCAAGGTACCTCTGTGCCTTCAGATGTCTTCTAAAGGTTGTATAGTTACTTATCTCCTTGGCTAGGGGGTTGCATAACTCCATACCCTCCAACATTTGTCTGATGAAAATAGGGATGTCCTAAGGAAAAGTGGGACATCCTGGGATCAAATCAGAAACCGGGATGGATTCGGTAATCCGAGGACTGTCCCTGGAAAATAGAGATACTTGGTGGATCTGCTGTACCAACCTCCCTGACGCCTCCCTCCCCTCCTCTCCCTCCCTGTAAGTAGCACTATTTACATGCATTGCTCCGCCTACTTTTGCCTCTGGCATGTGCCCCCCACCCAGAAGGGGGTGTGGCCCATAGGATGCAGCCTTTGCCCTAAAACCTTCCAGCTCCATTTGTATGCCTTCTTCAAACTAAGAAAACAACAACAGTCCTCTTCATACTCTTGAGAATGAAAAAAATTACCTATTAGGGAAATGTTTTTTAAAAGTATACTCTCTCTTTTTAATTCGATGTACTTTTTCCAGAGCTGCTCATTTAGCACACTGATTTTTCCAGATGAAAACCTCAGATAGCAGATGTTCTAGTCTGCCAGAAGCCACAACTTAGAGAGAGAGGGAGGGAGGGAGGGAGGGAGGGGGGGCGCTAAAGTTAGGTTCTCAAAAGACTATTTAAAGAATTGAGTGAATAACTTCATCTCCCAAAGTGCCCCTTTAGCTTCAATGAAATTGTGCAGGTGGGGCAGAAGAAGAAGAAGAGAAGAGTTTGGATTTGATATCCCGCTTTATCACTACCCGAAGGAGTCTCAAAGTGGCCAACATTCTCCTTTCTCTTCCTCCCCCACAACAAACACTCTGTGAGGTGAGTGGGGCTGAGAGACTTCAGAGAAGTGTGACTGGCCCAAGGTCACCCAACAGCTGTATGTGGAGGAGCGGAGACGTGAACCCGGTTCACCAGATTACGAGTCTACCACTCTTAACCACTACACCACACTGGTTCTAGGGTAGGAGTCATGCATATGTCTTGCCAAATGCAAGGTGGTTCTTTTTCATGAGATTCAGTAGCAGTACAAACACAAGTCAGTGGGAAGATTAAAGATTTTATTCTAAACAGCAAGCAATATACACATACCAAGCAAGCGCTTCGATCTGTCACTGGGAAGCCTTCAAGAAGTGGCAAAGTGTCTCCCCCAGGTAGCCTTAGGTTTCACGAGCTTCTCAGAGCTATGCCCCAAAACCATTCGATTTATAGAATATTGATAGCTAGCCTGTATGGCTTACCCAACTGCCTGCGTGCAGATTATTTAATAAATGTATGGCCATTGACTTTGCTTCCACCTAGCTTGTACGGGTGCTAATGGTAGCACATCAGTGATCACCACAGCAGGTTCATAGGATCAGTTTGCCCATAAGCCACATGTTGATCTGCTGAACTCTAGGTCCCTTCCGGAAATATATCAAGCAAGCATCCTGATTTGTTTCCACAAAATATATGTGGAGGTGATACTTCAGCACCATCATGTGGTTATTATCTTGCAGGGACGCAGGTGGCACTATGGTCTAAACTACTGAGCCTCTTAGGTTTGCCGATCAGAAGGTCAGAGGTTTGAATCCTTGCGATAGGGTGAGCTCCCATTCCTCCTTCCCAGTTCCTGCCAACCTAGCAGTTCGAAAGCACACCAGTGCAGGTAGAAAAATAGGCACCACTGCGGCGGGAAGGTAAACGGTGTTTCCGTGCGCTCTGGTTTCCATCACGGTGCTCCATTGTGCCAGAAGCGGTTTAGTCATGCTGGCCACATGACCCAGAAAGCTGTCTGTGGACAAACACCGACTCCCTTGGCCTGAAAGCAAGATGAGCGCTGCAACCCCATAATTACCTTTGACTGGACTTAACCATCCATGGCTCCTTTACCTTTTTTATTTTTTATTATCTTACACTCTCCACTGTAGTTTCCTGTCACTTTTCATACAGCAGAAGGTCCAATTTGTGTATGTGGAACTACGTTTGTTATTCCAGAGCGCTATTGAAATATACTCGGAGTCAAGAGTGGATTTCATGCTCTTTATTCAGCTCACAGTGGTGAGGAGGAATGGAAGTTCCCCCAGAATGTCTGCTTTATATACATTATTTACACAATGGGCCCCACTTGATTTGCTAATTACGGGATTCACCTGTAAGCCAATCAGGTTGAGGATTCACTTCCACCTGGAACTGGATTGGGTGGCTCCTGTGGACCAATCAGACTGCTGCATTCTGGACCCTATTGTTCTAGGACCAATCAGACTGCTGCATTCTGAATCCTATTGTTCTAGGACCAATCAGACTGCTGCATTCTGAATCCTATTGTTCTAGGACCAACCAGACTGCTGCCTTTTTGCTCCTATTCAACTCAGTACATAGCAGCTATATAGCTGTTGTTTATCGCAGTGTACCCACTCTCTTTGGAGCGGTTGTTAAAATACCCTTTTGCGCACACGTGACCTATACGAATGTGGGAAATGTGGGGAAGATTTGTGCCAAAGTGTTCCAGTCTCTCTCTCTCTGTGTTAACTTTCCCTTGAGGTAGAAATACTGAATGGAAAGGGTACCAGCCAAGCCTTCTTCTAAATACGCTAGTTTTTAAAATCTTGTCTCATGGAGGAGCTTTCAAACACCTGAGCCACGTTGCCAGTCTGAAGTGGCACAGTCCAAGCTCCAGTTTTCCACTGCAGTGAGAACAAGCCAACTCAACAGGAGAGAATTGCCAACTCAACAAAACAATTAGTCTTCAGAAATGAAATTTCCTTCCTGCCGATGGGAGATCAACGTCTGCCTATAATGAAAAGGCAGCAATTTCCCCTTTTACCTCTTAAAGTCAATGCTGCAAACTTGATCTCCATTAATCAGATGTCCTTGTCACTAGCTATAATCAATCATACATTGGAAGAAGAAGAAAAATCACTGGATTTTCATTACATGCATTTCTTGTAACTAATGAGAAGAGAAGCAAGATATTCAGCCACTAATATATCAAACACATTCTTTCCGAAATGGATTTATTCCCAAATCTCCCCAGGAATGTGGAATTTTCCCAAAGGGGATAAACAATGTTCTGGTTTGGGGTAATGCTTCAAGTTTTATAAAATGGATAATTTAAAATCTTTTTTAGTGTGTAGTTTATTCAGAACATTGAAAAAAGAACTATGTGTCAGCAGCAAACACAAGAGTTTTCTTTGCTGTGAAAAGTGCGGGGGACAGCTTGTTTGAGGGCAGTTTTAAGTTAGGAGTGGAGGGGAATAGAAGTTCTGCAGATGGCCTGTTTATTCTGCGTTCATCCCGATTCATTTGCACAAAACTTATGTGGTAGTTAGACTATGTCTGGCCTTTACTCATCATTTGCTCTGATTTGTTTATGGGGTGGTTCTATGACATTAAACATTTATTTATTTATTTAGCAATAGAGGCGTAAGTTGCAGGGTGGTTTGCAACAAGGCAAATGGATTTTTTATTATTATTAAAAAAAATGAATCCAAAACAGCACAATCCTTTAAAACACACACATATTTTTTTTTAAAAAAAAATATTTTATTTTACATGTGTAGAATTACAAAATACATATCCATATTTAGATTTTTTTCTAAAAAAGAAAACCACCATGAAATCCAAAACAGCACAATCCTTTAAAACACACACATTTTTTATATATATAAAAAATTATTTTATTTTACCAGTGTAGAATTATAAAAATACAAAATACATATCCATATTTAGATTTTTCTCTGAATCTCCAGCCTTCGTCCCCTCCCCTCCATGGGTCCTACTGTCAACCTTTTCAACTGCATAGTATTTCATAATCCATATTTTACGTCTCTCCATGTTGTCCGTGATATTTGCTACATTACAAGTGTTATTAGATTCCTGCCAATGTTTTCATCTGCTCATAGTGGTCTCCTAGATAAATTATAAATTTTCCTCAGTCTTTATTGAAGCTTTTGTCTTCTTGGTTCCTGAGCTTCCTGGTCAGTTTTGCATTTCAGCCTACTCCAACAGCTTGGTTTGCCATTCTTCTCTAGTAGGGACTTTGTCTTCTTTCCATCTCTGGGCTAATAGCATCCGTGCAGCAGTTGTCGCATACAAAAAAAGCCTTTTCTGCTCCTTTGAGATATCGGTACCTACAATTCCTAACAGAAAAGCTTCTGGGTTTTTTAAAAAATAAAGCTTATTTTAAACATCCCCCCCCCCAATTCATTATATATCATTTCCCCAAAACAAATTACTAATAGGAGCAGCGATCAGGTCTCTCCTCCAATGGCCTGCCAACAAAAGATGCATCTAAACTAACCACCTAGAACTATAGAAAGAGATGGCCATATGTCAGGGGTTCAGGAGCAGAGTCACAGGAGAGGGAGGAAGTGGAGAGCGAGGGGGAGGAGTCCGAAGGAAATGTCAGCGAGGACAGCAGTCCGAGGTCTCTGAGTCTCTCCAGTGACTCGGAAGATTCACAGAAAGGGGCCCCCATAGTCAGGGCAAGGGGAGTGCCCAGGGGGGCACCTCGGGAAGAAGGGGCCAGAGGGGACTCAGAGAGTAGCAGCTGGAAATCCGGACCAGCGTCCCCCCCAGAGCGCAGTAGGGGGGAGGAGTCCCAGGCATCGGGATCAGGGGGCGCGCGGGCAGCGGGAGAACGTGAGGCAGGAGGGACCACACCCTCGTCAGGGAGCGAGGAAACGGTCATCAGGAAAGTTAAACGCGCGCGCGCGCCAAGTTCAAATGTACAGGAGGGCGGCAAGGTGGGCAGCCCGGGTAGGGAGCCAGGTCCTAAAGCCCGCCGAAGAGAGGGGGAGGAGTCAGAGGGGTCAACGTCTGCCTCAGAAGAGTCCAGGAGGGAGGAGACCCCGGGGGGTAGTAGGACCCAGAGGAAGAGAGAGAGAAGGAAGAGGTGGAGTAAGATTAGAGTCTTAAACTGGTGCGCAGGGGGCGGAGACTCAGACGGAGCTTCGCCGGTCTAGAGTCCAGACGTAGAGCTGGGACGCTGAGGCTTTGAAATGGAAACTATTCTTCAATAAAGACTTTGATACTTTACTACCGGCTAGCGTTGGTCCTTGGTGAGCTGGGACCCGGAGCCAGCTCTGACACCATATGTACCTCAGAAGGGAGGGGGGGTCTGCCTGCATGGAGCTACCACTAAAAAGGCCCTTTCTTAGGGCTCGAAACCACATACTTCATGCTGCCAGGAGTTATACCTACTGATCCTAGAGCACAGGCGTGTTGATGCATTCATCCTGATTTGCTTGCAGGGTATTTACACATCTTCCCATTCATCATTCATTCATCCTGTTATGTATTTAGTGGTCTGTGTTTGCCTGAGCTTCAGTCTGGACTCAAGATTCTGAGCCCCTGTGTTTTGATTCGATACATGATATCCAATCACAGAACATTTCAGGATTTGGGCCTCTGCCGTTGGCCCTTAAACTCTGAGTCATGATTCACAGCTTGGAAGTTTAGACAGCCAATCACATTGGGAGTGGGAGTGGCCCAGCCCTTCAGAAATGTATATAAGCAGTTGCTTCGCCCCTGTTGTCCAGTTCTATTAGTTCAATAATAATAATAATAATAAATTTTATTTATATCCCACCTCCCCAGCCGAAGCCGGGCTCAGGGCGGCTAACAACAATAACAACAGTACAACACAACACAACACTCTAAAATCATTCATTATAAAATTAATTCAAATCAAACCAGTGGCAACCATTGAGCCAGAGCTCTGCGAGGATTGCCAAAGGAGGGAGTCAGGCTGGGCCCTGACCAAAGGCCTGGTGGAACAGCTCTGTCTTGCAGGCCCTGCGGAAAGATGTCAAGTCCCGCAGGGCCCTAGTCTCTTGTGACAGAGCGTTCCACCAGATCGGAGCCACAGCCGAGAAAGCCCTGGCTCTAGTTGAGGCCAGCCTAACCTCTCTGTGGCCTGGGACCTTCAAGATGTTTTTATTTGAAGACCGTAAGTTTCTCTGTGGGACATACCAGGAGAGGCAGTCCCGTAGGTACAAGGGTCCTAGGCCGTATAGGGCTTTAAAGGTTAAAACCAGCACCTTAAACCTGATCCTGTACTCCACCGGGAGCCAGTGCAGCTGGTATAGCACCGGGTGAATGTGATCTCGCAGCGAAGACCCCGTAAGGAGTCTCGCTGCAGCATTCTGCACCCGCTGGAGTTTCTGGGTCAGTCTCAAGGGCAGCCCCACGTAGAGCGAGTTACAATAATCCAGTCTGGAGGTGACCGTCGCGTGGATCAATAAAGATTCTTGCTGTTATCACTGTGTCTTGCCTCGTAGGAACGCACCTACACTACACATCCCACACTTTTAAGTGCATTTCCCTATCACTTTCCAACCTGTAAAAAATCTGGATTTTTAAAAAGCGGATTTGTTGCTCTAGTTGTACAAACCTAAAATTCCAGTGTGAGCTTGAATCCATCCTATAAAATAGTGACAGATTGGAGGCGGAAGGAAAGGAGTGCTTAAGTGCCCAGTCTTGCTTTGCACAGCACGAAAACGTTAGCAGCTGAACATTCCACCAGTCTTTACTTTATCTTCTGTTTCTTTGGCTAAACCCGCAGGCATGCTGTATAAATCATGCATCTCCTTTTCTTAACTCCCATACTCCAGAGAGTTCTACAGTGCTTTGCTTTTAAGTATTCCTGCAGCCTTCCACTATGCATATCCCTTTGCAGCCATTAGCTCATTAATCTTCACAACAATCCGGGGAGATGGTTCGATATTATCCCCATTTTACATGCTGAGAGAGTGGCTTGCCCAAGGCCACCTCAGGTGCTTTCATGGCTGGAATGAATATGAAGCCAAGGCAGCGATTCTATCTATACACGTCTTCTTGGGGAGAGGTGCCATTAACGTTTATGAGATTACTTCTGAAAAATCAGGCAGGGTGTGCCTCAAGTTGAATTGCCAACTGAGCAGTCCTGTTCACATGTCTTTGAGCATTATCTTAATGTCAGAAATTAGCAGATTAATTTGGGGAGAAGTATAAGAAGAGTTTGGATTTGATATCCCGCTTTATCACTACCCGAAGGAGTCTCAAAGCGGCTCACATTCTCCTTTCCCTTCCTCCCCCACAACAAACACTCTGTGAGGTAAGTGAGGCTGAGAGACTTCAGAGAAGTGTGACTGGCCCAAGGTCACCCAGCAGCTGCATGTGGAGGAGCGGAGACACGAACCCGGTTCCCCAGATTACGAGACTACCACTCTTAACCACTACACCACATGCAGCACAGGAACTTAAAAACAATTACGACTCATATATATACAACTCATAATAAAAGCAGGAGTGTCAAACTCAGCCACACTCTTCCAGCCACAATTCCCCTCATCCAAAAGAAAATAAGAGGGAAATAAAATTAGAAACATACCATGAATTTTTATTTTATTTCAAAGGGAATGCAATCCTTTATTTATTTATTTATTTATTTATTTATTTATTTATTTATTGCATTTTCTGTATTATACAACTTTTAAAGAGCAAAAGGTAGCATACATGCCCCCTCTCCCTTCCTCACAATAATCTTGTGCAATAGGCTAGGCTGAAAGATAGTATCCACCCCAACATTACCCAGTAAGCTTCATAGTTGAGTGCGGATTTCAGCCTAGGTTGCCCAAGTCATAATTTGATATTATAGCTGAGAGTGGCTAACCTATGGCCCTCCATATGTTCCTTGTCTGCAAGGGAGGATCATGAAGGTAAAATTATCAACTCGGAATATCTGCAGATCCTGATATTGTTGAAGGCATAGGAATAGCAGCCAATAAAAAAAAAAAACAAATTGGCAACCCTACTCCAAAGACCAGTGGTATATTCAACTGCTGCTGCTAGCTCAAATATAAAAACCTATGACCTTCCAAGGCCTGGCATCTTGTTGGCTGCTGAGAGAATAGGATGGGCTCTTTATGTCCTGATAAGTCGTCGTTTCTCTGCACCATTTTCTGAGGCATTCCACAGGCCTCTGTTTAGTTTCTTCAAACTGCAAGCAATAATAATAATTTGTTATTTATACCCCACCAATCTGGCTGGGTTTCCCCAGCCACTCTGGGCAGCTCCCAACAGAATATTAAAAAGAATGGCACATCAAACATTAAGAACTTCCCTAAACAAGGCTGCCTTCTGATGTCTTCTAAAAGTCAGATGGTTGTTTATTTCCTTGACATCTGAAGGGAGACATTCCACAGGGCGGGCGCCACTACAGAGAAGGCCCTCTGCCTGGTTCCCTGTAACTTTGCTTCTCACAGTGAGGGAACCACCAGAAGGCCCTCGGAGCTGGACCTCAGTGTCTGGGCTGAACAATGGGGCTGGAGACACTCCCTCAGGTATACTGGGCCGAGGCCGTTTAGGGCTTTAAAGGTCAGCACCAACACATTGAATTGTGCTCGGAAACGTACTGGGAGCCTATGTAGGTCTTTCAAAACCAGTGTTATGGGGTCTCGGCGGTCACTCCCAATCACCAGTCTAGCTGCCGCATTCTGGATTAATTGCGTGTTGAGGTCCCCAAGCCACCCCAAATAAACACACAGTTCATACGGAATTTTGTTTAAGGTTTTTGGCATAATTTTGGCCACACCTTTATTAAAATACAAAACATGTGAGTGGTTGCTTAGGCATTGGTTGTGACTATCTGACCCCGCATGGGGGCAGACTGACATTCACACGACCGCGAAAGTCAGAAAGGGGAAAACATTTTGGGGAAAGCAACGGAGCAGGGAACCTGCCCTCAGCCCTCCCAAAATGCTCCCAGGGGCTCTTGCGTGGCCCTAGCCCCTTGACAGGGTTCAGACAAAAGCAATGGGGAGCCCCTGTATTCCTTTAACGGAATACCCTTGCAGCAGCAGCATTAGAGGGACAGGCACAGCCAATCCATGCCTCTCAACCAACCAGTTCCATAAAACCAATGCCTAACCGCAACCTTACAAGTTGTGATGATTTGCTACGCAGTAGACAAAAACCAGATGGCACCAGTCAATCAGCCAAATGGACAAAATTCCTACTGGGCCCCTGCCCCATTAGCAGACAACCCCATTACAGGCATAGCAAGGTCAACACGAACAATCCTAAATATAGGGAGGAAGGTTAGAATGTGTTAGGATAATTATAGGACAGATAACAGAGGAAGATGGAAAGGAATTGCTGAAACATTTGACAGAAGTGGAATACAAAAAGAGAGGTGAGACGAGGTCGGTGAAATAAGTGAATGAAAGATAAGATATTGAAATTGTTTGAGTGTTTTAAATTGTTTTTGTTTGGTTTTGTTAGTTTAATGTGTCTACTGTTATATAGTGTTTTTATATTGTATTGTATTGTATTGTCTTTCTCTTTTTTTTCCTCCCCCCCCCATTTTTATTTGGTTTTGTAGTGTGTAAATTGTTCAAAAGCAATAAATATTATAAAAAAAATAATAATATAGGGAGGGAGGGAGGGAGGGCAATCCGATGCACACAACGAAAAGAGGAAGCTCAATGCTGCAAGCAGGAAGTCTGGCTGTCAATCACGAAATGGCAACATCAACATCTCCCCAACAAGGGAAGCCCAATCACAACAGTGGCCAACCAATTTACCCGCCCAGCAACAGTGGGGTGTCTTGTTATCCCCCACCGCAACACATGCTCTCCATGAAGGAGAGCACGCTTTGTAGTTTCCAGGTCATCTTCAAAGGTAGAGTGCAAGGCACTTCCCCCTTTAAGTTAGGGCAATTGATGAGGCATTTTGTAGTACACTCCAGAAAATCGTCTCCTTTGCGTCATCCCAAAATATCATAAGGAAGCCCCCATCCACAAGCAAGTTAGAAACAAGATTTCCTTCCTGGAATCTGTATTCGGAAAGCCTGCGTCATTTGTCCCCTTGTATAGATGAAGTTGGTCTTTAAACAAATTTGATTTAATATTCTATTTCTGGACTATGTAGCAGGAGCTCTTGAGCTATAGTTACCCATTTCTATTTAAGCCACTGCTTCTCCCCGTTATTTGAATGCTATTTATTGCCTGCTCGGATATTCCCTTTGCATAATCAGATGTGGCACTACTACAGGTTGAAATCGCAGCTCGTGGATAGCATGAAAGAAACTGTCACTTGCAATCATGTCACGGAGGGCTTTCTTCTTATGCTCAGGTTTTCCTTGCCCATTTTTATTATTCTCAGGGCTGGTGACTTAAGGCTGGAATGTGGTGATTCATGATTACACCCCAGGGGCATTTTTGTGAATTCCATTCAAGAAAAAACGGCAAGCTTGTTTACCTCCTAATTCACTCAAGTATAAAAGCAGTGGGCAGTTTTTAAAAAAACAAACAACAACAACAACAGGAGAATACTTCACATGACTAGTTCCCTTATTACAGGCATGTCCAAAGTCCGTTTCAGGGGCCTAATCCGGACCGCTGGTCGGTTTAATCCAGCCCCTGTGGCAGTTTATTTCCTGGGGTAAAATCCAAAAAAAACCTCCACAATTTCAACCCTAATTAACAACTTTGGTTGGCTCTCTGGTCGGCCCTCACGGCCCTTCACTTCATCAAATCTGACTCTCTTTGAAAAAAGTTTGGACCGAAAGAGATCACACTATGGATATGTCATCAAACAATATTCTCAGAAGCACTTTAATTTGTCTTTTGATTTGGGTTTCTCATCAAAATTGGCATGCATTTTAAGAGGTAATTTTCTCCTCTCCTCTTCTCTTTTTTTTTTTTTTTGAATAATGTATACTTTTAACTATTGTTTTTTATGTTTACAGTGGTACCTCGGGTTAAATATTTAATTCGTTCCGGAGGTCCGTTCTTAACCTGAAACTGTTCTTAACCTGAAGCACCACTTTAGCTAATGGGGCCTCCCGCTGCTGCCGCGCCGCCGGAGCACAATTTCTGTTCTCGTCCTGAAGCAAAGTTCTTAACCCGAGGTACTATTTCTGGGTTAGCGGAGTCTGTAACCTGAAGCGTATGTAACCTGAAGCGTATGTAACCCAAGGTACCACTGTACTTGGAATATATATATATATAAACTTTTACCGATAATTCTAATGTCTATCTTATGTTATATGTAAACTGCTTAGAGGTTTTCAGCAATTAATCAGCATACATTTTTAAAAAACCAAGTAAGTCAGAGTTGCAAGGTAATTGCAAGCACAATGGTTTGAGGATTGTAACTGTAATTGGCAGGCTCTTCCCTTTCTGACCTCGGCCAGGCAAACTGCCTTAAAAATGCATCTCAGCAGGCACTAGGTCATGCCTTAAGGGAGAAGGAGCACTTTGGGTGACTCCACCTCTCTGCAAATAGGCTTTTAGAAACATCTGCTCAAGACTCAGCACACAGGCAGAAAAATGGTCTGTATGAGTGTGCTGAATGGGAGACCAGGGTTCATATCTCCACGCATTAAGCTCACTGAAGATCTTGGGCCAGTCACTGTCCCCTGGCATAACCTATCTGGTTATGAGGATGAGATTGTCAGGAGTTCAGCCTACACTTGAGTAGGACACTGGTAGAGACACATGCCCAACTGGCATGTTCTCTCCCTCCTGGTCAATCGTTCGGGAGGTTCAAAAGCTTTCTTCAGCCCGAACATCACAGCGACTGATGCCAACAGACATTGGCACACTTAGGGATCCGCAGGTGGCCTCTGCAAGGCCCTGAAGTTACTAACTAGGGAAGACCAATGGGGTGGGGTGGGATCTGGGTCTATCCAATGTGAAGGGCTCCTTGTTCACTTGCCCCTCTGTTTTTCCTGAGCAAGGCCTCCACATAGTTACTCAAATCCACAGGATAAAGACCAGGATGTCTAACAGGAAGATGGGAGGTCTCCTCTTACCAGTCCAATTTGATGCTAGTTCTGATTGGCTACTGGCTAGCAGCTGCCACTCAAGTCAGCCTGAGAGAAGAAGACCTTAAAAACTGAGCTGTCCTATACAGTTTTGTCCCTTCTGATCATCAGGAATCCAGACAGATATGTGTGAGTAGATCGGGAGCACCGTGTTGTTAATAAAGAAACTGCTGATTTATTAATTAATCATAGGAAAGAGATAAGCTGTTTCTTTTTTTAAAAAAATAATATTTATTAAATGTTTAATAGTTACAAAAAGAAAAAGGGTAAAAAAGAAAAGAAAAAACAATAAAAAATTTAACAAACAATACATCAAAAATAGAAAGAAAAAACAATACAACAAAACAACAAGAAAAAACTAAAACATTTAAAAACACATCCAAATTTCATTTCTTTATCTTTCACATGCTTGTTTCCTCAACTTCCTCGCGCCTCCCTTTTTTGTATTCTAGTTCAAATTAGCTGGTTCAGCAAATCCTTTTCTCAATTTTTGTTCTATAATTTATCTTAACACAGTTTAACTTTAAATTTTCCACTTTAGCCCATTAACAATCAATTTTTATATAATTCTTAATAACACTTCTGCTAAAACCATATAACTTCATTCCAGTATTCTCCTAACATTCATTAATTTTGCAATATTTCTGTAAATATACTTTAATTTTTTTCCAATCTTCTTCCATCGACTCTTCTCCCTGGTCTCGGATTCTGCCAGTCATTTCCGCCATTTCCATATAGTCCATCAGCTTCATCTGCCAGAGATAAGCTGTTTCTTTGCCATCATCTTCACCAGAGGGTGGGTCCAAAAATGGGTTTTAACCTATCTTTGATCATTTTCACCTAGAATCTTCCATGCAAGAGATCTTGTAAAAGAGATCTCACTGAATGGTGGAAGTGAAAGAAAGGCAAATCCCATGCAACTTTCCCCTTTTTTGGGAAAAGGAATGAAACTGAAACACCCAGTGTCACATTATTATTATTATTATTATTATTATTATTATTATTATTATTTACCACCCTTTATCCAAGGATCACAGGGCAGTTTACAACATAATACAAAACATAGTATAACAAACAAAACAATAACCCCACAGAACCACGGAGCAGTTTACAATATAAAAACACAAAAATACATAACATAGTAACAAGTGAAACAATACACACCCACCCACAAACACAAAGTTTAAAAGGCCAGAGATTGTTTAATTAGCCAAAGATCTGGGAGAAGAGGCTTTTTTTAGCCTGGAACCTATAAAAATCCATTAGAATTTAGCCAATCCTTTCAGCCCAGTTTGCTTCAGGTGGGGTGAATATAAAATGCCCCGTAAGATTGGGTATGGGGAAATTCTTCCAAAGTTTGTTAGGAGACTAGTTTTAGAATGCACATGGTGGTTGAGTAGAGGATTCTTTTTGTCTTCCACTTTAAAAAGCCTTGTGAACATGTAGTGACAGCAAGGCTCACTGCAGTCTCCACACACGATCCTTGAGTCGGAATATAATGGACTCTGTGCTAGTTAATAGGGGCATCCTTCTTATGAACAGAAGGCTAAATAAAGTGTTTCGTGAATCCCCAAGGCCAGAGCCCCCAAACTGAAGGTTTGCTTGGGCCCTGATAAGCACAGGATCAAAATAAGCCCTGACAACAGCTTTTACCTGTGCTGATTTTAAGAAACGCTCCCTTGTTTCCTTCAAAATGAAAATGGGCAAATAGGAAATGTGCCTTTTGGCAGCTAGGAAGATGAATTAGTAATTGCATAGCAAATGCACCTTGTCATTTTAATTTTTTGCCAGAACGCGCATTCCAGTCAGCAGGGGTGTTGTTCTATTATTCATAAGACTTGAGATAAGTATTATTTGAGATAATGAACCAGGGTGATTTGGCAAAATGCAGTGGCAAGGAGCACTATGTGCGCGTGCAGTGTAGCTTTTCAGTTCGTCCCAATACATTCTCACGCTCCTGAAGGAAAAAGCAAGGACCAGCCACGTTCACAATCATTCTCTAGGGCCATAACTGCTAGACCTTTTCTGAAAATGCACAGTGACGTTCAGTGCATGTATGCAGCTGTTGGGCTTCAGGGAAACCAGTCCCCCTCCCTCACAACAGACTGCAGGTAATGGAAATACGAGAAGCTCTTACCAATGTCTTTTATTCGATATTCACAGAGAGAGATTTAGAAATGCAGCCTCTTGAGGTAATGGCTTTGCTCTGAGTAATCTCCCCCCTTCCCTTCTCAGTCGTCAAGAGCACCACCCCCCTTATGGGGGCCGCTTGAGGCCAATTGCCCCTTGGCTCTCTGCTCTCCTACTTTCACTGCTCGCCGGGTTCTGGGAAAAGGGGGTTCTGGGAAAATGCTCTCTAGTGATAATGTGGCAGCCAGCTGTTCCAGCTCTGCTTCTCCCATTATTTCCCAGCTTTGCCCCTCTTCTCTCTCTGAGCTGTGACCCTCTGCAAACCACCGTTGTAAATCTATACGGTCCTCCTCTTCTCCGGAAGCTTCAGGAGGAGGGAGAGGAGGTCTCCACCATTCCTCTTCTGATGTCCAGTCCCTGACAGCAGTTTGGTTTCTGAACTGACACCACTGAAAATTCTACGTGTGTAGCTGCCCAAGAGAGGTAGCTGCTGAATGTGTGGACTAACTCCTCTTTGGCACCAAAGGGAGATAAGACAACTTATTGGAGGGTGAAACCATCAGCAGCCGGTAATAGTCATGATGGCTGTATATGCTGCCTCCAAGGCTGTTGCTGTGGAGCAACCGTTTGTAGGCTTCCTGTAGGCATCTCATTGACCACTGTGAGAAAGAGGAGGATGTCACCAGTGTTGCTGTTTCTAGTGCAGCAGACTTCTGTTTGTGCAATGGAAAGTCCATTTCATCTCCTCACCCCTAGACACTCTCAAGATCAGTTCCTTCTGGTTCCTTCCTGTTTTGGGACTAAATAGTGTTGGGTTGAATAAACGACAGACGAGTAGTGGGTGTCATCTGGGAGGCATCTCAACTTGAGGCTAAGAGCCTGTCCCTTTTATTGTATATTGGGGTCTATTGCACCATATATGCTCGGTGCTGATTGGATGCAGTAGGTTACGTGTACATTACATACAGTTTACAGTTTACATGCATACATACGCATTGATAGATACAGAGAGAGAGAGCACAAGAAGAACATGACAACCTAAGATAGATAGGGATGTTTTACGCAGGGATTATAAGAGTGCACTTAACATTCCTCTAGTTTGTGGTAATAAACATGGGAAGTTTATAGTTAGATTAGAGGGTCATGACATCAGCTAAGCTTAGGATCTATCCGTACCAGCGCACCATGCCAGGGTCGAACAGGCAAGGCACAAAGTGTGAGCTTTTGCCTACGCAGCGCCTCTGAGATATGCAGCAAGGGAACAGACAGACACACGCAAAGGGGGGGGGGGAAGAATCCCTTTCTAGGCATACACAGGGATCCAGAAAACCCACTCTACAAAATAGGGAAGGGGAGGGAGGAGGAGGAGGAGGAGGAGGAGGAGAAGTTATTTATTTATACCCCACCCATCTCACTGCATTTCCTCAGCCACTCTGGTGGCTCCCAACTGAACCAGCATGTTCTTATGAGACAAAATGTGTTTGTTTGTTTTTGTAGATATCTGTACCATAGAGTCATAGAACCGTGTTTGAAAAGGTGACCAGAACATTCTCTCTGTGATGTTTAATCTGCAATGCATAGCTGTCAACTTTTCCCTTTTCTTGTGAGGAATCCTATTCGGAATAAGGGAATTTCCCTTTAAAGAAGGGAAATGTTGACAGCTATGCTGCAATGGTCCCTCCACATATCCCAAGCCGTAACTTGCAAACTTATAGGCCATCTTTCCAAAAACAATTGTTTTCCGAGGTGGTATGCCAATAGCTATAAGCAGTGCTTTTTTCTGGGAGGACGAAGGGGTACACATACCCCCAAATATTTTGTAAATCTAATGGGAGAAGAAACTACATTTTAAAAAAAATTAAAAAGGTTCTTCTGTAGCATGGTGAATCATCAGTTCCGTTGGATAGCACAGTGAATAGTCAGTTCCCTTGCTACCCCCGATGGCAGCCTCATTTCCTGTCATGATGTTTCCTGAGTTTCAGATGGAAGCGAGTGTTTAATGTGTGAAGTAGGAGCTGGAATCTAGCACAGTGATTGGTCAGTTTCATAATTTCCACCTCTGAAGGCGGCTTCATTTCCTTTCCAGGTGTTTCCTGAGTCTCAGACGGAAGCGAGTGTTTAATGTGTGAAGCAGTGTGGAATGTGGATGTGTGGCATTTTACGGATGAAAGTTTGGCCTCATTGAGGGGCAGTATTTCAATATGAGGAGGAAAATTGTTGCGGACTCCAACAGCAAGCAGATGAATCGGGAAGATGTTAGTGCACACAACCTCGTGCCAATGTGGAAGTTACAGTGAGCTGTCAGCTGTGTAATATGAGGTAATGCATGTTCTTTGTACTTTTGTCCATTGACTGTATTTATTTTCCCCGATTTGAACTATAAAATGGTGATTTTCTTGAGTCAAAATGAGAGGACCTCTAAACATTTTTTAAGGGGGGGGGAGCACTGGCTGTAAGACTAAAAAAAAATTGCCCAACCTTTACCAATATTTAGATTTCAAAATGGACAGATTTTAGGTTTTCAATTTCAGTTTAACCAGTCAATTTAGTGTAAAATCTAATGAGAGGTACAAGAGCAACAAAAGAAAACCCTAATGGCCAGCAAAGTACAATTTCTATTAATCTTGAGGGACGCTGTGAATCAATCTCATGTGTTTTTTAGTTTTATTATAGATATTTTAAAAGGTTTTTAATGTAGATAGTATAGTGGAAGGACTGATGCCCATGACCCTTTAATTCAAAACAATTCTATTAAGGCAAATAGGGGCAAGTGAGGTGTATGTTGTGGCCAAATTATGGATTCAAATCATGATTTCTCAAAGGAAAGCTTGTCTTCACATAGTATAAATTGGAAAGATAGGTTCTGCAAAGCTCATCCGAGAAACAAGACTGTTTAATTGGTTGATGTTGTCCCCTTCAGTGAAGGTAAAATAAAAAATAATAAAAATTCTGATGAGGTGTTAACAGCATTCAAAGGCAATGCGGTTGCAATTTGAAAGGTAATTTCTCACACCTTATCAGCTCTAGACAAAAGACACTTAACTGCACAGCTAATAAAAAATAGATTTTACCATCAGTATGACACAGTCAGTAAAACACCTTGGGGAATAACTTGTAATTTAAGGGGGGATGTTGTTAAACTGCTTTTGCCATTCTGAGACTTGGTGCAAGCTCACAGTAACTGCCAGCACCACAAAAGGTTGTTTCAGGAGTACACGGGAATATTAGCAAGATCATGATTTGTTAGTGGGGAGCTGCCGATTGGGTCAATCAGGGTCTCCACTTTGGGAGAGTCAATGCAGCTGCTATGATTTGTTTGATCACACCATGAGAGGAATAAAGGAAGGTTTCTTTTACTGAGTTAGACCATTGGACTGCTCACTGTTGCTCACTGTTATATACACTGACTGGTAGCAGCTCTGTGGGGCTTCAGATAGTCCTAATTGGAGATGAGTGGGACGTGGGTTGTGCTGTGGTCTAAACCACTGAGCCTCTTGGGTTTCCCGATCAGAAGGTCGGCAGTTTGAATCTCCACGACGGAGTGAGCTCCCATCTCAGCTCTTGCCAACCTAGCAGTTTGAAGCACGCCAGTACAAGTAGATAAATAGGTACAGCTCCGGCAGGAAGGTAAACGGCATTTCTGTGAACTCTGGTTTCCATCATGGTGTTCCGTTGCACCAGAAGCAGTTTAGTCATGCTGGCCACATGACCCAGAAAGATGTCTGTGGATGAACGTTGGCTCCCTTGGGCTGGAGCAAGATGAGTGCTGCACCCCTTAGTCACCTTTAATTGGACTTAACTGCCCAGGGGTCCTTTACCTTTTACTTTTTAATTGGAGATGCCTGGATTGAACCCTGAACCTCCTATAAGCAAAGAAAATGTTCTTCCACTGTGCCCTATGGCAATCCTTCCCCATGCAAGTTGTCGTTAGAAAGAAAAAAGACTCACACACTCTCTCTCTCCTGTCTCTCCTGTAAGTCCCAGTTCACGCAAGCAATCCCTTTCTGTGAGTGCTGACCCAAGATACTTACATTTCAACCACCATTTTAACATTGACAGATAATGCTTCTCTAAAACATATGTATTTTCATTGTCCTATATTGAAAGAGTTTTTGGCAGAAGGTAACTGAAAAAACCAACAGAACTGTATGGAACAACCTTACCTTTACAGTTCAAAAGATTCTCTTGAATTATATACCCAGCACATGGAACCTTACAAAAGGACAATATGAGTGGACTGATACTGATGAACTGGAAAAATTAAAATGCATCTCCCTTCTACGATTGGATTGAAGACGTATACAGTGGTGCCTAGCAAGACGAAAAGAATCCGTTCCGCGAGTCTCTTCGTCTTGCGGTTTTTTTCGTCTTGCGAAGCAAGCCCATTAGCGGATTAGCGCTATTAGCGGCTTAGCGGGCTTAGTGGATCAGCTGATAAGCGGCTTAGCGGATCAGCTGTTAAGCGGCTTAGCGGCTTGGGGAAAAGGGGGCGGGAGGAAAAAAACCCCGCAGGAACTCGCAAGACATTTTCGTCTTGCGAAGCAAGCCCATAGCAAATTTGTTTTGCGAAGCACCTCCAAAACGGAAAACCCTTTCGTCTAGCGGGTTTTCCGTCTTGCGAGGCATTCGTCTTGCGGGGCACCACTGTACAAACTCACAACATACAGGCAACTTGCATATAAACGAAGACTTGCCATGGGCAAATTCAATGATATTTGGAATCCATTCTTACAAATACTGTAATAGGTCAAGAGCTGGTGAAGTACAATAACAACCATTTAAAATATACAGTTTTGGGTTTTTCCCCTCCCCCAAACAGTATTTGTTTTCCCTTCTCTTTTTCTCTTTCTCTTTTTTGTTTGTGTCTCACCATGTCTGGTGCACACATAGTTGTGTACTTTTTGAACTTTCAGTAAAGATGGTTTTTTAAAAAATTGACTGATGCCAATGATGGCATAAGAATATAAGAAGAGCCCTATTGGATCAAGCCAAAGGCCCATGTAGTCTAACATTTCTGTTCTTACAGCGGCCAACCAGATGCCTATGCAAAGCTTGCAAGCAGGACATGAGCACAAGATCATGATAGGAGAAAGCTAGAGCAGGGCTTACCAACCATTTGAGGCCCATTTTGAAATGGTAAAAACTGTTGCAGGCAGCACACAGTACAGCCTATTATGTTGGCTACAGCAAAGTGCATTTTTCAAGCTGAGTTTCAGTGGAGGGAAGAGATGTTGTTGTTGTTGATGATGATGATGATGATTTTACTTATACCCCACCCACCTAGCCAAGCCTCCCCAACCACTCAGGGTGGCTCCCAACAGAATATTAAAAACACGATAAAACATCAAACATTAAAAACTTCCCTAAACAGGGATGCCTTCAGATGTCTTCTAAAAGTCAGGTAGTTGTTTACTTCCTTGACATCTGGTGAGAGGGCATTCCACAGTGCGGGCACCACCACCGAGAAAGCCCTCTGCCTGGTTCCCTGTAACCTCATTTCTCGCAGGGAGGGAACTGCCATAAGGCCCTCAGATGTGGGAACCTCAGTGTCTGGGCTGAATGATGGGGGTGGAGATGCTCCTTCAGGTATTCTGGGATGAGGCCGTTTAGGGCTTTCAAGGTCAGCACCAACACTTTGAATTGTGCGCGGAAATGAACTGGGAGCCAATGTAGATCTTTCAGAACTGGTGTTATATGGTCCCAGCAGCCATTCCCAATCCCCAGTCTAGCTGCTGCATTCTGGATTAGTTTTGGTTTCCAGGTCAGCTTCAAAGGTAGCCCCACATAGAACGCAATGTAAATGAGTGTAAGAAGCCCTCTGGCCTGGTAATGCCTTTGTAGTCTTCTGTGGGCACCACGCTGGCAACCCCAGTCACAACATAATACCAATTAGCTATCTCACTAATGGAACCTCCTTCCAAATTCTAACCACCTTACAGTTCAAACCTCCATAAGCTTACTGAGAAATAAGTCCAATTGTATTCAACAGTGCTAACTTCCTAGTGTGTTTGAGTTTGCTGTCTTAGAATGCTCCTGTCAACCACAAGTAGCTTCTCACCAGCATTCTGAAAAAGAATGACATATGCAGTCATTTAATATTAGTTACTCAATCAATTGGATTCCTGGAGAGCCGCAGTTATTGAAGGCTGGTTCAGAAGCCAGGCAAAAAATAGCAAGGATCATTTTTGTTTCTGTTCCCCACCCTCCTAGTTCAGTGCAGCACTAGTCAGACACAGTGAACCAGCAAAACCCCATTGGGAACCATAAATCTTTTCATGCATATTTAAAGCTAAGTTGGGAATGCCAGTATAACATTTCCAGTAACAAGAACAAAGCATCTCTAGATACATATCCTAAGCAGTTTAGAAAGGTCAGCACCTTGGACAGCAGAGATCAAGATAGTATGCTGATATTGAGATTTCAGTCAGTGGTGTGATCACAGATATTTTCCAGCTTGGCCTCCATTGTTCTGCTTCAACATTTTCTCAATGTATGGTTTCACCAAGCCTGGCTGCACTTCTCTCACCTACTAAAAGATCCTCGCAAGAAGGAAAGTGGTAAATTCGTTGGATCACCCTCTTTCAGCAAAGGTGGCCATGTCTGATTATCATTGGCAACCCGCAAGATCAGCATCTTAGTTCTGCTTCTGAGTTTGTTTAGTGTAGATTCTACTTGAAGTGTAACTTAGAATATGGAATCCATAAACCACAAGATTCTGTAAGGATCATGAGTTTGTGTGGCTTTTAAGAATAAGAGTTTGGATTTGATATCCCGCTTTATCACTACCCAAAGGAGCCTCAAAGCAGCTAACAATCTCCCTTCCCTTCCTCCCCCACAACAAACACTCTGTGAGGTGAGTGGGGCTGAGAGACTTCAAAGAAGTGTGACTAGCCCAAGGCCACCCAGCAGCTGCATGTGGAGGAGAGGAGACGCGAACCCTGTTCCCCAGGTTATGACTCTACCGCTCTTAACCACTAGGCTTCAACAGCCTTTAAAAAGAATTCAGTGAGCACATGGAGGTTTTGCCTACAATAATAGTTAGCCATGGTAGCTGAAAAAGGAACCAGCATATTTTGGAGTCAGCAGGTCTCCAGGTAGCATTCACTGGAAACAATCAACTGAGGTAGTTCCTTCAGCATGTTCTCTTTGTTAGCCTCCAAGCGTTGTTGTCCATTGCTAAGCATGTTGGGCATATTTATACTGGTTTAGCCATCAGTCCCTTATCTAGGAATCATAGTACAGTACTGCAAAGAGGGGATAGGAACCTCTAAGGAAATGTTAGGAAGCTCAGCAAACAACAATTCTCATGATTCTATAAGGGGAAGTAACTGCAGTAAAAGTGACCTGAAAGCCATATGTTTGTAGATGCCCAGAGTTCAAGATAAGATGGCCATTTGATGGAAATGCAATTCTTAATATTTTGTTGGTTTTGAAGTGATGGGCTTTGAATAGGGATGGAAAATGTTGCATCAAGCATCAGTGGGTTAGATCAATAGGATTCTATCTCTTTGAAGTAGGGGGGACGGACTTCTAAATGGCTGCTTTGGGCATTACGACAGATGGCAAGAATTTAGACATAACTCATTGCACAGTTTCACATTGGATATTTAATCTTACAAGTGTCTAAATGTTAGGAAACAGTTCTGAACTCCCGAGGAAAATAACAGAAGGGCAAGCTCAAACCTGTTGGTGTTAGAATACATTACACACCCGATAATACAAAAAGACAACCTTTGACATTTCTAAATGCTTCTTCTTCTTCTTTTTTCCTCATATTTCTACACATATACCCAAACTGTGAAGGGGAAAAAAGAGAGACAACAGAAAAGGGCTAAAACCAAAAGGTGCTTGTAAGATGTTTCTGCATTTTAAGCGGTTTCTGTTGACGTGAATTTTGGGAAGGGCATTTAGTCCTCATCTTGACTCATGCACCTCATGCAAAGCAAATGTTGCTTAGAGTATTTGGTTTGAAGTGATATTGGTGGTGGTAGGCGGATGACATTTCCACAGAACCCGAATTTGAACTGAATCAAATCTTTGCAGAGGATCTGAAGAACAATCAGGAGAGATTTTCTAATGAGATGTCATCGAGAGAGACAATACCACAGCCGGGCCTTGAGGGTTGCAACGGTTAGCGGCAAAATCAAGCCAGACCAGCTTTGCTTCTGTAGTATTTGCTAAAGGGAGGGTGAGGAGAGAGAGGGGGAAAACATACTTGAACTTGAGGTTCATACAAGGACAGGTATAAAAAGAATCACTGGGCAAACCACGAAAGCTTCTGCTGAAGGGAAATATATGCAATGTACCCCAGGCTTTATTTCAGCTTAGTCACGATATTCTGCAGGAGGCGAGATGGTGTATTGAGAAAAAGTGGGGCTGAACCCATTTACAAAGGAAAAAAACTGAATGGAAAACAAAAACCAATGCATTTTAATAAATAGCAATTCTTAACATCTGTGTTGTGCTTCAAACTGTACTTACAACAATCCTATAAGCTACTGGAAATATGTATTATATGCTGGTGTGACATGATAAAGGAACTCTCCAGTTACCAATTTTCTAAGTTCCTTATTTCAGAGACCACCCTATAGTTCAGAACATCATTCCAAACTGTTATGAGACATAACAGAAGACATCTGAAGGCAGCCCTGTTTAGGGAAGCTTTTAATGTTTAATAGGTTATTGTATTTTAGTGTTTTGTTTTGTTGGAAGCCGCCCAGAGTGGCTGGGGAAATCCAGCCAGATGGGCGGGATATAAATAAATTATTATTATTATCATCATTGTTATCATAGAACTGTAGAGTTGAAAGGGTCGCCGCTCCCAGGGTCTCTAGTCCAAGCCCCTGCAATCTCAGAATCTCAGCTAAAGCATCCATGACAGATAGCCATCCAAGCTCTGCATTAAAACCTCCAAAGAAGGACAGTATTTGAAGGGCACCATGTTGACTATCCCTGATCCTGCTTGTGGGTATTAAAAGGTTTGCTGAAATGTAGTTCACGTTTTGCATTCAATTTTATCGGGTTTGTGCTATGTAAGGCGTAATGGAATCACAGAAAGTCATCCTAGGAAGAAACATTTATCATATGTGGTGGGAATGTAAGAAAATTAAAAATTATTGGGAAATGATATATAATGAATTGAAGAAAACGTTTAAATATACATTTGTTAAGAAGCCAGAAGCATTCCTGCTAGGTATTGTGAGAAATGAGATAAACAAGAAAGATAGGAAATTATTTTTGTACGCAGTAACAGCAGCAAGAATATTGTTAGCCCAGAAATGGAAACAAGAAGAACTACCAACACTGGAAGAATGGAGAATGAAAATGATGGACTTTGCAGAACTGGATAGAATGACAGGAAGAATTAGGAATCGACGAGATCAGAGATTTATTGAAGAATGGGGAAAATTTTCAGAATATATGCATAATTTAAGTGAAAAACAAGTAACGCTTGTAACGTTTAGCGAAGCTTTGTAAAAAAGAAAGTTAAAATTATAGACTGAAAGTAGATTTAATTTAAGAAGTAGATAAGAACTAAGAAATGTGTGGAAAATTGAGAAGGGAAGGAGTACCAGCCAAGTTGAGGGAAGTCAAAAAAATGAGAGAATGGTTTTATAAATTGTTTGAATTGTATTAATTTGTTTTATTGGTAAACTGAGTAAAAATTATATTTAAAAAAAAAAATAGGAAGAAACATTTCTAAAACAAAGGTGGTGAACTGCCAGCCAATGGGCTGGGTCTGGTCCACCAAGGTTGTTGTTGTTGTTGTTTGTTTGCAAGATACTTTCTGATTTTCCCTGCAGAGTTAGAATGTGGGGTAACAGATATTTAGAGTCTAGAACAGGGGTCGGCAAAGTTTTTGTGGCTTGGGCCGGTTCACGGTCCCACAGACGCTGCGGTGGGCCGGCGTGCGTGCGTGCACACACACACATGTGCAAACGCTATTTCTGGCGCTCCTTCCAACGCGGAGGAGGTGTGCGCAGCTTCCTATTGGCTGCAGGAGCTTCCTGCAGCAATGGGAAGCAGGGCAACATCGCTCTGTTCCACACCGAGCGGGTGGCAGGGGTCCCCGAGCAGGTGGCGGGGGTCCATGGGCCGGTTAAACGATCCCCATGGGCCTTAGGTTGCCGACCCCTGGTCTAGAACACGAATGAACTTCCAGAATATCCTTCAGAAGAATGCAATAAGATTCAAGGTTCAAAACACTGAATAAGTTGGAAGAAAACAATATAGTGCCACCTAGAGGTTGGAGGTATGCACTTATCCTATCTTTCCAAGTTCTTTTGTGGATTTCAGTACAGTGGTACCTCGGGTTAAGAACTTAATTCGTTCTGGAGGTCTGTTCTTAACCTGAAACTGTTCTTAACCTGAAGCACCACTTTAGCTAATGGTGCCTTCTGCTGCCGCTGCGCCGCCGCTGCATGGTTTCTGTTCTTATCCTGAAGCAAAGTTCTTAAACCCAAGGTAATATTTCTGGGTTAGCGGAGTCTGTAACCTGAAGTGTATGTAACCTGAAGCGTATGTAACCTGAGGTACCACTGTATTAATAGCATTAATACTTTATTAATAACTTTAGCCTTCCTTTGAGATGCTTAGAACTTTCTTTCATTCCTATATTCTCAGTATGCAAAATGGCTGCATTCAAGGAGGGATTCCACAATATTTCTTCTGTATTTTGTCACCTAAGAGATACCAGATAATGCCGATCCTAAATGTCAATGCTTCTGTGACTTAGCTTTGTTATCTCCTAGCTTTTCCCTCGTTTGAATTTTCAACTGGCAACGTTCCTGTCTTCTCTCTGGAACGATTTTAGTCTACGTTAATAGTTTTCAGATGTAGTATATCTAAAAAAAGGAGAAATGACATGAGGAAACTCGCAGCTGGGTTTCAAGGGTGCTCTTTACTGTAATAATTGTTTTAATGGCCACATTTGATTTTACAGGAAAAGCTTGCAAGGCTTTTATTTTTATTTGGTCTAACAGCTGTAGTGTTGGCAACACAGGCTGAGTACTGCTGTGGGAGTGCAGCCATTAAACTTGTGAAGAGTTTCAAATTTTGCCCAGTTTAAACTTAAGAACTCGAGATTACACATAACATGGAGTGTATTGCTACAGTATTGTTACTATAGCCTTTACAATGAATTCTTAAATATAATCAATGAATTCCTCAATAGAATAAGTTGAATATTATTATTTTTTAAAATGGGCACCAAACGTTGTGTAATAGACAGGTTTTTAAAAAAAAATTTAAAAATCCAGTGTTATTTCATGTTTTCTTCTCAGTGTGCAATAACTAGACATGTGTTCAAGATAATAGGTCAGGAATCTCTGACCTTCCGTTGGCATCTAACACCGAGTAAAATTGCTAAAATGTACAAAACAACTTCAAAATTGTGTTGGAAGTGTAAAGAGAAGGAAGCTACTTTTTACAATATGTGGTGGACATGTACATTGGTAAAGGCTTTCAGGGAAATGATATATCATGAACTAAGGAAAATGTTTAAAAATACATTTGTTAAAAAACCAGAAGACTTTTAAAAAATACTTTTTATGTATACAACAATAGCAGCAAGAATGTCTACTAGCCCAGACATGGAAGGAAGGAAACGTACCAACAAAAGAAGAACGGCAGATGAAACTGATGGAGTATGTGGAAATGGCGAAACTGACAGGGAAGATCCGAAACCAGGAAGAATTTACTAAAGACTGGAGTAAATTTGTACTTTACTTAAAAGACCACTGTAAGGACACTTGTGATGTGGAATTATTTATGATAATTATGATTAATTAACAGATAGGTAAAGGTAAAAGGTAAAGGGACCCCTTACCATTAGGTCCAGTTGCGGACAACTCTGGGGTTGTGGCCCAATTTGGTACCTCTTAAAGGTAAAGGGACCCCTGACCATTAGGTCCAGTCGTGACCGACTCTGGGGTTGTGACACTCATCTCGCTTTATTGGCCAAGGGAGCCGGCGTACAGCTTCCGGGTCATGTGGCCAGCATGACTAAGCCACTTCTGGTGAACCAGAGCAGCGCACAGAAACGGCGTTTACCTTCCTGCCAGAGTGGTACCTATTTATCTATTTGCACTTTGATGTGCTTTCAAACTGCTAGGTTGGCAGGAGCAGGGACCGAGCAATGGGAACTCACCCCATCTATTGAACTAATAGATAGATAATGGTAAAAGATGCGGTAAACTTAAATTTAAATATGGAATCCATGCTCCTGTTTAGGTTTCCAGACATGCAATTCCTTTCCCCTCTTTTCTGGTTTTCTCTTCCTCCCTCCTCCAATTCCATGCCAGCATTCCAGGTCCACTGAGAACATTCAGGCCTCATTCGGCTGTTTTGTGGTTCCCCTACAATGCCTCCCCTGTCTCTTTGCAAGATTATTTTCTTAAAAACTAACAAAAAACAAAGTATTTGTACAGGAATCTGTAGAAAACAGTATTAAGGACTGTAGTCCAGGAAATGCCAACATAAATTAATTTGAATTGGAAGCAGGCACCGCTTCAGTCATTGTATTGCATTATCCCGCTACAGAATAATGCTGAATCTCTCAGGGAAACAATGAAGATATTTCAGGTTGAAAACTCAGGTGAGGCTTATCTACCATAGACATTTATTACTATCGCCATTGCTTAAGCATTCATTGATTTTTAATTTGGCAGTTGCTTCCTGTTTCTTATCTGCCCTTCAAACACCTTGTGAGGTAGGCCAATATAATCCCCATTTTATGGAAGAGGAATTGAAGGTGATGTCTCGTGGCTTGCCCCAAGCCCATTGAGTAAGTTTGTGACTGAGCAATAACGTGAGAGCAATTGAAAAGGAGTTTACCCCGGTTGCTAAAAATAATTGGATAGGTATGAAAATGTTTATACTACAGCAGCTATAGAGTCTAAACCACTATTAAATTCATTATAGAAATGTGTGGGTCAAAATGTGTTCGATAAGATGGTTGTCTGTACCTACTGCCTTGCAAGCTCAAGAGACACAATGGGACTGCCATCATCTTGATGTGTCTACTCCAAAGTAAGTTCACGGGGGTTTACTCCCAGGTAACGGGATATAGGATTGAACCCTTAAATTATGGCCTTGCCACATCACCAGAAAAACCCCATGGGTTCAGAGATCTAGGCATTGTTTGACTAAAATCTTTAGTTGAGCATTAATGTTAATATGACATTGCTTAGCAGATCAGTTATTGCAAATAAGAATTCGCTGGACCTCTTCCACAGTACATAATTCTCTCTCTCTCTCTCTCTCTCTCTCTCTCACACACACACACACACACACACACACACATTAATTGCTGAGCAATTCGCTATTGTACTTTTTTCCCCTGAAATCCCAACCCCACTTCCCTCGGAGAGCAAGCCCCACATAATTCAATAAGATGGACTGCGGAGTTAGACATGGATTGCATCCTTCAACAACAAAATCTTTTTACATACCCAGGATTAAAAATGTAAACTGCCATCTTTTGAATCACCCAGTCATGGTTCAGTAGTGGGGAGAGTGAAAGATTCGCACCAAAAGTCAAAGCCCTTCTCTTGCACATATTCAAGACGAAAATACAAAATAAGATGCATATTTTCAGAGCATTTTCATTGTTATTTATAAATACGTCATAATAATCAGGGTTATTGGGTGTTCCTGGGGAATAATCATATGTGTTGGAAATATGAGGGATAACTTCCTCAACCTTTCCCTGATATTTTGAAAATATATACCTCTGTGGCTTATACCCATTATATTAATGTTTATAGATTGTGAGAGACCATATTTTTGTTAGGTTAATGCCTTGCAAGTAATCCGAAATGATCAGTTGAAAGTCATTTATGGCAGGTCGCTCATGGCTGATAGCTGGGAATGTAATGCTCATCTAAGATTATTTATTTGTTACCTTTTACAGACAGGCAAACTCAACATGACTTAGAAAAGCAAACATTGGTGAAGGACAAAAGAGGAGCCCAATCTGCATGTTGCTGTTGTTTAGTCATTTAGTCATGTCCGACTCTTCGTGACCCCATGGACCAGAGCACGCCAGGCATGCCTGTCTTCCACTGCCTCCCGCAGTTTGGTCAGACTCATGCTGGTAGCTTCGAGAACACTGTCCAACCATCTCGTCCTCTGTTGTCCCCTTCTCCTTGTGCCCTCCATCTTTCCCAACATCAGGGTCTTTTCCAGGGAGTCTTCTCTTCTCATGAGGTGGCCAAAGTATTGAAGCCTCAGCTTCATGACCTGTCCTTCCAGTGAGCACTCAGGGCTGATTTCCTTCAGAATGGATAGGCAAACATATCTCCCCCAATTTTGGATGAAAAAAAGTTAAGCAAAAAAACATTTTCATACACACAGGAAAATATGGTAAGCAACAATATGCATGTGATTGGGTATAAAAGAGCCTTCCACAGCTTCGTGTTTTTCAGATTTTTTTTACTTTGCTTACCATCAACCATACTGGAAGTTGTAGTCCAAAACATTCTGAGGGCACCAGGTTGGGGGAGCCTGTTATATATATATATATATATATATATATATATATATATATATAATCAGTCTCAGGCATTGATTCTATTTATAGCACAACTTATATTATTGAGACACCTCCTCCTCGCCATTTTTCTCAGTATGCACAGGGGCGCCACATCTGACTTAGGAATCATTCTAAGAGTAGACATTAAATGAACCTTTTGAGAAGTGATTGCCGTATTCGGTGCATATGTGATCTAATTATCTAGGCAATGAAGCAGCAGATTGGTGTTTCTCTGGTTTATTTTCTGTACAGCACCGTTTTTTGCTCATTTTTTAATCAGAATCAGATGAGAGAAGACGGTGCCATGTTCTTTAAGTGGGCCTCCAAAGAGCCAGTCCAAATCCTACTGAGATTGGAAAGTGTATCCATTTGATGTATTGTAATTGGGGCTGCAGGTTTTAATCAGCTCACCTTGTGATTAATGGAATAAAATTGCATTCCTGTAAACACTTACCTGGGAATGTTCCAAGTACATTGAAATTTGCTTTAGAGTAACCAGGCTGTACATTGGGTGCCAAAGCTTTAATTACAAATTTAAAATGGAAAGCAAGCTGAGGTTTTAGATTTTTGAAAGCCCTGGTCAAGGGTAAAAGGTAAAGGTACCCCTGCCCGTACGGGCCAGTCGTGTCCGACTCTAGGGTTGTGCACTCATCTCACTCTAGAGGCCGGGAGCCAGCGCTGTCCGCAGACACTTCCGGATCACGTAGCCAGCGGGACGAAGCTGCATCTGGAGAGCCAGCGCAGCACACGGAACGCCGTTTACCTTCCCGCTGGCAAGCGGTGCCTATTTATCTACTTGCACCCGGGCGTGCTTCGAACTGCTAGGTTGGCAGGCACTGGGATCGAGCAACGGGAGCGCACTCCGCCGCGGGGATTCAAACCGCCGACCATACGATCGGCAAGCCCTAGGCGCTGAGGCTTTTACCCACAGCGCCACCCGCGTCCCTTAGGAAACTAGGAGGGGGGTGTAAATGATGTCTTCTTAAAGATGCACTTCAGACCACATATTTCTCAGGAGTCTCTCTTCGCATGAGATACCATGAAGAGAGAAAGGCATGGAGGGGAACACAAGCCTATAGACATTCAAGAGAGCTTGTGGACACATGGTGCCAGACCGAGCATGTAAGGTCTACTCTGCAATTTCCTGTGCATAACTAGTGAACTGTGATCCTTCAAAATGATGGTTTGTGGTCTGAAATACTTCCTTTGTACATGCCACCGCATTCACCAAAGCAGTCCTTCTTAACCTGGTACCCTGCAAATGTTGTTGGACTACAATTCCCATCATCTCTGACCATTAGCTATGCTGACTGGCACTGACAGGAGTTGTGGTCCAAAATGTTTGGAAGGCACCAGGTTGAGGAAGGCTGTAATAAGAGATTACTAGTTACTGTCTGCTGACTTTGCTGGAAGTTTGGTTGGCTAGTACAAGGAGGTGGTTGGAGGATGGATGGTGGCTAGCAGATTGAGGTTGAATCCTGACAAGACAGAAATACTGTTTTGGGGGGACAGGGGACGGGCGAGTGGGGGATTCCCTGGTCCTGAATGGGGTAACTGTACCCCTGAAGGACCAGATGTGCAGCCTGGGAGTCATTTTGGACTCACAGCTGTCCATGGAGGCGCAGGTTAATTCTGTGTCCAGGGCGGCTGTCTACCAGCTCCATCTGGTACGCAGGCCAAGATTGTCTCACCAGAGTAGTGCATGCTCTAGTTATCTCCCGCTTGGACTACTGCAATGCGCTCTATGTGGGGCTACCTTTGAAGGTGACCCGGAAACTGCAATTAATCCAGAATGCGGCAGCTAGACTGGTGACTGGGAGTGGCCGCCCGGACCACATAACACCGGTCCTGAAAGACCTACATTGGCTCCCAGTACGTTTCCGAGCACAATTCAAAGTGTTGGTGCTGACCTTTAAAGCCCTAAACGGCCTCAGTCCTGAAGGAGCGTCTCCACCCCCATTGTTCAGCCCAGACACTGAGGTCCAGCTCCGAGGGCCTTCTGGCGGTTCCGTCATTGCAAGAAGTGAGGTTACAGGGAACCAGACAGAGGGCCTTCTTGGTAGTGGCGGCCATGCTGTGGAACACCCTCCCTTCAGATGTGAAGGAAATAAGCAGCTATCCTATCTTTAAAAGACATCTGAAGGCAGCCCTGCTCAGGGGAGTTTTTAATATTTAATTCTGTACTGTTTTTAACACTTGATTGGGAGCCGCCCAGAGTGGCTGGGGAGACTCAGCCAGATGGGCAGGGTATAAATAATGAATTATTATTATTATTATTATTGGTGATGGCATTCCATTTATGGAGCTTCTTCTCCCATTCAGGGAAAACCTGGCTGGTTCTACACTGACCTGTTTAACCTTATTAGAACAATACAGTGGAACCTCGGGTTGCGGACGCAATCTGTGACAGAGGCACGTCTGCAACCCACAGCATTCGTAACCTGAAGCGCCGCATCTGCACACGCTCATGACGCGATTTGGCGCTTCTGTGCATGTGCGAGTGGCAAAACCCAGAAGTAAACCTTTCCGGTACTTCCAGGTTTCCTGTGGTCCGCAACCTGAAAATAGGTAACCCGAGGTACCACTGTATCAGATATATTGTTCTAAAACATTGCAGGCTATACTCATAAAATAAAACATTTCTCGCCTCAGTCAAAACAGGAAATGTTCTCTTTTGCTTTCTCCTCCTAGTTGCTGGTTGCTTTGCAGAGCTCTCTTGTGCCACATTTTAATAACGTTAAGAGCAGAATGTCGTGTGGCCATATGGTTATCAAAACCATTCCTTAACCTTTTCTTAACATTAAAAACCATGAGGGTAGATTCGCCCCCTGTCACAATTAACTCACAGTTGACTGCTGTCCAGATCTTTCTGTGACTTTTTAAAAACTGAAACGTGCTATGGATTTTACCGTTACATTCTTTATTTCTGTTTCAGTACATGGAATGGTGTACTCTTTTATTGATTGCATGTTTCGCTAGCTTCCCTAAGGGCTTAAAAAAACCCAAAAACATGTTACAAAAACAATACAAAACAGTTATTCTCCATCTTTGATATTATGCAGTGTTCCATATCTCCTCCATTGCTATGAGACTCCAGGTCCAGTGTACAGCCAATGGTGTATAAGTCCCTTTCTGTGGTCTCTCCAGCAGTCACTGGATGAAATCCAACTAAGACATACTCAGAGTAAGTCCGTTTATGTCAATGGGATTACTCTGAGTATGACTAATCTTGCCTGTCCCATCTGCCCCACTGAATCCCTATATAAAGGGAGTAAAAGGGGATAGTTTAGGACAAGGGTAAGCAATGAGGAGCCCTCTAGGTCCTGCTGGGATATTACTTTCATCGTTCCCACCCAGCAAGAGTTTTGGAGTCCGGCACCATTTTGAAAGCCCGGCATGGGCTGTCCTGATTTATTTTGCATAGTAGCAAAATCTCAGCAGCAACAGCACGTCCAATTCAAAAGATTTTGCTGGCCTTGGAGGAATAGAGCCCAGCTGATGGTGCTCCTTTAAGGATGGCCCATGTATTCAATTTAACAGAACAAGGTTGCCAATTTACTGCGGATGACTAGAGGCAATAGAACAAAAACAAATCCTCCCTAGCTACTGTTCAAAGAAGATCACCAAGGCTGACATATCACTGTAACTCATCACTATTTGCTAATAAGGTTCAGGCTTGACATGATACAGCCCCATAATTGGGCACAGAGCTGGCAAATGATGGAGCAGCCAGGGATACAGCTCAGAATCTCATTTAGAGACCCAAAACTATGTGTCAGTCAATTGAGACACGAGAGCAACAAGAGTAAACTACAGAACATCTTGCAGTATGAATTATACAAACACAGCCGATTGGGCAAAGCGTCGCACCAAACAGCTCCTATTTGGAATGCCAACTTTGCCCATTCATCAAACTGTCATATTTATTAAAACTTAAAATCCCTGAGTCCAGACTGAGCAATGCTTCCAGAGCCCAATTACACAGACCTGCTCATAATCCATCAAGCGATACGTGGCAATTTATTGTACTTACGAAATCTGACGTTATGGTTTCCGTCAAGAAATGGCCTTGACTCATTTGATCAATGTACATTTTGTGCCTGATGGAATTAATTGCTCGGGATATGTTTGGTATGAAAATATTGATAAGCACTCGTTCCAAGCCCTGACTTTTTCCTTAAAAGGTCAAGGAGATTAGCTTCTGTGTTCATCTGTAGCCCTGCTCAGCCATTATCCACACACACACACACACACACACACACACACGGTTACCATTGAAAAAGAGGGAGAGTGGGAACAAACCCATTCGATAAAAGGTAAAGGTAAAGGAGCCCTGGACAGTGACGTCCAGTCAAAGGTGACTATGGGGTTGCGGCACTCATCTTACTTTCAGGCCAAGGGAGCCAGCGTTTGTCCACAGACAGCTTTCCGGGTCATGTGGCCAGCATGACTAAACCACTTCTGGTGCAACGGAACACCGTGACGGAAACCAGAGTACATGGAAGCACCATTTACCTTCCCGCTGCAGTGCTACCTATTTATCTACTTGCACCGGCGTGCTTTCGAACTGCTAGGTTGGCAGGAGCTGGGACAAAGCAACGGGAGCTCACCCTGTTAGGCGGATTCGAACTGCCAACCTTCTGAACGGCAAGCCCAAGAGGCTCAGTAGTTTAGACCGCAGCACCATTAGCCCCACCCCATGAACACTGCGGGGAGAGGGACCAATAGTCTGCCCCCTAACACAGTGGTAATCCCAGGGGATGGCGAGAGAAGGGGAACAACTGAATAGGCAGGGGCTTTTTTCAGCCAGAGCTCACAGGAGCTTAGCTGTGCCACCTCTCAGGTGGGCGCCATTGCCGTTGTAAGAGAACAAGGAGACGTTCGTGATGAGCTCCGGCACCACTTTTCTCTAGAAAAATAGCACTGTGGACAGGGCTCATATAATGATAATATACAAGCCTAGAACAGAGCTAACCAAGGATCAGGAGAATTAACCGGGCCACTGGATATGATTGTTTTACTTTTCTTTACTTTTAAGCAAGTTGATTAAAATTCTTATCAATGGCACAATCAACCTACAGGGTGGGTGTGTGTGGGTGTGTTTGTGTAGGTAATGAGATAGGAAACATTATAGAAGTAGACCCCATTCAGACACTCATTATTTTATGTTATTATTCAATCTCAGATTCAGAGGCTATTTTGACCTTTTAATCAAGCTGGTAATCAGACATTTTTAATTCCATCCTTGCCCCCATGAGCTTCTCTGTCAAGGTGTTAATGGCTGTCACTAGTACAGCCTTCTGTCCCCCCCCCCCATTAATAATGTTATCCTGCAAGAGCTATGCAATAAATGAATGTTGTGTCACACACAAAGTAATTACGGATGTGCACGTTTTGACACAGGCCTGGTTCAGGTGCTCCCAAACTCTGCATGCAAATGAGCAATCCCTCTGCAGATGAGCAGTAAACTCAACCGTGTAGATATAAGCCTAGGCTGACAGTGAGGAATTGACTGGGTTGAAGCTGTGAGGAAAATCCAAACGTGAAGGAAGTGCAGCTCCAAAGATTGCCATCAAATTAGACGCAAATCAGTGTATGAAGGCAATTTGGAAACTTGGTGTGAAACATCCAAGACCAATGAAATGTCAGCTCTTATACATCAGGTTGCCCTTTCAGGACTAGATCAACATCCACCCCAGATAAACATTGGGTGGAAATGTCCTGGAACAGAACGAGGACAAATAAATACAGGAGACTCTGTTTATTTGTTTGTTTGCTTGCTTGCTTGCTTGTTTTTATAATATTTATTTCTTGTTTTGTAGCCCCAAGATGCTCTCAGGGTAGCTTACAAAAGATTTTTGTAATGCAACCTGTGCTGGTCCCGAGGGTTAACCGTGTGGCGAGGTCTGGGTCCAGTCCAAGGTCAAGGGTGCGGTATGGAGGCTGTCTGTCAAAGCTGAAGCGGGGTCCAAGGCAGGGAGTCAGGTGGGGTCAGGAACTCTGGCAGAACAGCAGGACAGGGTGCAGGCAGGAACAGGCTACCAACAATGTTGCTCCCGCAACCTGGGCCTGGGGTTGGCTGGCTTTTATCTGCCCCGAGGCATCGGGCGGCACCAGTCCACAGGTGACTCACCTCTCCTGGCCTGGAGGCAAGCACTCCTCCTGTGGGAACTTAGTTCCCTCCACCTCTCTGCCCTGAGCCTCTGCAGCTCAGGAGAGGCTGGAGGGTTACCGGACCCAGAGGTAACCTCAGCTTCCCCTGACGGGGCTGAGATGGAGCACCTGCAGGCAATGGGTCCTCCATCACCTCAGGAGCCAGAGCAGACTCAGCTGGTGCCTGCAGCTGAGGATCCAGCACAGGTGAGGACCCTTCAGGCTCAAGCCCCAGCCCCGGCTCAGCTGGTTCTGGAGGGGGGGACTCCTGTGCAGCCTGGGATTCCTCAGCTTTAGCCTCTGAATCCGAATCCCAGGCCATCACACAACCGCATTCAAAAAGATTTAAAGATTTAAACCAGGGATCAGCAACCTTGTGGGGAGCGGCCCACAGAGGTTGTTTAAACGGCCCATGAGCCACCCCCAAACCGAGCCGCCCGCTTGGTGAGTCCCCATGCGCTGCGCTAACCCGGTGCAGCGCAGAGCAGAGACTCGCTTCCATGGCACCAGAAATCACGTCTGCGCAGACACAGGCCACCCCACAGAGCGATCTCCACCGGAGTGAACCAGCCCTGGCGAAGTAAACGTTGCCGCCCCCGATTTAAACACATAATCAGAAATAGAATTATTCAGGAAGCATGTTTTGTTTTGTCCTCTTTCTTGATCTTGATCTTCTCTGGTATTGCCAGGATGAGGGCCAGGGCAGCCAGAACTCACTCTGTCCATGATGGAGTCAATTCTTCCTATGCTGACAGTCCCTGAGCAACAACTCCTGCTAACACCTTTGAGACAAGTGAGAGGGGCTGAAACAATTCTTCCCTTTTCTGGGATGGAATTTCTACCTCATCCTAATAGCTCTGATCCAATTTAGAGACCACGTCCAATTATTTATGCTCTCTGCTGCACTAATGTAAATTCCAATAAAGAGATACCACTTGATAGTTTCTCCGACGCACTGAATTCAGCTTGACAACCAATAACAAGTGAACACGAAGAACTGAGAGCCAAGAATGACATAAATGCAAGGGAAAGTAGTTTTCTTTGACAACAGCTGAAAGCTCTCTGAAAGTACACTCAAGGTAAACAGACAAAGGTCACCTTATTTCCAAGGCGGCATTTGATTTAGAAGACAATGAAAAGATGGAATTGTCTTGAAAAAGAAAGCAAGCCTGAAGGTGTGTGCAGTGAAACACAGTTGCTGCGTGGTTCGTTGCCATAAGTTATCAAAGCATTTCAGAAATACAGTCCTTGAAGGAGAGAGGGGATGCCAAGGCAAATTCAACTAAGGAAGAAAATGCAAAAATGTGAGAAATAGCCAGCACAGCAATTTAGACCATATATAGATATGTCTGAAGTTTAATTAAAAGTGCATTGACGTGCATGGAAAAGATTTCTCTGCTCTTGAGTTACTGGCAGTAGCACCGTGAAGGGGAACTCGAGGTGAAGCTCAGGTCTTTATTTTATTTTTTCAGAGCAGGGTGGTGGTGTTATCTGCCAGCACACCAGGGCTGTACTTTCCTTGCACTGGCAAATGAATGAGATGATGATGAGAAGAGCAATTTCCACTATTGTTTGTGATCAGTTAGCATACAGGAAGCGGGAGAATGAGGAAAGCAATTAAGCAGAGGCTGGATACCTCTGTCCTTTTCTTTGGCAAGGTTCCTTCTTCAGGACAGCTGTATAAACGACATCTTCTTTGGAAGGTGGTTGGCATTTCTAATTAAAGCTAAAGGTTGCATTTCCACTGCCTTTTGATTAATTCTCAATGTGTTTTACAAAAAAGCATCAATGAGTCTTACGTATCCTTAGCTACATAGCCACAGGTAGCTGCTGATAGGATTGCAGCCATGCTGGTCTTAACTAACTTGGTATTGTGCTGTGTATTGCAGCTCCTTACGAGACTGTCTCGCCAGAGTGGTGCATGCTCTAGTTATCTCCCACTTGGACAACTGCAATACGTTCTACATGGGGCTGTCTTTTAAGGAGACCCAGAAACTACAATTAATCCAGAATGAGGCAGCTAGACTGGGGACTGGGAGTGGCCACTGAGACCACATAACACTGGTCCTGAAAGATCTACATTGGCTCCCAGTACGTTTCCGAGCACAATTCAAAGTGTCGGTGCTGACTTTTAAAGCCCTAAATGGTCTCTGCTCAGTATACCTGAAAGAGCGTCTCCACCCCCATCATTCAGCCCAGACACTGAGGTCCAGCTTTGAGGGTCTTCTGGCAGTTCCCTTGTTACAAGAAGTGAGGTTACAGGGAATCAGGCTGAGGGCCTTCTCAGTGGTGGCGCCCGGCCTGTGGAACGCCCTCCTGTCAGATGTCAAGGAAATAAACAACTACCTGACTTTTAGAAGACATCTGAAGGCAGCTCTGGTTAAGGAAGCTTTTAATGTTTGATGTTTTATTGTGTTTTTAATATTCTGTTGTTCCCCAGAATATGGGCGGGGTATAAATAATAATAATGATGATGATAATAATAATAATAATAATAATAATAATAATAATAATAATAATAATTTAGGTAGGTAGAGAATCATCAGAGCTGCCTGCATTTTGGAACTCTCCTGGGGGCATGGCTATGGCAGCTACCATGACGAGTTTTTGTATTTCAAATACAAATGAAATTCATCATTACACCATCCCACCCTCTCCCAATGCTGGATCTAAGGTGGGGCACAGGGAATGTGCAAGTTAGATGGATGGCAAAGTTACCAGTTTGCTACAAGTCAAGAAAAAGAATCTGGATCTGGCAGACCAAGTTTCCCACCAGCACTTTAATCTCCAAGGTGGTAGCGGAAGAGGAAATAGCTCTTAGCTGAAGGAAAATAGCTATTTGCCAGGAGGGAGATTCCTCTGCCTGTAGAGTGAGGCTCAAGTGCTTCCCTCAGGGCAAAGCTGACCAGCAGCATTCATAGACACTCTTACCCAGGCATAGGCAAGCTCGCCCTCCAGATGTTTTGGGACTACAACTCCCATCATCCCTAGCTAACAGGACCAGTGGTCAGGGATGATGGGAACTGTAGTCCCAAAACATCTGGAGGGCCAAGTTTGCCTATGCCTGCTCTTACCTATGAGCATCACTTATGAATATTCAGTACAGGTCAGAAGAAAAATGTGTTAAGGCACAAGGCCTGCACAGGGCAGTGATGGAGAGTCTCATCTACAAACTGAAATGGGTTTTGATGGTGGCAAAATGGTGGTGGCAGCATGAGTTCTGGGCCCAAAGGAGGTGAAACAGGTCAAAATATAGTGTCCATTCTCATATAACAAGAGCAACTAAACTGGGCAAATTAAGAGTTGTTTGCTCACCCAGTAACCATGCAAGACAATTGACACATAGCAAGCTTGTTCCCATGGTGATAATCTAAATCAAGGAGTCTTTTATTATTATTGTTGCCAACAGAAGCGTTGTTTTATTATAGCAGATGCTCTTCCTTTGTCACTGTTTTGCATTTCCATCTACTTTAATAGTTTGCATTATATTATACCGGGGGTGGGTGGGTTATATTAAGTACACTTTAGAGGCTCCCAAATAAATGGGTACCAGGGTTAATTGTCTAGGGACTCTTTTTCCTCGAGCTCATCTCCTTTTTTTAAAAAAAATTCATTCAAGGTCAGTTTTCAGCCTCCTTGATTTCATCAGCACTGGATTACTCAGGACTGGATAACTTGCAGCTGAATGTGTGAATTGACTTGGCTGAATAGGGGACCATCATATCTGAAGTGACATGCCGTGATGTGAACATTCTGTCCTTGGTGTTTGATCTGCGATGGGCCATGTACCGTAGTTGTCAAGTGATGAACACACGGAAATCGACTGCACCTGCGGCTTCCTTGCCTTTGAGAAATATAAAGGCCAATAGCCTTGTCCTGCACAAATAACGGAACAGTCAGATGGGGATGTGTAAAGCAGGAAGTAAAAGGTAAAACAGTAAATCTATGCTAGTAAGAAAATGCATTCATCCTGGCTTCTGACATTATCTACCACATGATAGAATTACCTGTGCTTCCCAATCTCTATACAGCGGTACCTCGGGTTACAGACGCTTCAGGTTACAGACTTTGCTCACCCAGAAATAGTACCTCGAGTTAAGAACTTTACTTCAGGATGAGAACAGAAATTGCGCGGTGGGGGCGCAGCGGCTGCGGAAGGCCCCATTAGCTAAAGTGGTAAAGGTAAAAATAAAAGGACCCCTGACCATTAGGTCCAGTCGTGACCGACTCTGAGGTTGTGGCGCTCATCTCGCTTTATTGGCCGAGGGAGCCGGCGTACAGCTTCCAGGTTATGTGGCCAGCATGACTAAGCCGCTTCTGGCGAACCAGAGCAGCGCACGGAAACGCTGTTTACCTTCCCACCGGAGTGGTACCTATTTATCAACTTGCACTTTGATGTGCTTTCGAACTGCTAGGTTGGCAGGAGCAGGGACCGAGCAACAGGAGCTCACCCCGTCGCGGGGATTCAAACTGCCGACCTTCTGATCGGCAAGTTCTAGGCTCTGTGGTTTAACCCACAGTGCCACCCGCGTCCCCCTTTTTTTTTTTACTTCAGGTTAAAAACAGTTTCAGGTTAAGAACGGACCTCCAGAACAAATTAAGTTCTTAACCCGAAGTACCACTGTACTTCATAGCAATGTCTAATGTCCAAAGAGGGGCTTCTATAGTAGCCAACAACATGGTGGGACAGTACCGTTCCTGTGACCCTTTTCAGTCACATCAGTGCTGCCTTACTGGGACACGGGTGGCGCTGCAGTCCGAACCACTGAGCCCCTTGGGCTTGCAGATCAGAAGGTTGCCGGTTCAAATCTGTGTGACAGTGTTGAGCTCCCATTGCTCTGCCCCAGCTCCTGCCAACCTACCAGTTCGAAAGCATGCCAGTGCAAGTAGATAAATAGGTACCACTGCATTGAAGAGCCTATTGCTTCAACTTTATCCAGCATGAATATATTTGTAAATCTCTGTCAGATACTGTTAACAACATGCTCAGTTATATAAGATTATTGTCCACGATCTAGATTAAGTTAGTCATAACTTCAGCCCCATTGAAAGTAATGAAATCAGTTCATCAAGACTAACATAAATCCCATTATTTTCAGTAATCCTGCCTGGATACTGGTTTTGAAAATCAATGTTGATTTTCCTAAATTTAGGTTGTATTCTCACACGAATTCCCTTAGTGTAACCATTTTGAAACACACTTTAGAAAACATTAATGGGTGGCTCATTACTTCAGTCCTTTAAATAAATGTGTTAATGAGAAAAGTTTTGTGGAAGTACAATCTATTTGTTTGACATTTTCATGATTTAAAATTAGGATGCTCCATACACAGATTGATTTCACTTCTTTCTGCCCACGTTATGTATGTAAATAGAGGATGTGCCATGTTACAGAATTAACATGGCACATCCTCTTCAAATCTATATATACATAGTTCAAGAAGGTGTTCAGCTGCAAAGCAAATGTCGTGTACATTCCATACAGAGTTAAACACTTTTATATCCCATTCATTTCAGTGAGATACGGAACCCAGAAAGTGCTTAGGGGCATGATCCTGTATTTTTAGATGGGAGTAAGTCCTATTGAGCTCAGCGCAGCTTACTTCTGAGAAGGTTTGAACTATAATTCGATACCCTCCAGTGAGTGTCTGGAGATGGTTGGAGGATGGATGGCGGCATCCCAGATTGGGATCAGATTGGGTGTTGTTGTTTAGTCGTTTAGTCATGTCCGACTCTTCGTGACCCCATGGACCAGAGCACGCCAGGCACTCCTGTCTTCCACTGCCTCCCACAGTTTGGTCAAACTCACACTGGTAGCTTCGAGAACACTGCCCAACCATCTTGTCCTCTGTCATCCCCTTCTCCTTGTGCCCTCCATCTTTCCCAACATCAAGATCTTTCCCAGGGAGTCTTCTCTTCTCATGAGGTGGCCAAAGTATTGGAGCCTCAGCTTCACGATCTGTCCTTCCAGTGAGCACTCAGGGCTGATTTCCTTCAGAATGGATAGGTTTGATCTTCTTGCAGTCCATGGGACTCTCAAGAGTCTCCTCCAGCACCAGAATTCAAAAGCATCAATTATTCGGCAATCAGCCTTCTTTATGGTCCAGCTCTCACTTCCATACATCACTACTGGGAAAACCATAGCTTTAACTATACGGGCCTTTGTTGGCAAAGTGATGTCTCTGCTTTTTAAGATGCTGTCTAGGTTTGTCATTGCTTTGTTATTGCTTTTCTCCCAAGAAAGCCGGGGTAGCTTCTGTAAATTCGCCATGTTCTTATTAAATTGGGGCACTTGAGAGGTCTGTAATAATTCAGATGGACTTGGAAAGTCATGACTTAACTGCAGAATTCAGCGGCCAGGTTGCTCACCGGGGCAAGACAGATTGAGCATATTACACCTATCCTGGTCTGAGCACACTCGCTACTGATTAGTTTCTGGGCCTAATTCAAAGTGCTGGTTTTGACCTATGAAGCCTTAAATGGCTCAGGACCGCAATACCTCAAGGACCGCCTCTTTCCATATGAACCTCCCCAGACCCTGATACCATTTCTGAGGCCCTTCTTCGTGTGCCTCCTCTTCAAGAGGTCCGGAGGGTGGCAGCACGAGAACCTTCTTTGCAGTTTCTCCCTGTCTGTGGAATGCTCTCCCCAGGGAAATTCACCTGGGCCCTTCATTATACACCTTTAGGTGCCAGGCAAAAACATTCCTTTTTAACCAGGCCTTTGGTTGACCTGACTTACATCCTATACCTTTTTAGAATATGGCTCTTTTGGAGGGGGTGTCATTGGGTTATTGTTTTATTTTGATTTTATATATTGTGATCTTTTTTGTGAAGCGCCCTGAGACCTCCAGGTATAGGGTGGTATATAAATTCAATAAATCACTCCTCCCACAATTCTTTTGGGGGCCAAAAGATGCATAAATGGGAGGCCTGTTGTTTACCTAATTAAAAAGTGTTTTTCCTCTTTTTGTGCTTCCTTGCCACAAAAGATGGTGGGAGATGGGGCTTGCTCTGAGATATAGTAGAATTATGGCAGGCTAGAGAATGACTGGGTGCATGTGAGTTTCTCCATTCAGATACAAAGCAATCTCTCGCTCTGCAAGCAAACCATGTAATGTTATTTACCTGCATAAGTGTTGAGCAAACTAAACATAATCACCAAGAGACAGGGGTTCAGATAAGGAGACCGCCTTTTAAAAAAAAACAAAAACCAAAAAACCACTAGGATGGCTTTATTTTCAATGCTGTAAGCAATTGTGCATTGAATATTTCATGGCACACATTGTTGAAAAAGTGGCTGAAAGATGAAATATTTATTAATGCAGTGAAACATCCTTGTGTCAGGAGTGATTTCATAGAAATCTGTTGTAATAAGGTATGATGGAGCCCAGGAAAAAGATTGCCCTTCGAAGCAGGCCAAAGAGCGTCTGAAGAGCATCCTGGGATGATTTGCTCAAGTGTTATGAAACACCTAAGTTACCAAGGACAAGGTAGAGGAGGCAAGACTGAACTCTAGATAGAGTTCTATTGGGGGATCCCTGTACAATTCAGAAAACATGGAGGTCATCATGTTCAAAGGTCCCAGAAATACCTTCCTCACACACATACACTCACTTTGACCTTGCTTATCACATCCCTGATTGTGGTTCCATGCACACTATTTGAAGCACACAACTGCCCCCATAGATTCCCAGACACTGTAGTTTGTTAAGGAGGAACGTGGGTGGCGCTGTGGCCTAAAACACTGAGTCTCTTGGGCTTGCCGATCGGAAGGTCGGTGGTTTGAATCCCCGCTACGGGGTGAGCTCCCATTGCTCTGTCCCAGCTCCTGCCAACCTAGCAGTTTGAAAGCATACCAGTGCAAGCAGATAAATAGGTATCACTGCGGTGGGAAAGTAAACAGCGTTTTCATGCGCTCTTGCTTCCGTCATAGTGTCCCTTTGCACCAGAAGCAGTTTACTCATGCTGGCCACGTGACCCGGAAAGCTGTCTGTGGACAAACGCCATCTCCCTTGGCCTGAAAGTGAGATGAGTGCCGCAACCCCAGAGTCAGCTTTGACTGGACTTAACCGTCCAGGGGTCCTTTACCATTTTTTTTCTTAACTTCAACGGGGATCCTATTTCAGTGGAAGTCACTACCCAATCTTAGCGTAAAACAGCAGCCTTACCCTGCTTGTGTGATTTTTTATAAGTCTTTTAACATTCCCTTTGACAAAATTGAAATTGCTGACAATCAAGATCAGACACCAGAAAGTCTTGTGCAAGCTTGACTGAGAGCTCTACATAATCCCTTGAGCCAGGTCCCTATCCTAACTGTCCCCTGTTTTCACCCAGATTCAGACAAGTGGTTTTTAAAAAAATAACAACCCCTGTGGGTAAGTAAGGCTGAGTGAAGGTGACTATCCCAAATCCAGTCCACGAGCTTTGTAGCCAACCAGGGATGTGATCCCCAGGTCTCCCAAGTCGAAGTCTAGCGCATGCTAGCTGCCATCATTTTTGCCTTTTTTAATGGTGATAGCGATGCTGCATCTATCTATCTAGAATCGGGGTTTGGGGGCAGAGGAGGCCAAGAAAGAAGAGTAAGATTAAAACGATGCATGAGCCATCATACTTCAAATGTTTTGATGGAAAAATAAAGTTATGCCATAAAAAAAAATAAAGGGAAGGCATGCTGAGAGGGCAGCTGGCAAGCAGCCCAAGCAATTATCTGAAGAACCGCTGCAGGTTCAAATCTATGAAAAAAGGGGCCTAGGATATGCCAGGCAAAGGACTGTTTCTGGGAAAAGCAATATATTTTAGTCCTGCCTTGCTGATTATCCTCTGGGTCCATTTGAGTTCTGCCCAGATTCTAAGGCATCGTAACAGGGAGGAAAAGACCCCCCCACACACACACTTCCATCAAACCTCAACGGTTTTAGAAAACGTTTCCTGATTTTTCTGTTTTGTGTATGTGTTTGTCGTTGTTGTTTTGCACTGTCTAAGTATTTGAATGAACTCGGCAGCCTGCCTTTGTCTCCCCACCCTCCCTGTGTGATCCACTTATGAATGAATGCATTTTGCAAATGAAGCCCCACCATTCACAGAAAAGCAATCAGGCTTTGTGTCCTGTAAGGGAGGGGAGGGGAAGGACTGAGGCTGTCAAAGCCCCGAGCTGCTCTCGCAAATCTTCTCCTCCGGTGTTGACAGTTCTCTTCTTCTTTTTTTCTCCCGACTGCCCATGTGACATGGCACGTTCTGTCAGCTCCCCGGATCCCTGGCAGCTATTGTTCTGCGAAACAATAGCAACTGGAAATGGCAACCTGCATTTAGCCCGCAGGAAGGAATCAATTTGTGCAATAATGACAGAGAGAGAACATACCTCTCTGCCTCTCAGTCACACTCAGTTTTAATCACACAAGGCTTCAAATGTAAGGTAAGGATGCACAGGAGTCGGGGTATCTTTATGGAAAAAGTAATGTTGATGATTACTTTAATGCTTTTGAATTATGGTGTTGGAGGGGACTCTTGAGAGTCCCATGGACTGCAAGAAGATCAAACCTCTCCATTCTGAAGGAAATCAGCCCTGAGTGCTCACTGAAAGGACAGATCCTGAAGCTGAGGCTCCAATACTTTGGCCACCTCATGAGGAGAGAAGACTCCCTGGAAAAGATCTTGATGTTGGGAAAGATGGAGGGCACAAGGAGAAGGGGACGGCAGAGGATGAGATGGTTGGACAGTGTTCTTGAAGCTACCAGCATGAGTTTGACCAAACTGCGGGAGGCAGTGGAAGACAGGAATGCCTGGTCCATGGGGTCACGAAGAGTCGGACAAAACTAAACTACTAAACAACAACAATGTTAATGATATATTGGTTGAAATCAGGGTCAGCCCACCCATGAGACAAGGTAAGGCAACTGCCTCAGGTGACAGGATCCACAGGGACAGCAGATCTGGGAAGCCACATCTGACACTTTCTTGGCAACCACACCCCCAATGTTGCTGCCACAATAGCCTCTCAGTGAATTAGAGGCACTGCTGGTCTCTTCCCACCCCCTGTTCCCAATGTTTATATTTATTTTTATTTTTCCTTGTTCCCAATGTAGGTCTTAACCCCCTTCTTCTTCCCTGGCAAGGCAGGGATGCCATTTTGCGGTTCACCTCAGGTGCTAAAATGCCTTGGGCCTGCCCTGGTTGAAAAGCTGATTCTGCAGAAGTCAGAGTAAGCATAAAGCTTGGTTGTAAAAGCAGCCACATCCAAACCGCGGGACACAGGAGGCTGCCTCATACCAGATCAGACTATGGTTTGTCCATCTAGCCCACTAAGCGTCTGCTCAGACTGTGAGCAGCTCTTCAGAACCTCAGGCATAGGCTTACTCCCATTATCTGTTCCTGATCATCTTAACTGATCAGGAATTGAAGCTGCCACCTTCTGCATACTGTCACTTTTCCTACCTGGGCAGTTATCTTTCCGCAAGGGTCGACATAGATGCCGAAATCCAGCATCGCCTGAGCTCTGCAAGTGCAGCTTTCTCCCGACTGAAGTGCAGAGTGTTTGAGGACCAGGGAAACCAAAATTCTTGTTTGCAAAGCTACCAACCTTACTGTATGCTTGTGAAACATGGACCACTTATAAACGACATCTTTAACTATAAATCATAAACTTTAAATGGTAAGCATAATGCTGGTGGTCAACAAAAGAGGTTCAAAGACTCTATCAAAGCAAATCTTTTTTTTAAATGTAGCATAAACACCGACAACTGGGAAACACTGGCCTGCGAGCACTCCAATTGGAGAACAGCCTTTACCAAAGGTGTCATGGGCTTTGAAGACGCTCCAACTCAGGACAAAAGAGAGAAACGTGCTAAGAGGAAGGCACACTTGGCAAACCATCACCCTGATCAGCTCTCGCCCGGAAACTTATGTCCCCACTGTGGAAGGATGTATGGATCCAGAATTGGCCTCCACCATCACTTATGGACTTACTGTTAAAACCATGCTTATGGAAGACAATCTTACTTGGCTATGAGTGATCGCCAGAGAAGAAGACATGTGGTGGGCAAGTGGTCCTTTATTAGCAGTATGGCCATCCTCTCCTTCTACTCTCAGGCAATTATGGGATTTGTTTTGGATGTCGTCCCCTCTACATTTGGTACCCCGGACCCTTCTTAACGCAGCATGAAAGTTTCAGTGAAAGCAATAAATACGATGCATAGAACATCAACATCCCTTGGTGCATGGGTGAGTTTTCAATCCATCCTTTTTTCTTTTATTTTATTTGTTTCTCTGTAATTGAGGGGGCTGGCGCATGCGATGTGCGCATGCTGTGCAATGTACTCATGTGACGTTATGTGCTGACATCGCACACACACCACATGACGTGCTGGCGTGTCACGCATATGCCACGCAGCTTGTGTGGCACAAGCACACCGCGTGGCGTGCACAAGTGACATGAGCATATCACACAGAATGTATGCACATCATGCGCACATCGCCACAGAATATTCAGCAGGGGCCTCGCCCTCCCCCCCCGATGGCACCCCTGGTGCAGTGACAAAAACACTTGGAAGGTGAAGAAAGGTCAATGAGGGGTTTTGAGAGTCAGATTGAGAGGTCTGATTTGACACCACCACCCCAGGCCAGAGGTTCCCTGGCCCTGACCTGCATTACATTTGGAATTCATAGCTACTGAAGCTGAGAGGCAGAAACAGAGAGGTAAATTCTCTGTTTTTATCAGATGAGTTCAGGATTCCTCGCTGAGAACAAAATGCAGATTGCCATTTAAAGTAGTTGGTGTTGTTTCATAGAATTAGGTAAAGGTAAAGGGACCCCTGACCATTAGGTCCAGTCATGACCGACTCTGGGGTTGCGGCGCTCATCTCGCTTTATTGGCCGAGGGAGCAGGCGTACAACTTCCGGGTCATGTGGCCAGCATGACTAAGCCACTTCTGGCGAACCAGAGCAGCGCACAGAAACGCCATTTACCTTCCTGCCGAAGCGGTATTTATTTATCTACTTGCACTTTGACGTGCTTTCGAACTGCTAGGTTGGCAGGAGCAGGGACCGAGCAACAGGAGCTCACCCCGTCGCAGGGATTCGAACCGCCGACCTTCTGATTGGCAAGTCCTAGGCTCTGTGGTTTAACCCACAGCGCCACCCGCGTCCCATTCATACAATTATATATTCTTAAAAAGCTTTCTCGGAGCCCCCACTCACCCTTGCTGTTGGAGAGGTTGTTCCCCAGAGCATCCCTGAATTGGGATGTATTTGGAGCATAGTTTGGTATGTTATTTATGTTGTTGCTTCTGCTGCTGCATTTATATCCCTCCAGGGAGATTGAGGTTGCTGAGAGGCAGTGACTGGCTCAAGGTCATCCAATAATCTTCATTGCTGAGTAGGGATTTCACCCCTCCCAGGTCTTAGTATGACACTCTAACCACTACACCAAACTGGCATCACAGATTCCAGGTTTTTTGCAGCCCACCCCGAAAGATAACAGTGGAATTCAGTTGTAAACCTTTGAGAAGACCTAACAGTTTATTTGAAGAAGTGTTTTCAAATTATTGGCCTTCCCAAGTGTTCAGAAAGTTGGTTTTCTTTCTGTGAAATCATTGGCTATTTCTTCCCTTTAGCCTCAGAACATCTATCATTCTTTCTTTAATGGCCCATCGCTTCCCAATGAGTCATGGTTCTTTCACAGCAGCAGTAAGCCAGCAGGGGCCAACTTTTAAAGGCATATTTCATCTTTATTGTTTTGACATTTTCATGTAATGTTTGAAACAAATTGGAAAGTGTGAAAAGTTATAGGAAAAAAGAAGGTATGTGCCCCGCATTGGTTATCTTGCATTGCTTGTGCTAACGCTATGCAGAGGAATTGGTACCCTGAGGTCGATTGGACTCTTACTTGCTGCAGAGGCCATTATAGTTATTTATGGCATCTTGTTGAGCATCACTACCCAAGGAATGTCAGTGATTGCAATCCAGCTCTATTAAAATCAGCAAGAGCTTCACCAGTGGCTTCATTGAGATGTGAATTGCACCCAATATGTTTAACTATGGCCCCTGTAGATATATGGCTTCGGTAGGCTTTTACATTTGGGCTTGCTAAGCTGTGCAGGCTAAGAAGGAAATTAACTCCAGTAAATTTCCATCAATAGGTGTACTTACGAAATTTCTGTGCCATAACTGCTAACCCTGCCTTGTCCATTTGTGAATCATTGTACTCAGAAGTTGGTTTTTCTGATCCATCCTCTCTGATGAGTTGCTTCAATACATTAGAAAGCATCGTGTGTCAAGAACATTGCATGAAGATGCTACTCCAGAATATCTGTCCATGGAGGCGCAGGTTAATTCTGTGTCCAGGGCAGCTGTCTACCAGCTCCACCTGGTACACAGGCTGAGACCCTACGTGCCCGCAGACTGTCTCACCAGAGTGGTGCACGCTCTAGTTATCTCCCACTTGGACTACTGCAATGCGCTCTACGTGGAGCTAACTTGAAGGTGACCTGGAAACTGCAATTAATCCAGAATGTGACAGCTAGACTGGTGACTGCAAGTGGCCGCTGAGACCACATAACACCAGTCCTGAAAGACCTACATTGTTCCCAGTACATTTCCGAGCACAATTCAAAGTGTTGGTGCTGACCTTTAAAGCCCTAAACGGCCTCGGTCCTGTATACCTGAAGGAGCGTCTCCACCCCCATCATTCAGCCCAGACACTGGGATCCAGCACCGAGGGCCTTCTGGCGGTAGCATCACTGCGAGAAGTGAGGTTACGGGGAACCAGACAGAGGGCCTTCTCAGTAGTGGCGCCCACCCTGTGGAGCACCCTTCCTTCAGATGTGAAGGAAATAAGCAGCTATCCTATCTTTAAAAGTCATCTAAAGGCAGCCCTGTTTAGGGAAGTTTTTAATATTTAATGCTGTATTGTTTTTAACATTTGACCCCAGCCCAGAGTGGCTGGGGAAACTCAGCCAGATGGGTGGGGTATAAATAATAAATAATAAATAATAAATTATTATTATAAATTATTATTATCTGAGGGCTGTAGCAATGGCTTAGAGTCCTCCCATGTCCTTCTTGATGATGCCGTTCTTCACCACCACAAAAACTACCACTAAATTCCACATGCAGAAGCCAACCAGACTGGCAGTTGAATCTTACTTCAGCACTGGCAATGGGACAGCGCCCTTCATGCAAGGCTGTAGCACAAATTTGATCATACTGTTGCCCAGGGGTTGGCAACCTAAGGCCCATGGGCCACAAGCAGCTGGCAGGGCTCATTTAACCAGGCCCCGAGCTGCTCCCAAACCGAGCCGCTCACTCCGTGAGCCCCCGCACACTGCGCTAAACCGGCGCAGAGCAGCACAGGGGCTCGCTTCTGCGGCACTGGAAATTGCATCTGCACAGACACTGGAAATCACAGGCGCGTGTGTGATCCAGCCCACGGACAGATCCCCACTGGAGTGTGTTGGGATACTGCTGGGGAGACGGGGGCATCAGGCAGGCCCCCAGCTGGCTCCAGCCATCGGCCGGCAGCTAGGCAACTGTGATGGCCTGGGAATCAGATTAAGAGGCTGAACCTGAGGAATCCCCGCCTGCACAGGAGTCCCTGCCTCCAGAACCAGCTGAGCCAGGGCTGGGGCATGAGCCTGAAGGGTCCTCACCTGTGCTGGATCCTCAGGTGCAGGCACCAGCTGAATCCGCTCTGGCTCCTGAGGGGATGGACGACCCGTTGCCTGCAGGTGCTCCACTCTCAGCCCCATTAGGGGAAGCTGAGGTTGCTTCTGGGTCCGGTAACCCTCCAGCCTCTCCTGAGCTGCAGAGGCTCAGGGCAGAGAGGCGGAGGGAACTAAGTTCTCTCAGGAGTGCTCGCCTTAAGACCAGGAGAGGTGAGTCACCTGTGGGCCGGGACCGCCCTAGGCCTCAGAGGAGATAAAGGCCAGTCAGCCCAGTCCCAGGTTGCGGGAGCAACATCGTTGGTAACCTGTTCCTGCTGGCACCCTGACCTGCTCTCCTGAGTTCCTGTCCACGCCCAACTCCTCGCTTTGGACCTCGCTTCACCCCTGACAGACAGCCTCCTTACCCTCGACCTAGAACCGGACTTAGACCACGCCGCATGGTAACCCCCTCCCCGGGACCAGCACAGTGACACCGGTCTCCCTTGGAACAGCATCAAACAGCAACACGAGCCTCAGATACGTTTAGAGACCTGTGCACGCTCAGCAGAGTGAATAAATCTTCTCACAACAGAAGTGGCAGACAGAGAAAGGTGTAAGCATATTTACAGCATTTATTCAGCATAGTTCAGGAACAAAGGAAACATGTCTGCTTCCCTTCGTGTCCAGCAAAACCGCAGCAACGCAAAAGCTATATACAAACGGAAGTTCCCAGCAGATCTGTGCTGGAAGCAAACAGGCATGTGACGCACAACAGTCATGCCTGTACCCTTTTAAGGTGGAACAGAACTATATCCTAACAGAGTGAACTGGCCCAGACGAGGTAAACCTTGCCAACCCCTGCTGTTACCAGTAGGTGGTGGCAATAGAGTCTTTTCTTGACCTTCTGGAGAAGGACAAGGGGGAAGGGGACACAACTGAAGGCAGCAGGCTAGCTCAGAGGGCTCAGGGAAGCAGACTGTGTGCCACAAACAACCGTGTCTCCCATCAGCTTGCCACTGCCCCCTACGCCCTGTCACCTGAGGCAGCTACCTCACAATGCCTGATGGCAGGACCAGTCCTGTGTGGTTCAGATAGCAGCCTCCTCTGCATTTATCATCATTGATTCCACATATAAGCTTGTCCTTATATATTTCAGAAGAAGATCAAACCTATCCATTCTGAAGGAAATCAGCCCTGAGTGCTCACTGGAAGCACAGATCCTGAAGCTGAGGCTCCAATACTTTGGCCACCTCATGAGAAGAGAAGTCTCCCTGGAAAAGACCCTACTGTTGGGAAAGATGGAGGGCACAAGGAGAAGGGGAAGACAGAGGATAGTGTTCTCGAAGCTACCAGCATGAGTTTGACCAAGCAGTGGGAGGCAGTGGAAGACAGGAGTGCCTGGCATGCTCTGGTCCAGGGGGTCACAAAGAGTCGGACATGACTAAACGACTAAACAACAACAGCAACATATGTTTCACAATTTCAGCAGCATCATAACTTGGAGGAAGCTTCTTCTCATTTTGCTGCAACCTCTCCTACTGTCTCTGCAGACCTCCTTGTTCATGAGTTCAACTGAAGATCGCTACTCTTTTGGCTTGTTGTACATTGGAATAAAACTACATGAAAACGGTGTGCCGTTGGTATTTTACTCCAGTAAAATTAGCAAAAATGTATAAAAACACCTCCAGCCTATGTTGGAGGTGTAAAAATAAAGAAGGTACTTTCTACCACATGTGGTGGACATGTAAAATAGTAAAAGACTTCTGGGAAATGATATATATAATGAATTGAAAAAAACGTTTAAGATAACTTTTATCAAAAAGCCAGAAGCCTTTTTACTGGGGTTAACAAGAGACAAAATACTAAAAGAATTAAAAAGATTTTTTATGTATGCGACAACAGCCACACGAAGGCTACTTGCCCAGAAGTGGAAGGAAGAAATAGTCCTGACTAAAGAAGAGTAGATAACCAAGATGATGGACTATGCCGAAATGGTGAAGATGGCTGTGAGGATCAGACACCAAGATGACAAGAAATTTAACCTGTTGGGTTGAAATAAACGACAGATGAGTGACAAGTGTCATACGGGAGGCATCTCTCGAGCATGTCTCAGAGAGTCCCTTTTATTGAATATTACAGCATTGCCACGTATGTGCTTGTTGCTGATTGGTTAACACAAAGACAAAGTAAGGGTTGCATATAGGCTGCATATAGGCATTAATCATCAATAGATTAAAGGGTTGGGAAAGGAACACAGAGTTAGACAGGTATGAAAACTTCCTTATTAAACTATCACTAAATGATTGATATACTCCTTATTAAACTAAGTGATTGATATAGTAAAACTTAAAAGGCATAACCATCGCATTCCATAGATGTGGTCAGCCGTGCATTAAGAACAGGAACAGGTGAACTTAATATGAACTGAACATTCTTAGGCAGAAACAAAACATCCCATCATTAACCAAGAGTGGGGGGAAATTATAGACTATCTTAAAGACCACTGTGTATACTTAAAAAATGTTAGCAGGGTTATTGTAAGTCGTATATTGTAATATTAGTTAAAAGGGAAAGAAAAAATAAGTGACAAAACAAATTAGAAAAATGTAATTAGATGCAACGAAATGAGGGAAAATTTGGAAACCAGCGGGGGTGGGGAGAAGTCCTAGGGATTCTAATAGTCTCAAGAGTGGAAAAACTGAAAATATTGTGAATGTATAAAAAAAGTTTAAAAAATGAAAACAAAATATTATAAAAAAGGAAGATGACTACTCTTTCACTGGGGTTAAAATTGTTCTTCAACTCATCAACGACTCCTTAAGATTTCTGTCTCCTTGCTTGGGCAGGGGGGTGGCTGTAGATTTCCATGGAAACAGTAGGTGGAGCCCTCACACTCATAGGTAAAAATGTTTTATTTGTATCTTCCTCAAGTGAATCGCTAACAGCTTTGTGGTATGCCTCCCAGGTCTTCTGCTGATGAATAAACCCTGAAAGAGTCCCTAATGTGCTACCATTATCTCTGAGCAGCCACAATTACATACTGTGTGTGTGTGTGTGTGTGTGTGTGTGTGTGTGTGTATTTTTCCTTTCACCTGACAGGCTTCTGAGTTCAGCTTCACTTCATTGCCATAATTATATATCATAGACCCAGAAACACTTTGGTTTTTAAGAATCGAGTTGAAGACCAAATTGCTGCATTGCATCTGTGTTTGGAAGGTGGGGTGGAACGCAGACCCATTGCAGGAGCCTTTCTCAGAGAACTTGCTGCAATGTGTGATTGCTATAGATTGGACAGCTTTCAAATCAGTCGATTGCAATGCTTTCCACCCCCAACTCTTCCACCTCCGCCACCGCCCACGCTGTAACTCACAGTCTGTTCCAGACTGCTTTGATTTTTCATCCCAATAGAAACAAATGAGAAAGAAATGGATTCCTTTAAATGAAGTAAAAGGCTTTACTCTTTCGTTTGTATTCCAGTTTGTTTTTATTTTATTTTGATATATTTATTGATTTTAACAAATAGAACATACAAAAGAAAACACACTACAATACTACAAGAAAGAAAGAAAAAAACAAAAATAAAAACACATAATCTTTCAAAAGTTCATTTTAAATTTCACTGCTAACTGACTTCCTCAAATCGCCTCAAACTGAATTTCATTGTATCACTTTGTAACAGTTCTCCAAAATCATCTTTCTACTACAATTAACTCCTTCAATTACTATCTTCATCTCTTTTCTTACTGACTTAACTCCATATTAATATACAATGTTCTTATTCTTATTCTAATCCTAGGCCTGTTTGGTACTTTCAAGTATTTTCTACTTATCTCCAGTTTGTTTTTACAGTGGTGCCTCACAAGACGAAATTAATTCGTTCTGCAAGTTTTTTCGTCTTGCGAAGCACCACTGTGTATTGACGGTTTCCCATAGGAATGCACTGGCGGTTTTTAAAAAAAGGCGCAAGCCATTTTCGTCTTGCGAAGCAAGCCCATAGGGAAATCCGTCTTGCAAAGCAACTCAGAAAACGAAAAACTCTTTCGTCTTGCGAGTTTTTCGTCTTGCGAGGCATTCGTCTTGCAAGGTACCACTGTATAACTAAGGTATAAGTTGGTGAATAATGGGATCCATTCATTTTGATTTTTTGCTTGCTTTAAAAATGAATGCACAACTCAAGACTAGTATGCACTGTGCAGAAATGGGGACTCTGCTGACCACAAACCCCAAATGTTGGTTAGTTCCAAACATGCACCAGTGAAGGCAATGGAGGAGCACAACCTTCCTTGGAAATCTTCGCCAAGCATTTCCCAAACATTCACACCTCCCTTTTCTTTCTTTCTCTTTCTTTCTTTCTTTCTTTCTTTCTTTCTTTCTTTCTTTCTGAAAATCATTTTTATTTGATTTTACAAGTGTAGAGTTATACCAAATCAATATCAACATTTAGATATTTCTCTGAATCTCTAGACTTCCCTCCATCCCCTCCTTTGGTCCTATTGTCAACATTTTCAGCTGCATAAAGGTAAAGGTAAAGGGACCCCTGACCATTAGGTCCAGTTGTGACAGACTCTGGGGTTGTGGCACTCATCTCACTTTATTGGCCAGGCGTACAGCTTCTGGGTCATGTGGCCAGCATGACTAAGCCGCTTCTGGCGAACCAGAGCAGCGCACGGAAACGCCGTTTACCTTCCCGCTGGAGTGGTACCTATTTATCTACTTGCACTTTGACGTGCTTTCAAACTGCTAGGTTGGCAGGAGCAGGGACCGAGCAATGGGAGCTCACCCTGTCGCAGGGATTCGAACCACTGACCTTCTGATCAGCAAGTCCTAGGCTCTGTGGTTTAACCCACAGCGCCACCCATGTCCGTCTAGACTTCCGTCTAGACTTCTGTCTAGACTTCCCTCCATCCCCTCCTTTGGTCCTGTTGTCAACATTTTCAGCTACATATTATTTCATAATCCACATTTTAAATATTTGCATATTCTCCACAGTACTTGTTACATGACAAGTGTTATGAAAATCCTGCTAACATTTTCATCTGCTTGCAGTGGTCTCCTAGATAAATTGTAATTTTTTTCTTCAAGTTTTTGTCTTCTCGGTTCCTGAGCTTTCTGGTCAGTTGTCCCATTTTGGCCTAGTTCATCAGTTTACACCTCCTTTTTCTTTATGGCATCTGGACAGGGCAAATGGAACATTGCTGTTTCACTGGGGTTAACATTGTTTATAGTTTCAAATGTCTTCACAAAATGTTTCCTTTTTTTAGTGTGCTCAGTGGATACCATTTGCATGCCATGAATGAAGAAAATGTGAGGAAGAATAACTGCCGGCGAAGATAATCTTAATTGTGAAGGAAGGAAGTTTGTTGCACATCATTCACCCTTATTCAACTGTGTTAAATGAGTTTAATATTGTGAATGAAAGTGCGGAGTAAATTATAATTTGACACACCATGTTTTTATCTACTTATTTGCACAGCTTATTTATTTAACCGGGGTTGTTGGATAAAAACAGAGTGGGAAGTAAAGAAGAAGAAACAGTCTGAGATTGATCATGTTTCATGAATTTAAAATAGCACAGAAAACTTCACTTCCAAGCCAACCACAGATAATATGCTTCCATTATTTAGTTGCCTGCAAGTAGGCTCCCTGGTTTTTGTGTCCACTGATTTGCCGCCACTGCAATTCACATTCTTGAGAAGCCATTTGACACAAGCCAAGTGAGAGGGAGCAAGCAGTCACCAAAGGAGCTCTCGAAACAATATCGCAAATTGTGATTTGGCTGGGTTTTGCCAACATCTGCTTCTGAGCATCCCATTGGGCTCCCAGCTGCATTTCTGCTCCGCAGCTGTTGGAGACTCCATTGATATAATTATTGGGCTGCCGCTGCTATAAATGGGAAATTATATCTTTCCTCCTGCCACAAAATGCCTTTGAGGGCTATTTCTCTCCCACACTCCTTCTAAACAAACAAACCCAAAAAGCTTTTGGAGTAGACTTGACTTCCCCATAGAAATCAGTGCAAGAGACTTTCACATAGCGATTTGTAAGTGATTTGTTTCCCTTTACAGCTGCATTCTCCCTCTGAGCAAACACTGAAGCACTGTGAGTGTAGGATTCGAGCCAGAGTTAGTTATACTTACAGCAGAACCATTCAAATTAATGGGTCGACTGAACGTAGGACTAACAGCACAGTCCTAACCATTGTAGGAGTTCCCAATATCCATAGTATTGATCAGGGGTCAGCAAACTTTTTCAGCAAGGGGCCGGTCCACTGTCCCTCAGACCTTGGGGGGGGGGGGGCAGACTATATTTTGCAAAAAAAAAAAAAAAAAGAATGAACGAATTCCTATGCCCACAAATAACCCAGAGATGTATTTTAAATAAAAGGACACATTTTACAGAGGTAAAAACACCAGGCGGGCCCCACAAATAACCCAGAGATGCATTTTAAATAAAAGGACACATTCTACTCATGTAAAAACACGCTGATTCCCAGACTACCGGTGGGCTGGATTTAGAAGGCGATTGGGCTGGATCCGGCCCCCAGGCCTTACTTTGCCTACCCAAGGATTAAATGGATTGGAAATATTTGATTTGATTAAGTAGCTTGTGTTTTTTAAAGCTCATAGGTGACACGGAGCAAGGGTGGCATTTGTCAGTAAGCAAGAAATGGGGATTTCTCTTTACCTTCTTGGGCAACCTTTGTGGTTAGTGCTGGAACATCTTGGGTCTAAATTTAAGACCAAAAAGAAAAGTCAGTATTTTTTTCATCCTTTGAAGAAGCCAATTAAGTTCTTAACCCGAGGTACCACTGTACACAGCCCAACAAGTCAACAAATGAACACACCGACAGCTTACGATTCAGTATGGCTAACTTAACCTTAGGCACCCTCTGTTCTTAAGTGAAGACATTTTCCCCAGGGGTGTGGGGGGCTGTTTTGCAGTTGTACATCCAACGTTTTATCGCTCACTAACTGTAGGTTTGGTGGGGGACTTCTAGGTGTGAATAAGCCATCGCAAATTCGTTGCTGCAGGCAGATTTGTCACATCGTCCAGTGCCAAAGTCGGATTGCTCATTTTGCTCTGAGTCTGGAAGCAATCAAACCTCAAAGCGATGAGCCATCAAGTCATATACATGTTTATGTGAACCAGCCTTTTCCTATCCCAGAGCCAACTAGTGCAAACTAAAGTCCTCCTCAGGCAGGAATGTTTTGGCACAGAGGTTACCAAACTTATTTGGCCTACAGCCCCTTTTTCAGGGGGGGGAATTACTCAGCGCCCCCCTAGAAATCTACCTTCTTTAAGCAAACAAACAGAAAGATGCAGTGACAAATTTGCATTGGTTTTTGTATCTGTATTTCTACCTATGTCCTACAACATAGTATGTGTATTTCTGTATATCTGTATTTCTGTATTTCCCTTCCTCCCCCACAACAAACACTCTGTGAGGTGAGTGGGGCTGAGAGTCTTCAGAGAAGTGTGACTAGCCCAAGGTCACCCAGCAGCTGCATGTGGAGGAGCGGAGACGCGAACCCGGTTCACCAGATTACGAGTCCACCACTCTTAACCACTACACCACACTGACTCACTGAAATCGCTGAAAGGTCTGGAAAAATCCGTATGTATAGCAACCTATGTCAGAAGTCTAGAGATAGGTGAATTTCCTTAAGAATAGCTCCAAAACTTCTCTTTTTTTGAGATTTTGCAAAAAAACCAAAAAACAAACAAACCCAGCTCAGTAACTTTGGGGGGAAAAAACTCAACTAAAACAGGCAAACTGAAAAGGGTTCACCCAAGCCCAGGAAACCCTCTTACCTCCATCACAACGGCCGAATCCAGGGGAGGCATTGTTGCCATCCCACAACAGCACCCGAAACATATATGGTTTTTCAAAAATATCTTCTCTTCTTTCTTTATTCTTCTACTGTCCCCTTAATTTATTTAATGCTCCCCCCCCCCATTGCACTTTTGGTTACTACCACCAGTGCTTTTTTTTTTTTCTTCAAAAAATGTTTTGGGGTACTCTCATTTTGACTCAAGAAAATCACCATTTTATAGTTCAAATCAGGAAAATATAGTAAATGAACAAAAGTACAAAGATTCGCAAAATGTTTAGGGGTATGTGTACCCCTGCATGCCCCCCAAAGCACTGACTACCACCCCCCTGGATTGTTCCAGCACCCCCAAGGGGGTAGTATCAGAAACACTGTTATAGCCTAAGGGATGGAGGTCATGAGAATGGAAGACAAAAGCCTTTGCTGCAGACATGTCTGAAATAGATCCATGTTCCTTTAATGAAACATCAGCTACTCTAGCTTCTCCTGGGGTAGGTTAGGGCTTGACTTTTCCTAAATGTGCATTTTCAGGCCATTTGTCTGTGCTTTTAATTGCTGACTCAGATGAGCTTTTACAATAATTTGAGTTTAGTGTTCTAAGGCAGGTTGGGCCAGCTGGCTGTGTTCAGGCTGTGGCAGATCCCTAAAGAAAATCTATCTGGTCGTTGACCGCTCTGCCAAATGTTCCTCGCAGCATAGCAATGATCTTTGCTCACGGTTTCGCTCAGAAGGAAAGGGAAACAAAATGTTCTCACGTCGCAAGGGAAAGGGACTTCTTTCGTCTTTTAAAGCGGCATCTCTCATTGATTTTCTGTGTGACATATATGGGTACATTACTCTGCAATGTGATACCTGAGCTGTTGCACCTCCATGTTTGTGCAGCCCACACTGCTAGATGACACCAACCTTCCCCCCTCCCCCGCCATGGAGCCTTCTAAATCCTGAAGGAGACACAAATATAAATGAGAGGGTCCCCCAATTTGCACAAAAAAACTGATGGGACCCAAAAGCAATAGAATAAGTAGTTAATGATGAAAATAGCTGTGGTGTAAACCACTGAGCCTTGGGCTTGCCAATCGGAAGGTCGGCGGTTCGAATCCCCGCGACGGGGTGAGCTCCCGTTGTTCAGTACCAGCTCCTGGCAACCTAAGCAGTTCAAAAGCACGTCAAAGTGCAAGTAGATAACTAGCTGCCGTTCCGGCGGGAAGGTAAACGGTGTTTCCGTGTGCTGCTCTGGTTTCGCCAGAAGCGGCTTAGTCATGCTGGCCACATGACCCGGAAAAACTGTCTGCAGACAAACGTCGGCTCCCTTGGCCTGTAAAGCGAGATGAGCGCCGCAACCCCAGAGTTGTCCACAAATGGACTTAACTGTCAGGGGTCCTTTACCTTTATATTGCAGAAGGAAGGTTTTCCGAAGTTGGGGTGCCCTGACTGAAAATACTCTTTCCTCCAAAGCCATCCACCCCACCTCCCTCACTGAGGGAATGTGGACAAGAGACTTTGATGAAGAGCTCAAAGTCCTGGTTTGTGGAAATGAGTGGTGCTTACAGGGACGCGGGTGGTGCTGTGGTCTAAACCACCGAGCTTCTTCTGCTCGCCAATTGGAAGGTCGGCAGTATGAACCCTGTGCGACAGGGTGAGCTCCCATTCCCCTGTGCTAGCTCCTGCCAACCTAGCAGTTTGAAAGCACACCAGTGCTAGTAGATAAATAGGTACTGCTGCAGTGGGAAGGTAAATGGTGTTTCCATGAGCTCTGGTTTCCATCACAGTATTCAGTTGTGCCAGAAGCAGTTTAGTCATGCTGGCCACATGACCCGGAAAGCTGTCTGTGGACAAACGCAGGCTCCCTCAGCCTGAAAGCGAGATGCGCGCCGCAACCCCTTAGTTGCCTTTGACTGGACTTAACTGTCCAGGGGTCCCTTACCTTTACAGGAACCAGCACAGAATCTGAAGGGTCGCACAACTCCTCCAGTTATATTTACATTATATTGTTTATTATGTTGCTGTATTGAAAACCTACTCTGTGTTCCTTTTGGCACATAAATGTCATAAGAAATAAATAAACCCTGTGCTGATGGAACCATCACATTCGCACCTTTCACTTAAAGGATCTGCCCCCCCCCCCCCCGAATGCTGGGATCTGTAGTTTCTCCTTGACAGAGCTACCATTCCCAGCACCCTTAACCAAGTACAATTCCCAGGATTCATTGGGGGAAAGACATGTGCTTTAAATGTGTGTTGGGGATGTGCCTTTGACTGGTAGACATCCAAACTCTGCCCACCATGTCACTACTCTGGCTACCATGAGAGCACAGATACTTTTATTATTACTATTTTTGCTCAGCTTGTTGTTGTTTAGTCGTTTAGTTGTGTCTGACTCTTTGTGACCCCATGGACCAGAGCATGCCAGGCACTCCTGTCTTCCACTGCCTCCCGCAATTTGGTCAAACTCATGCTGGTAGCTTCGAGAACACTGTCCAACTATCTCATCCTATGTTGTCCTCTTCTCCTTGTGCCCTCCATCTTTCCCAACATCAGGCTCTTTTCCAGGGAGTCTTCTCTTCTCATGAGGTGGCCAAAGTATTGGAGCCTCAGCTTCAGGATCTGTCCTTCCAGTGAGTACTCAGGGCTGATTTCCTTCAGAATGGATAGGTTTGATCTTCTTGCCGTCCATGGGACTCTCAAGAGTCTCCTCCAGCACCATAATTCAAAAGCATCCATTCTTCAGCGATCAGCCTTCTTTATGGTCCAGCTCTCACTTCCATACATCACTACTGGGAAAACCATAGCTTTAACTATACGGACCTTTGTTGACAAGGTGATGTCTCTGCTTTGCTCAGCTTAGTTTTCCATTATCTGGCAGAAGTGGAGAAGGGAGTCCTCTTCTGACAGAGCAAGTGCTGAAAGCAGCTTTGATTCATGGGGTCGCTAATGTTTGTGAACACATGCAGTACGACTCCTCGCCGTACTCTGTGGTGACAGCAGCATTATTTAATAAATCATGACAAAGCTGCCATGAATATTGGATGGTGAATGAGCCCTGTGGCAAGGGAAGTGTGGGGTTCGACAACAAGTCTGAGGCCAGGCAAAGGCATCGAGCCAAGCCAAACACATTTCCTTATGCATGTAACAAGTACACTTCTCGTGGCCTTTTTGCACCAGTCCTTCCGCGTGATGTAAATCTACTGTACAGGTATATGGGGCAGGGGGGGAATCCACTTTCAGTGTCTCATCTGGTTATGGTTAAACATCTTCAGACTGCAAGCCTCAGCTCTTTAAGGTCAGAGGCATTTTGCAAGAGACATGCTAATTTACTTCTGGCAAATTATGTTTGAGCCTCTCTCTCTCTCTCTCTCTCTCTCTCTGCCTGTTCCCAAGTAAACAGATCCAGTAGGGAAATGGGTGCATATTGGGGCAAGCATCTTTGAAATGCTTTTAAAGAAACACACAACTACACACATGGCCTCGACTGACCTTGCTGAGAAGGAAAGCAGAAGTGATGCACTCTGAAAGTGCAAAGCAAAATCGTGGCTGATCTAAAGAGCGGGTGTGTGGGGGGGTGTTATGTGGTTACCTTTTCTGGCGTTTCTTAAAGGCTCGGGTTTTAGAGGAAGCCTGCAAGACATGTGACCTACCAAGTCAAACGTGGCTTTTGAGGTTGGTGGGTCACATTGTACAGTGGTACATAGAGAGGAAACTCTAAAGCCCACAATCCCAGCTTAAGTGCAGCCCACTTTATGTGTATAGTGGCCTATCAGCATCTCACAAAATAAAAATGCAAAAACATATACAGTGGTACCTCAGATTACATACGCTTCAGGTTACATACGCTTCAGGTTACAGACTCCGCTAATCCAGAAATAGTGCTTCAGGTTAAGAACTTTGCTTCAGGATGAGAACAGAAATTGTGCTCCTGTGGTGCGGCGGCAGCAGGAGGCCCCATTAGCTAAAGTGGTGCTTCAGGTTAAGAACATTTTCAGGTTAAGAATGGACCTCTGGAACGAATTAAGTACTTAACCCGAGGTACCACTGTACCATAGTAACAAACAAAAATAATGTGTACTGGTGTCAGATTCCTACCTAGGTTCCTTCTTCTTTTTTTAATTTTTTATTTATTTATACTTTCCTAAAATTTATACATTTCATTAGTTTTACAACCAATTTAACATTTCAAAATTTGACTTCCTTCCCCCCTCTTTCTGCGGTTCCTTAAATTTATTTTCTAATATCCAAATTCCTTTAATTTGCTCATTTAATTATCTACTGTAAATATATATTCTCTTATAAAACTGCAGATAATTACAATAATCCTGCTAATGCTTTTATCTGTTTACAATTTATCTGTACATATTCAATAAACCATTTCCATTCTTTTATAAAAAGTTTGCTATCTTGATTTCTTATTCTTCTGGTAAGTTCCACCATTTCTGCATATTCCATAAATTGTTGTATCTATTCTTCCTTTGCTGGGACTTCTGATTCTATCCGATTTGGGGCAAGTAGCATTCTTGCCGCTGTAGTTTCCGTCCCTATAATTCCCAAAAGAAAAGCTTCTGGGCTTTTTAATAAAAGTTATTTTGAACATCCTTTTCCATTCCTTATGTATCATTTCCCAGTAAGCTTTAACCTTACTACAAAGACCACCACATAGGATAAAAAAGAACCTTCTATCTCTTTACATTTCCAGCATTTATTTGATTTAGATTTATACATTTTTGCCAGTTCACGTGTTATCTTAAAAGAAAACATGATGTAGATTTTATATCCATATTCCACAATCGTCCCCATGCTTCCATATCTATATTATGACCAATATCTATTGCTCAGTGTATCCCTGAGGATTTTACTTGCTTATCCTTTGTCTCCCATGGCTAGGTTCCTTCTTGCTGTGTCATAGAATCATAGAATCATAGAGTTGGAAGAGACCACAAGGGCCATTGAGTCCAACCCCCTGCCAAGCTGGAAACACCATCAGAGCACTCCTGACATATGGTTGTCAAGCCTCTGCTTAAAGACCTCCAAAGAAGGAGACTCCAGCACACTCCTTGACAGCAAATTCCACTGTCGAACAGCTCTTACTGTCAGGAAGTTCTTCCTAATGTTTAGGTGGAATCTTCTTTCTTGTAGTTTGGATCCATTGCTCCGTGTCCGCTTCTCTGGAGCAGCAGAAAACAACCTTTCTCCCTCCTCTATGTGACATCCTTTTATATATTTGAACATGGCTATCATATCACCCCTTAACCTCCTCTTCTCCAGGCTAAACATGCCCAGCTCCCTTAGCCGTTCCTCATAAGGCATCGTGCCATGGTATGCGCCGATTAGAAGTGTATGCTGTAGTGTCCTTGCTGCCAAGTTGTCCATGCACTGAGTAGAGCAATGTCAAGGGGCTATCAGAGCCACCTTTCCCATTGGGTTTACTGGTGCATTGCGCCAGGACGCCGGCCTATCTGGGGCACCCCAGCGATGGGGGAGCTGCGCGGCTTTGCCAGCCGCCTCCCCTTTCCCTCCTGCATGCATGCCAGCTGCGCCCCGTCAACCATATTGCTGGTGGGCCTGCAACTTGCCTCCCAAGCCCTCGCGGGAGGAGAGCGATTCCCACAGAGGCTTGGGAAAAGGTCAACAACTCTGGGAAATGGGGGGGGGGGCGCCAGAGGGATCTTTGCACCATGGTGCTGGATATGCTTAAGATGGCCCTCGTTCAGTTGTTTTTTTATTGGTTCAGTCCATGCATGGCTTATGTAGGAGTGTCATTGGCGCACAAGAGTGTAATTGGTAGGAAAGAGTGTTGCCGTGGTGTGTCTGCCAGCGTTGCAGCATTATCTCTCCAGCCAGTGTGGTGTAGTGGTTGAGAGCAGTAGTCTTGTAATCTGGGGAACTGGGTTCGCGTCTCCGCTCCTCCACATGCAGCTGCTGGGTGACCTTGGGCCAGTCACACTTCTCTGAAGTTTCTCAGCCCCACTCACCTCACAGAGTGTTTGTTGTGGGGGAGGAAGGGAAAGGAGAATGTGAGCCGCTTTGAGACTCCTTAAAGGGAGTGAAAGGCGAGATATCAAATCCAAACTCTTCTTCTTCTTCTTCTTCTCCTGCAAAGTGATATCATGTTGCTGATTGAAATGTATTTGATCCAACTGCGTCGTGCAAGCATTAGCATCTGTTGACATCTGAAGGACCATAGGACTGCTCTGCCAGATACTATTAAATAAAATAAAAAAACCCAAACCTCAAATGTCATAATTGGGTGATGGTTCTCTTAATTTACACTCTTACAAATGAACTACAGTGGTACCTCTGGTTACGTACTTAATTCATTCCAGAGGTCTGTTCTTAACCTGAAGCATCCCTTTAGCTAATGGGGCCTCCTGCTGTTGTCACGCCGCCAGAGCACAGTTTCTGTTCTCATCCTGAAGCAAAGTTCTTAACCCAAGGTAATATTTCTGGGTTAGTGGAGTCTGTAACCTGAAGCGTATGTAACCTGAAGCGTATGTAACCCGAGGTACCACTGTAGATGTGCCCAAGAGGATTCAATCTGGATAGCTGGTGCTTTTCATTTGTTTCCCTCCTGCCATCCCTGGAAAACTGTACATAGGATGCATCTTGAATGAAGCTGAAGGTAGAAATACATACACATATTCTCAGTTATCAGAAGCTGGTGCAAATGCCATGAGCAAGGCAGCTCTGCAGCTTTTAATCCTGCTCATGAGCAAATGTCATTCAATACTGCCTTTCCAAAGCAAGTTGTCTGCTAACCTTCCTTATTCATACAAGTCAGTCCAGGCAGAAAGCCCACCTGGAGAGAGACATGCCACTTTTCAACCTCATTTAGGAAGCATTTAACTGGAGCTTTTAGCACACTGTGCAACTATTGTGCTGATACTTATCCCAAATCATATCATATTTGCCCATGTGTGCTGGTAAGCAGCAGGTATCTTTCTCCCCCCAGATAACACACATTCACCGTGGGAGGGATGCATTGCTCTCTAACAGCCATGTGGACCAAAAAAAAGAGAGACTGGGTGCAGTCTCAGATTCCTGAAGATCCAGAGATCTAGATTCTGTAGCGATAAAGGGTGCACAAAAAGTAGCATAGTGATGGAAGCCTTTCCTGGCGAACTTTTCTGAGGCACAATTTCAAAAGCATCCTTGCTGGTGCTTCACATTTCATTGCTGCTTTCTACGAGTGTCGCTCATTAAAGATTTCCCCTGAACCACTTCCCATTATCGTAGGAGGATGAAATTACACATGTATAATGATACATCTCTCCATAGGTAACGTGGTAATTTGGAGCTCTGAACTCCTAACAGTTTCTCTGTTACAGGTGCTAATGTGAAGTAATATCTGATAATGTAACCAGTTGGGTGCAGAGCGGTCATCAGGTTGCTGTACTTGAAAGGGCGCACACCACGGGAGACGTTCGATGAGATGAAAGGGACTTATGGGGAGGATGCCCCATCGTTTGATGTAGTCAAACACTGGCATCATCAGTTCAAGTGTGGTTGGACTTTGGTGGAAACGGCTCCCATTCCTGGGCAACCACAGTCCGCCACTGATGAAGACACGCTCCAGCAAGTGGAGGCCGCCATTTTGGAAGCTCGCAGCATAACCGTTCGCCAACTAGCTGCAGGTGTCAAGATCAGTGTGGGCTCTGTAGAAAAAAATAATCCATGACCTTTTCGCACGGAAAAGGTGTCCACACGGTGGGTTCCCCAGCTGCTGACGCCTTACCAGAAGCAGGGACAAGTCACATGCTCACGGGCTCTTTCAGCCACGTGTCACGAAAACCATGATGACTTCTTTGCCAGACTAATTTCTCAGGACAAAACATGGGGATTCTTTTTTCTGTCAGGGGACACAGTCCCTCAGAAGCAATCTTTCAGGGACCAGTTGGCTGTGGTGTCTGCGGCCAGACAAAAGTAGGAGGAGTTTCAGAACTGTAGGAGTATATGCTGCACACTCTCTCTCTGTCTCTCTCTGTCTCTGTCTGTCTCTATGTTTGTCTCCGTGCTACCATGTCTGTGTGGATGCATCTTTCCACCTATTCTGATTTTCCCAGCACCATTATCCTTCTGACTTCTCTCCTCTGGACCATAAGAGCTGGACCATAAAGAAGGCTGATCGCTGAAGAATTGACGCTTTTGAATTATGGTGCTGGAGGAAACTCTTGAGAGTCCCATGGACTGCAAGAAGATCAAACGCATCCATTCTTAAGGAAATCAGCCCTGAGTGCTCACTGGAAGGACAGATCGTGAAGCTGAGGCTCCAATACTTTGGCCACCTCATGAGAAGAGAAGACTCACTGGAAAAGACCCTGATGTTGGGAAAGATGGAGGGCACAAGGAGAAGGGGACGACAGAGGACAAGATGGTTAGACAGTGTTCTCGAGGCTACAAACATGAATCTGACCAAACTGCGGGTAGCAGTGGAAGACAGGAGTGCCTGGCGTGCTCTGGTCCATGGGGTCACGAAGAGTCGGACACGACTGAACGACTAAGCAATCCTTAGTGCTGAAGCAGTCCTTGGGAACTGTCCTTGGTCCTGAAACGTTGCCTTCTACATCTTAATATTATCCTTTTTTTCAGGCTACTCCTTTGTTCTTGCTCCCAACTCAGGGGATACCATGCAGGTGTCACCCAACTTACTCACGCGCAACCACATATATGTGCAGTACCAAGAAATAATGGCATGATTCAATTCAAACCCAGAAATGGTAGGAGCTGGAGAGTCCTTGTGGCTCACGAGGAGACCCAGAGCCCAAAGATGATATCGGTGAGGGTAGGGGAAGCCCAAAGAGACTGGAGATGCAGTGGGACTTTGTTAGACTGCTCAGCCTCCCTGCCTAACACTGATCCTCCAGTCTCCTGCCAGCCCCAAAGCTTCAATTCTAGTTGCGGGTGTTTTTGGATACAGAATTTTTGGGTATGGATTATAATAATAATAATATTTTTTTATTTATACCCTGCCCTCCCCAGCCAGAGCCAGGCTCAGGGTGGCTAACACCAGTAAAATAACAATAAAAACATAATGGGGGGAACAATTTAAAATACGGGTTAAAATACAATTTAAAATGCAGCCTCATTTTAATAGTAGCCCATAGATCAAAACCATAAGGGGAGGGAAACAGAAGGGTCAGACTGTAAAAGGTAAAGGTACCCCTGCCCGTACGGGCCAGTCTTGACAGACTCTAGGGTTGTGCGCCCATCTCACTCAAGAGGCCGGGGGCCAGCGCTGTCCGAAGACACTTCCGGGTCACGTGGCCAGCGTGACATCGCTGCTCTGGCGAGCCAGAGCCGCCAACGGAAACGCCGTTTACCTTCCCGCTAGTAAGCGGTCCCTATTTATCTACTTGCACCCAGGGGTGCTTTCGAACTGCTAGGTTGGCAGGCGCTGGGACCGAACAGCGGGAGCGCACCCCGCCGCGGGGATTCGAACCACCGACCTTTCAATCGGCAAGCCCTAGGCACTGAGGCTTTAACCCACAGCGCCACCCGCATCCCAGCCAAAGGGTCAGACTGAGTCCAAACCAAAAGCCAGGCGGAACAGGTTTTGCAGGCCCTGCGGAAAGATGTCAAGTCCTGCAGGGCCCTAGTCTCTTGTGACAGATCATTCCACCAAGTCAGGGCCAGTACTGAAAAGGCCCTGGCCCTATTTGAGACCAATCTAACCACCTTGCAACTTGGGACCTCTGCCTCGCTGCAGCATTCTGCACCTGCTGGAGTTTCTGGGTCAGCTTCAAGGGCAGCCCAGCGTAGAGCGAGTTACAATAATCAAGCCTGGAGGTGACCTTCGCATGGATCACTGTGGCCAGATCAGGGCGAGAAAGGTAAGGGAACAACTGCTTAATACGGCGGAGATGGTGAAATGCCACCTTTGCTGTGGCTGCTGTGGATTGAAGATAGATTGGCAGAGAAGGTGCTTAAAGGGTTATCGGAGGGTGCTCTCCACTTCACTCAATTTCACTTATGCATGTGGGGGCCCAGAACATAAGCCACCCACCCCACCCCGTATAAATGGGAAAACACCCTTACTTTTCAGGCTGACAGTGTGGTCCATCAAGCCTTATTTTCCAGTTAGTGCTACAACCATCAAATTAGGCAGCGTTGGTGAAACAAATGCCCCTTTAGCTTTTTCGTTCTCCTTGCCCATTGTAGTTGCACCTGTTTTCAGTGCCCAATAAGACTAGTGAAGGAAAATCTAAAGTACACAGCTATTAATAATTCCATCTTACTCTGTTTTTTATTCTTCTTTGCTAAGTAGCATGCTGTTGGTGGAGATGCATTATCAAGGTTCGACTTTGGTTCATAAATTCTTTTGAGCTGTTGAATGGCTTTTAAGTGTTTGTGTATGTATATATATATATATATATATATATATATATATATCTTTAAATGCTTGCAGTGTGCAATCTCAAAAGTTGTGCATCTAAATAATTGATCTCGAGTTTTCTGATGACCTTTCCATTTAATTCCATTGAGGCTGCAGTTGTAAGCATACCTATTAGGAAGTAAACTCTGTGGTAAGGCTTTATTTCTAGTGAACCTGGGAGAACAAGGTTCAAATAGACATTTTCAGCAAGCATTTGAATCACACAAAGGAGTCCCTCCCAGGTGGCAGCAGGGACAGCATTCCAAAGGGCAGGGGACACCACAGAAAATACCCATTTCAATATATAATAATAATAATAATAATAATAATAATAATAATATCAGACATTAAAAACTTCCTGTCAGGGAACTGCCATCGGGGCTGGAGGCAGAGAGAAGGCTCCAGAGGGATGCCGGAGAGGGTCCCAGTAGGGAGAGAGGTAGCCCATCCACTGGGGAAGGAAATCAGCGTAACACCAGTGGAGAAGGGGGGCAGATGGGGGAATCGGAGAGGTGGCTCCAGAACTCTTCGCAGGAGACCAGTGGAGAGAGTACGGGTACTCCGCTGCCCACACCCTCCATGCGCAGAAGACTTCCGCGCAGGGAGAGTAGGAGGAGACTGGGCGTCAAACAGCTTTTATGCTGGAAAAGGTTCAAGAAATGCCCACTGACGGATTCTGCCAGTGACTGAGGCAGCCACGAAACTTGAGGCTGTCCAGACAGAAAGGGTTCAACCAGGTATCCTAGCCAGGAGTGGCGGCAACTTACGCACGAGCAACCCCTAGAACCATTACACTTCCCTAGAAAGGGCTGCCTTCAGATGTCTTCTAAATGTCAGGTAGTTGTTTATCTCTTTGACATCTGGTGGAAGGGTGTTCCACAGGGAGGGTGCCACTACCAAGAAGGCTCTCTGCCTGGTTCCCTGTAGCCTCACTTCTCGCAGTGAGGGAACCTCCAGGAGGCCCTCGGAGCAGGACCTCAGTGTCCGGGCTGAATGATGGGGGTGGAGATGCTCCTTCAGGTATACTGGGCTGAGGCCGAGATGGAAGTCTACAGTTTGCAGAATGGTTAAGGCATCATTCATTTGGTAGTGGAATCAAAAATTAAATATATGAATGCACAAAAAGAGGTCTTCAAAGCAATATAAGTAACACGGTCTGAAAGATAATTTGATTATTTTAATTATAAAATGGTAGCAGTTTGAGTTGATGTTGAGAAACATATGATTTATAATGCAAACTTAATTAGAATTTCTTCTTTAAGACTTTGGTAGTAGATGTGCTCTTTTGATAAATATATAAAAGTTCCCAAATCAGTCACGGCATGCATGTACTTCTGCCCGTCCTCCTTTCACTTTCTTTCCTTGAGTAATTTGCTTAGATGAGGCTAAGAAGTTAAGAAAGAATTGCAGGTAATTATGAAGTATTAATGTCACGGCTTGGAATTCTTTGAAAAGCCAATAAGGATCCTTCAAAAATATAAATCCCTTTTTATAACCATTATCTTTGCTGTAGCTAGGAGCTGACCGTGGTCAAAGTCTTTCAAACTCAATGTCAGGAATTTTTTGAATTTTTGTTTTTGCTATTAATTTGATCAGGTCAGCACTGACTCCTAGGACAAAGCTGGATGTCTGGAGCACAATTTCCAATTTCAGAGAGAGAGTGATTCACTGTGGAGAGCAAAATTTAAAAGGCCTTCTCTTGAAAATATTAAGAGCATATGCTATGATTACATTCTATACCTTCTATTAATCCTTATGCCATAAAATAATGGTATCAATTTTGTGAACATAAACTGGGCACTCTCTCCTTTTAAAAAAGCCAACACAGATATTTTGGCCTTCAGCAAGCATACCTAGTATTGATTTATCTCTATTTACCATATTTATATAAAGCTACCCAGTAACATCACCTTGCCAACAAAGGTCCGTATAGTAAAAGCTATGGTTTTCCCAGTAGTGATGTATGGAAGTGAGAGCTGGACCATAAAGAAGGCTGATCGCCGAAGAATTGACGCTTTTGAATTATGGTGCTGGAGGAGACTCTTGAGAGTCCCATGGACTGCAAGAAGATCAAACCTATCCATTCTTAAGGAAATCAGCCCTGAGTGCTCACTGGAAGGACAGATCCTGAAGCTGAGGCTCCAATACTTTGGCCACCTCATGAGAAGAAAAGACTCCCTGGAAAAGACCCTGATGTTGGGAAAGATGGAGGGCACAAGGAGAAGGGGACGACAGAGGATGAGATGGTTGGACAGTGTTCTCGAGGCTACCAGCATGAGTTTGACCAAACTGCGGGAGGCAGTGGAAGACAGGAGTGCCTGGCGTGCTCTGGTCCATGGGGTCACGAAGAGTCGGACACAACTAAACGACTAAACAACAACAAGCTGAGCAAAAACAACAACAACCTAGTAACATTGTTCCTGGGACTGCCGAGGCCATAAATTGATTTTTAAAATACCATCAAAAACACACCGGCCTAAATGCTGTTGGATTCCATCTCCCATGAGCCCCTGGCAAGAAGGACAGTGGTCAGGGGTGAAGGAAGTTGTAGCCAAACAACATTTTGAAACCCTGGCCTAAATCTAACATTTGCATCATTACAAATTCCAGCAATGAGAAGAATAACATCAGACAGCTAATAAATAGATAGCATATAAACAGTGGTTCCTTACATTAAAAACACCGATTTTTAAAAGAACCTGGACAAAGCTTTCTACCAGCTCCAAAATGACCCCAGAGAAGGTGGGCCTCTCAAGACCATTCCACAAGGTAAAAAGGTAAAGGCAAAGGACCCCTGGATGCTTAAGTCCAGTCAAAGGCGACTATGGGGTTGCGGCGCTCATCTCGCTTTCAGGATGAGGGAGCCGGCGTTTGTCCAAAGACAACTTTCTGGGTCATGTGGCCAGCATGACTAAACAGCTTCTGGCACAACGGGGCACTGCGACGGAAACCAGAGCGCACGGAAACGCCGTTTACCTTCCCCGCCGCAGCAGTTCCTATTTATCTACTTGCACTAGTGTTTTTTATGTATTTTTAATCTTTTGTTGGAAGCTGCCCAGAGTGGCTGGGGAAACTCAGCTAGATGGGTGTGGTAGAAATAATAAATTATTAAATTATTATTATTATTATTATTATCATCATCATCATCATCATCATCATCATTACAGTGGTACCTCGGGTTAAGTACTTAATTCGTTCCGGAGGTCCGTTCTTAACCTGAAACTGTTCTTAACCTGAAGCACCACTTTAGCTAATGGGGCCTCCTGCTGCTGCTGCACCGCCAGAGAACAATTTCTGTTCTCATTCTGAAGCAAAGTTCTTAACCCGAGGTACTATTTCTGAGTTAGCAGAGTCTGTAACCTGAAGCGTATGTAAGCCGAGGTACCACTGTATTATTATTTCAAACTGCAAGGCTGGCAGGAGCTGGGACAGAGCAACTGAAGCTCACTCCTTCGCGGGGATTCGAACCACCGATCTTCCGATCGGCAAGCCCAAGAGGTTCAGTGGTTTAGACGACAGCGCCATCCCAGGATGCTCACTCTTGATAAACATTTTGCTTCAATTGACACGAGCAGGTCCATTTAACTGTTATAACAATTGTCACAAATTGCTGAAATCCAGTGTGTCAACTTGAGGTGAAAGATCTGCTAAGGTATGGAAGAGCTTCCTTGGCTACTTTTCACTGAGGTGCACCTATGGACTGCCATTGCCTGATGACTGGACTCATTGCACGTGGAAAAAAAGAGAGGCTGTGAAAACTGAGGAACAAAGAGGAAACGCTGGCTTTGACAGAAGCAGGGAGCAGAAAGCAGTGAGTAATGGAACAACTGAGCGATTCTGAGGTAAATCTGTTGGCAGGTGTTGAGAACCCGCAGGGAAATTCTCATTTGGCAGGTCCAAGCGCCCTCATCTCACCTCAGTGCAAAACACGTAGTATTAGTCTTTCTCTGGTCAAAACGAATCCAGCAGCGGACTGGATCATGGAAGAGAGAGGCCAAAAAAAGAAGAGAAGAACAAAACGTGAAAGGGTTAATTTAGCCAGAATCGGTGTTGTTCTGGTTTAGCTATAACAAAGGCCACATTCAAACCAAACATTTTTTTAATGGTTTTTTATTTGATTTTACAAATAAAAAGTTATAACAATACCAAATACATATCCGTATAAAGAGATTTCTCTGAATCTTGAGACTTCCTGTCCATCCCCTCCTTGGGTCCTATTGTCAACATTTCCAGCTGCATATTATTTCATAATCTATATTTTGTACCTGTCCATATTATCCATAGTATTTGTTTCATTACAAGTGTTATTAGAATCCTGCGGAAGTGAGAGCTGGACCATAAAGAAGGCTGATCGCCAAAGAATTGACGCTTTTGAATTATGGTGCTGGAGGAGATTCTTGAGAGTCCCACAGACTGCAAGAAGATCAAACCTATCCATTCTGAAGGAAATCAGCCCTGAGTGCTCACTGGAAGGACAGATCCTGAAGCTGAGGCTCCAATACTTTGGCCACCTCATGAGAAGAGAAGACTCCCTGGAAAAGACCCTGATGTTGGGAAAGATGGAGGGCACAAGGAGAAGGGGACGACAGAGGACAAGATGGTTGGACAGTGCTCTCGAGGCTACCAGCATGAATTTGACCAAACTGCGGGAGGCAGTGGAAGACAGGGGTGCCTGGCGTGCTCTGGTCCATGGGGTCACGAAGAGTCGGACACGACTAAACGACTAAACAACAACAACAACATGTTTTCATCTGCTAACAGGGGTCTTCTAAATAAATTATAATTCCCCCCCCCATTCTTTCTTGAAATTTTTTTCTTCTTGGTTGCTGAGCTTTCTGGTCAATTTTACCATTTTGGCTTAATCCAACAGCTTAGTTTGCCATTCAACTCTGATAGGGATTCTTTCTTCTTTCCATCTCTGGGCTAATAACATCTGTGCAGCTGTTGTCGCATACATAAAAAGTCTTTTCTGCTCCTTTGGAGTGTTGGTACCTACAATTCCTAACAAAAAATGCTTCTGGGGTTTTTTTTTACAAAAGTTATTTTAAACATTTTTTTTCCAATTCATTGTATATCATTTACCAGAAAGCTTTTATTACCTTACACAACCACCACATATTGTAAAAGGTACCTTATTTTTCTTCACATTTCCAGCAGGTATTTGTACTTCTTTTATACATTTTTGCTAACTTACTAGGATTAAAATACCACTGGTACCATGCATTTAAATCACTATGATACCACTTTAGGCAGTCCCAGCTTCCCTGAAAGAATTCTAGGATCCATAGTTTGTTATAGGTGCTGAAAATGGTTAGGAGACCCCTATTCTCCTCACAGAGCTACAATTCCCAGAGATCCTCATGAAGAGAGATTCATTGTTAAACCACTTGATTTAACAAGTGGTTTATCTCTTCGAGAGAAATAAATGAAGCATAAAATTAAAGTGAACTAAATTAAAATATTCAGGAAAGTAGGCTATGTTTTAAGTTACTACAAACATGGTGACAAGTGTCCAGTAAGCATTTATTATTTGCATGGGTGTTTACAATTTGAAAGCTTTGTAACTTTGCTCATATGTTCTCATTAGAAATGAAATCCCAATACATTCCATTTGGAGTAAATGGGTGAATGGCTAACCACATATTTGAATCTCAGGATGATGTGGAGTCTTTTGTTGAATATTGAAGGGTTGGTTGCATTGGGTGGGTAACATGTCCTGCTATGTATAATGCCTGGAGGTGGGAATGGGCTGAATCTGGTTCAAGAAACTGGGGGAAGGATCCAGAAAAGACAGAGGAGCTAAGGTGGACAGGTCTGGAATTAGACAGAATGCCCTGTTCTAAAGGGGTTTGTACTTCCCTTGAAGGAACCAGTTTATAATCTGGGGCACTCCTGGAACCATCTTTGTCAACTGAAGCCAAGTTGCCTTCAGTGGCTAGGGATGCCTATTCCCATCTTTGGCTGATTCACCAGTTTTGGCGTTTCCTGGACAGAGGTAGCCTGACTTGTTGCTGGCATCAATTTGTCCCAAGAGAGAATGGAGTATGCCTCTGGGGGTGAAGTCAAACCAATGCATTAGCAGGACTGGAGTGACCATCCTTGGGGTGCAAGCCTGATCAGTATGAGTGGAGGTCCTGGGCTGCCCAGACAACAAGACCCCCCTCTCATCCTCCCTTCTGTGGTCCAAAGGAAAACAGAACAATGTTCACTTATTTGTCCACTGGTATAGATTGATATACGCTGCTATTGCTGCTTTCGGTGTGCAAATGATACGCAATTGATTATGCTTCCCCCGTTTGAAAGGAGTGGAGCGAAATAATGAAACGGCAGCATAATTTATGTAATTAATTATGTAAATTACACAAGTTATGTCACTTCACCACTGCGGACTACGAAGCAAATAGTGTAGGTTTTTGGATGGAACACTAACTGCAGTGGAATGGAGACAGTGTTGCATGCAACAAAAATAGACTGGAGGGCAAAGCAATGCCTTCTAACATCCTTAGCTGCAGCAATTTCCTGATAAAATAATACTCCTCCTCAACACTGCTGCTTCTATATGCCTCCAAAGGTGCTGTTTAAGCACTTCTAAAAAATGTAATGCGTGCTTTGATTCTATGGCTCTTTCCACTGAAGAGCACATGAGGATTTTCGCTTTTGAAGAGCAAGTGTCAACAACTGCCAAAATTGGCGCAAAACCTACCTTTCAACTAATGAAGGAACAGAGGACTGGCTCTTTAGTAGAAACAAGCTTTGCTGTTCCGTATAGCTGCCTCATAATTGCAGGCTTAGTATGAATGCCTACAAGCAATTGTAGCAGGGATGAAGGTCACAGTCCGTCAGCAGTCGAGGAAGTGTGGCCAAGCGCTCTTTTTGACAAACAGACGAACAGGACGCTGGCTCTTCAGCTGCCATTGTGGAAATGTGTGAGAGCCTTCCAGATAACTGACACATAATTACAGGCTTAATTTGAACTCATGCAAGCAATTGTGGCAGGGATGGGAGAAGGTCACAGAACATCAACCTCGTCGCTTGCAAAGCAATATTGGCACACTGGGGCGCAACACTTGTAGCCCAAAAGAGGTTCCTGCTGTGCGGATGTCATTTTTTAAATAAAAAAAATATGTATGCATGCAACGAGAAAAAACTGCACACTCAACGAGATATGGAGGGCTGCACAAAACAGGCAGATGGAGACTTATAATGAGCTTTTCCTTGGCTGCCTGCCATTTGTAGAATTTGTGACTGATCAAGGAAAAATAAACTTGGGGAAAAGCTAGAGAATGATCCCTTATAATGCTGCAGTCATCTACAGTCATTTCTGAACCTAATCAACCTTCTGTTTCTCAACTGATAAGTATTGGGAAACTCGCTAATATGATACTTACATTTTTTAAAAATATATATTTTATCTAACACTTTGGAATGCCTGCCTAGGGAATCTCTTTACCCAAAAACTGTACAACATATGGTTTCCTATATAAACACGTAAAGCTTACTATAACTGTGTCAGAATATTGGTCTAGCCCAGTGCAATCAACTTTGGCTGGTAGCTACCTTACAAGTCTCAGTCAGAGATATATCCATGGGGGGGCATGAGGGGCACAGGGGTGGTTGCCCCGGGTGCAAAAATGTTAGGGCATGCAAAATTTTAACCCCCAGTGCTGCCTCAATACAGCTGATTGCTTCCATCACTGGGCTCTGTTGAAAACAGCTTCTCCATGCAAATCAGGAAGTGACCTCTCAGAAAATGGAGCAGCTCTTCTTATCTTTATGGCTGTGATCTCCTGGGTGACATGGATGCCATTAGGCAGTCAAATGTGCATGCATGCTCCATCCATTCCCCTCCCACCTTCCACACAGCCCCAGGCCCTGGCAGTTCATGCTATGCCACTGGGTATATTCCCGATCTGCCAGCTGAGGTACTTTAACCAGGGTTGCTGAAAATCTGTAAGAAGAATGAGCCCTACTGGGCTAAACCAAAGGCCCATCTATCCCACCATGCTATTCTCTCAGTGGCCAACCAAAGGCCTTGGGAAAGTCTGCAAGTAAGATTTCTTGTGGGCGGAATGTGTGTTCTATGGCCCCTTCCCAACAAGGGTCCACTTTCTTCATAGGTATCTCCATCCAAGCAGGACATCCTGTTTCACTGCCTGACGTGAAAAAGGAAGGTGATGCCACACAACCCTGCTGTGACATTAACATATGAGAGTGCTGGAGGTGAAATAGTTAAACAGGTTACCCAATCAGGACCCAGGGGGTGGAGTCAGACCAGCTCTGGGAGGGGCAAAGGGAGGAGTTCATTGAGAGTTGGGTGGTTGGTTGGAGTGGGAATGAATTGGGATAGTTTGTGGGTAGGTTGAGTTAGTGTAGCAAAATAAGCTGAGTCAGGAATAGTTAGGGGTTAGGAAGACAAGTAAATCTGAGAGGTGGTTTAGTGAGTGAGAGCAGGTAGCGGAAGTTATAGGTCTGGATAGGCACCCCATGATTGTAATTGACCGATATCGTTTATGAAACCACACGCTTGTTAAAATGCAATAAATAAACAAAAGTTTATGTTCCAATTTAACCCTGACTGGACTCAGTATTGTACCAGGTAGGGCCTGGGTGGTGGCAGGGAGAAATAAAGTAGTGGCACAGGGATCAATAGACGGTGAAACGTCCAGGGACCCTGTGTGATCGCCACACCTGCCCCCACCAAAACCTTCCTGACCTGGGCCATGTGGCAGCCCCCCCCCCCAAGCAGCAACAATAGCAGCAATGGGTTCTGGCGAGATCCTGTGATCTCACAGAGTTCTTGCAAGATCTCATGAGAACTTGCAGAGCCAGTAGGGTAGGCAGTCTTGACGTTCCACCACCCAAGGCGACTGACTCAGCCCTGTCTGCTAGCTTCCTTGTAGACCTAATTGTAGCTCTGCAGCCTTGACCAGTGCTCTCCCCCTTGCGCATTTTACAGATGTATGTCCCTCTTGTTACAACCATTACCCAGCTTTGCAACCTGAACACACCAGAAACCTATTCCAGTAATGTTTCCATATGTCACGGTTCATGGGTGATCGAAGTCCCAGCAGGGGACATCAGGATTGGGGGCAAGATGGCGGGGTGGGTGCAGGAATGCGGGTCCAGAAACCAGGAAGCCAGGAGTCTGAGGGTCAGAGAGTGAGGAGTCAAGAAGCTAAAAGTCTGAGGGTCAGGAAGCAAGGAGTCCGAAGTCAAGGGTCCGAAGATCAAGAAGCAAGGAGTCACGAAGACAGGGGTCCAAGGATCAAGAAGCAAGGAGTCATGAGTCAAGGGTCTGAGGAGCAAGGAGTCAAGGAACCAAACACAGCAAGGCGGGAAACGTGTTGCTGTGACAAAGAGCTGAAGGGAAATGCTGACCTTATATCCCTTTTGTTGTGACGTGGGGTTTGTGATTTCAGCTCTCTTGACATAATCTGCTGGAGACAGTTCTCTAGTAACACTTCTTTATTACAGCAAACAAGACTGAAGACTGAGGAGGGGAAAGCTACATTTATAGGGACAGGGGACTAGCTAGAAAGGATACATTTTGGAGGGAACAATATCAGGCAATCACAGTCCTGCCTTTTGGAGGAAACCAATAAGACAGAGGATCCAAATACAGCAGTTTAAATGAACCAATAGTAGCTGTACCCCCTGAAACCAAAAGGCAGTTACTTTACCCTAATGCAAATATAGACAATAATAATACAGATATAAAATCCTTTGACTCAATACACAACACCCCTCCCCCCCTAGTGAGCACAGCAGACGTAATCTCTCAGGTACTGTGGGGTCCTACAACTTCTACTTGATCTCCTGACAACAGGCGTTGCCGGTTCTGGATTGGGTGTTACCTGTGGTAGAGGGGCTGCTATAGGGGTTTCCTCAGGAACAGATGGAGTCCCAGACATCTCAGGGTTCCCTACCTGTACCTCGTCATCATGAGGACTAGCAGACCCTGGTTCATTTGCTGAAGCCCCTGGTGACTGCACCTCTGGGCCATTTTCACTCTGGTCTTGCAGCTCTGCGTCGTTAGCCAGGGATGAATTATCTGACTCCTCCCTGCTGAGCGCCCGGCGCCTCAGCTGATCTATATGTCTCTTCCAAACTTGCCCATTTTCCAAGGTTACATAATAGGACACAGGTCCACTAGCCCGGGTGACCACACCAGCCACCCACCGCGAACCTCGTGAATAGTTCCTCACCCAGACCAGATCTTCAGGGGCGAGATACCTTGTTGTGTCAGTCTCAGCCTGGGGGGTTGCTCTTGAATTATGGTTTGGCATTTTATCCGGGTGGACATAATCCAGCACCGTTACCAGTCTTCTACCCAAGAGCAGCTCAGCTGGCGACTTGCCCGTCGCAGTACACGGCGTCGCATGCTGCAAAAATAACATTCGCGCGATGCGAGCTGACCAGTTACCCTCCATTAAGCGCGCAATGGATTCTTTGGCTGTTCTTACCATGCGCTCAGCCTGCCCATTGGAGGATGGGTGAAAGGGCGCGGATGTGACCCCTCTTATGAAGTTATCAGCCAAGAATGCCCTGAATTCTTGGGATACAAAAGCTGCCCCATTATCTGATACAATGGTCTCAGGTAACCCGTGGGTTGCAAACAGCTGCCTCAACACCTTGATTACGGCAGCTGATGCCATGCTAGGGACCATCGCCACTTCTAACCATTTGGAATATGCATCGACGACAACCAAAAAGACCTTCCCCTGGAATGGCCCAGCAAAATCTAAGTGCAGCCGGCTCCAGGGAGATCTGGACTGCTCCCACCAGTGAACTGGTGCTCTGGCCACTTCTGGCCGCACCTCTTGGCATGCCTTACATGTTCGTACCCATTGTTCTATGTTCTGGTCCATTCCAGGCCACCACACATAACATCGGGCTAGCGACTTCATCCTGACCATTCCCGGGTGTCCCATGTGAAGCGTCTCAAGCACCCTGTTTCTCAGTGGTGCTGGGATGATCACCCTATCTCCCCACAGGAGACAACCCTTATGCATGGACAACTCGTGCTGCCTTGTCGCATAAGGCCTGAATTTGTCTTCATGCGGACCACCTGGCCACCCCCTCCCCACCCAAGTGAGCACACGGGAGAGAACAGCATCTTTCCTCGTTTTCTCAGCTATATCAGTAGCCGTTACAGGAGCCCCCGGAAGTGTTTCCAGCATCATTATGTGCTCCGCTGGAGCGGGATCCTCATTGCTCCCGCCAGGAAGGGGCAATCGACTCAGCGCATCAGCGTGGCACAACCGTTTCCCCGGCACATGGGTCAAGGTGTACTGGAACCCGTTCAGGAATATAGACCAACGCAACATTCTGGGGGAGAGAATTTGTGGCGTTTGTTTGTTCGGGTTGAACAACCCTAACAGTGGTTTGTGGTCCGTTTCAATGGAGAAATGGCGACCGTACACATAATCATGGAACTTTTTGATTCCTGCCACAATTGCAAGCGCCTCTTTGTCAATTTGAGCATAGTTGCGCTCCGTGGGCGACAACGTACGGGAATAGAAAGAGATGGGCTTTTCCGACCCATCCAGTTCCCTATGACTCAGCACCGCCCCCAGGCCGTATTGAGAGGCATCACATGCCAGGACCAGCGGCTTTGACTCATCATAATGAGCAAGGACGCTCCCGCTACTCAGCATTCTTCGCAAGGAGTCAAAAGCCTTCTGCTGCCCCTGCCCCCATCGCCACACATTCTTTTTCTGCAACAGTCTATGTAATGGTTCAGCTACCGAAGCTTTATGGGGTAAGAACGAATGATAAAAGTTAATAAGTCCCAGGAATGACTGCAACTCCGTCTTGTTCTGTGGTCGTGGTGCCTCGATGATGGCCTTAATCTTAGCATCTGTGGGGTGGATGCCTGATGCATCAATTTTAAACCCCAAGAAATCCACAGCTGGCACCCCAAAACTGCATTTTTCCTTTTTCAGTTGCAACCCCACCTCCTTGAACTTGAGCAACACTGCACGGACACGCGCAACCAGTTCCTGTGGGTCTTTTCCAGCAATCAAAACGTCATCAAAAAATGGCAAGACCCCCGGCAGACCTCTTAACAGGCGTTCCATGAGCCCTTGAAAAATCCCTGGGGCCACACAAACTCCAAATTGTAATCTGTTAACTCTGAACGCCCCTTTATGTGTGACAATAGTCTGTGCTTCCGCTGATTGTGGGGTTACTGGCAGCTGTTGGTAGGCTTGTGCCAGGTCAATTTTGGCAAACACCTTGCCCCCAGCCAGTTTAGCCAACAGATGTGATACGACTGGAATGGGGTATGAGTTTCCCCTGAGTGCCTTATTGATAGTACATTTGTAATCTGCACAGATCCTGACTTCCCCATTTGCTTTAAGGGGCGTGACGATTGGAGTCTCCCACTTAGCAGAGTCCACGGGTGAGAGAACTCCCTGCTTGACCAATTTATCCAGCTCTGCTTCGATCTTGGGTTGCAGTGCAAATGGCACTCGCCTTGGTTTGAGTCGGATTGGGGCCACCCCAGGGTCCAACTCGAAGTCAACTGGGGGCCCTTTATAACAACCCAGTTTTCCATTAAAGAGACCAGCAAACTCTTTGCATAATGCCTCGCTCATCTCAGGGCAGGTTTGGATTGAATTAAGCCCTGATATACTCAGTCCCAGGGCGGGGAACCAGTCAGTGCCCAGGAGACTGGGGCGACTGCCCTTCGCAATCACCAGTTTGAGTACAGCCTGTTTGTCCCGGAACTGAACTCTCACGGCACACATTCCCATAACATGGATGCGGCCCGCTGAGTATGACTGCAAGGTTGCCGGGAAGGGCTCCAGAGGGGGCAACTTACCCCTGGGGAAGAATGTCCTCGCGGTCTGGTCCGACACGATAGTGAATCCAGATCCGGAGTCCACCTCCATGTCGCACTGCTGACCCTCAATCTTCACCTTGACGTGTGCCTTGCCTTGCGCTGGGAACTGCACGACCCTCCCGTTGATCTCCGTTACATAGTGGCAGTCCTTTAGAAAATGGGTTGCTGTGGGCGGTCTGCGATGCTCCAGTCTAGGTGTTCCTGTCGCTCCCAACGCCGCCGATCTACAGACCCTGGCGATGTGACCTGTCTTTCCGCACGTCCGGCACATAGCATCCCGGAAACGACAACTCTTCCGCTCATGGTTTCCGCCACAACCTGGACACCTGCCTCGGTGATCTTTGTGCACTGTGCAGGCCTGACGCACTGACTCGACCCCACGGACTGGGCTCTGGCTCGGAGTAGCCTCTAGCTCGTCCATGGCATGCGCAACTTCTATCTGTGGCTTAGGGGCCTTGCGACTGGCATCAAGCTCCTCTCTTTCATAATTCTCCGTGGCGGTGGCCTCCTTCAAGGCTGAAGCAAGGGTAACCTCTTCTTTAGCCACGATGCGTCTTCTGGCTTTCTTGCTGCTCAGACCACCGATAAACCGATCCAGGAGAGTCTCTTCCAGATTTTGGAAGTCGCAGTGCTGAGCGAGCTTCCGCAGTTCAGCTAGAAATGCAGATACAGACTCCCCAGCACGCTGCTGCCTCTCATGAAACTCCATCCGCCGGGCCATCTTGGTCTCAGTAGGCGCCAAATGGCTTGTTAGGCAGGCAAGAATATCTTTGAGAGATGTCTCACTTAGCTTCGCTGGAGCAAGCAATGCCTTGGCCAGCTTGAAGGTCTCAGGCCCACAGTAGCTCAGGAATGTGGCCCTTCTTTTGCTGGCATCGGTGATCCCTTGAGCCACTGCGAAGAACTCGAAGCGTTCGACGTAGTCTTCCCACGTGTGGGGCTCTGATGGCTGGAAGGGCTCCAATACCCTTGGACTCTCCATTGTCCTGTGGCAGGGTCGTCTTCTCAGCTGGCCAGTGAGTCTTGTTCTTAGCTGCAATCCGGACTCTGAGGCAGGGCTGCGTTTAACCGCTCCTCAGCATTCCGGATCCCACCTTCGTCGCCAGTTGTTGTGACGTGGGGTTTGTGATTTCAGCTCTCTTGACATAATCTGCTGGAGACAGTTCTCTAGTAACACTTCTTTATTACAGCAAACAAGACTGAAGACTGAGGAGGGGAAAGCTACATTTATAGGGACAGGGGACTAGCTAGAAAGGATACATTTTGGAGGGAACAATATCAGGCAATCACAGTCCTGCCTTTTGGAGGAAACCAATAAGACAGAGGATCCAAATACAGCAGTTTAAATGAACCAATAGTAGCTGTACCCCCTGAAACCAAAAGGCAGTTACTTTACCCTAATGCAAATATAGACAATAATAATACAGATATAAAATCCTTTGACTCAATACACAACACCTTTCCAGCTCTTGCCACCAGGTGCTGTGAGTTACCAATCGGCCTCACCTGTGATGCCTCTTCAGAGCAAACTTAGGAAGGCCCCAGTTCTGGTCACAGGGCCTGGCTTCTGCACGCACACCTGACATCATAGGTCAATGGACCTTACAGCTCGATCATGTGAAACTCCTGTGTTATTGCTTTCCTTTGCTGAGCAGAGCTGCCCAAACGGAAACATGGCAATTAGGGCACATAAAAGACTTCTGAAGAGATTTCTTCCTTCTTCTTCCCCCATCTGTGGAAAGCGGTACCCAAAAAAGCAACAAGGCGAGAAAGTGATGCAATTGTACACACATGACTGTTGGATCATTAACTGGCAATGAAGAGCACAGGGAGGGAGGAGATGATAGCTGGCTTCTAGAACACCTTTTGTTCACCATGTGCTGCAGTCAACTCAAAAGTCGCGGAAAGGGCACAGAAAGTAGCTCTTTGCAAAATCTTGTAAAGGGTTAGCACTTCAGAAGTACACACACACACACATACACACACACCGGTCTTAGAGGAAGTTATTTTTGTTGCCATTCAGAAACTATAGACCAGCTGTGTCAAATGCTGTTCGGCCTTTTTCAATGAAACAAGCAAAGATGAAAATGGGGAAATAAATATATTTTGGAGTGGAGGAATATTTTTGCTTTATACTAAAAGAGAATGGGCTTTATGCACACCATACATTTAAGAACACTTCCCCCATCACTGAGCTACAGTTCCCCACATCCTTAACGAACTACAGCCCCAAGGATTCTTTGAAGGGAGAAATGTACTTTAAATGTATGGTGGGTGGGTGGGTTAAATCTAATATTTTGATTTAACTGTATTTTATTTAATGTGACTGCACAGACTGAATTGGCTTTATAATATACTAGCAAAATGGCTAGGAAGCAATGGTGGCCAGTTTATGGTTAGAACCCATGGTGAGTATATAGGCACACAGAGACACACTGAACTCCATCTCCAAGATCCTAGGCAGTGAAGAACCTCCAGCTTCATTCATACCCTGAACAAGCTTCATTCATACCCTTCATTCATTCATACTCAAGCACAGCCAGCTAGTTGCCAAGGGGCCATGAGGGCAGAAGTCTTTTGGTAGGGCCCACCTGCCTCCCAGTATTTTCAGGTCTTCTATTTATTTTAAATGGTGACATCTAAAACGTTATGAATAAAGCAACTAAAAATATTACACTGTTGATCGCCACTGAAACGAGCACATAGAAAGCTCAAAGTTACATTGATTAAGGCATTCCCTAGAATGAGATAACCCAATTCACTTCCAGGCATTTTCTTCATTTTCTAATATTCAGGTACTGCACTGAACCTTTGCTGAGGAAATTGACATGTTGGAGAGGGTTTAAAAAACAAACAAACCTGCCGCCTTTTCTCTTGAGCATTTTTTCCCACCTGTTTGCAGCCATTACTCTCCATCTGTTTCTCGTCGAATGCCATTTTTTAACTTGCAAGAGCTTCTTCATTCAGTTATGCCAACCTGGCCGTGACCATAGCATGTAGTCAGTCAGTTCTGCGACATGACAACACCACTTTGGGCCAATTAAGCCCTTCCAGGTTAAACCACAGAGCCTAGGAATTGATCAGAAAGTTGGCGGTTCGAATCCCTGCAACAGGGTGAGCTCCCGTTGCTCGGTCCCTGCTCCTGCCAACCTAGCAGTTTGAAAGCACGTCAAAGTGCAAGTAGATAAATAGGTACCGCTCCGGCGGGAAGGTAAACGGTGTTTCCATGCGCTCTCTGGTTCGCCAGAAGCGGCTTAGTCATGCTGGCCACATGACCCGGAAGCTGTACGCCGGCTCCCTCGGCCAATAAAGCGAGATGAGCACCGCAACCCCAGAGTCAGCCACGACTGGACCTAATGGTCAGGGGTCCCTTTATCTTTACCTTTATTGCCTACCCTCAGAATGTCTGCGTGAAGTTTGCATCATCATTATTCAGCAGACAACAATCTGTTACTTCCTTATCTTGCTGTGCTTGCTGCTTCAATTGTCATGGGTGCTGGGAAGCAAAGCTTACTCCTCCTCACCCCCCCCCCAGTTAATCCAGGTATAGTTATGGTACATGTAAAAAAGGTAAAGGTACCCCTGCCCGTACGGGCCAGTCTTGACAGACTCTAGGGTTGTGCGCCCATCTCACTCAAAGAGGCCAAGGGCCAGCGCTGTCTGAAGACATTTCCGGGTCACGTGGCCAGCGTGACATCGCTGCTCTGGCGAGCCAGAGCCGCACACGGAAACGCCGTTTACCTTCCTGCTAATAAGCGGTCCCTATTTATCTACTTGCACCCAGGGGTGCTTTCGAACTGCTAGGTTGGCAGGCGCTGAGACCGAACAACTGGAGCGCACCCCGCCGCGGGGATTCGAACCGCCGACCTTTCGATCGGCAAGCCCTAGGCACTGAGGCTTTAACCCACAGCGCCACCCGCGTCCCTATAGTTACATGTAGACAGATACAATAGACCGGTTGGGGCACAATGGGGATGCCCTTTTGGGTGTGCATCTGAATCCACAAGCCACAAAGTAATTTACTGCAAAGCTTTCAATGCAATGGGCATTGCGGCAACAGGATCAGGCTTGACTGAGTAATAATGGGGGAATATTTCTTTTTCTCCCAATGTGCTTCTCCTCTCCAAAACAGAGCATAATGGGGAGGCTTTTTACAGGGTGAAGTATATTTGCAAAACACGCACACCCTATAGCACTCAGCCGCACTAATTAAAATATCAAAAGTGAGTTTTCTCCGTGCCATGATGGATATTGCAGCTTTAAGTGCGTACTGCAGTAAACAAAAGTGGGAGCCGAGTCTTTGTGGAAAATCACTACAATTGCATAATAGCTTGCCTTCTTAGCATAATGCATTTGTGATTAATGAATATTTAATCCGAGGGATGCATTTACTTTTGTCAGAGGGATAAATGCACAAAAGATTGTGTACTGCATGGGAAGCATCAAATGGAAATAGATGTTTATATGGCTCCAATTAGCATGGGGTGCATTTAGCAAAGCACACAGAAAGGCTGAAAGTCAGAAAGGCTCACGGCTCATTTTGATCAGCTGCAAAGCAAAAGATAGTGCTTTGATGGTTACTAATGATGTTCAGTAGTCAGATGCCACATAGGTAAGCCCAGCTGTCCAGTAGTGGCTTTTTGAAAGGCATTTCAATGAGACATAGGACTGGTTCAAACATATATATATTTCACCACATAATGGCTGTAAAACTGAATGGTGACTTCATGTACATGCATCGGGGTTGCCACAGTCCAGGTTTCATGGGTTTCATCTACAGATATATCAACAAAAAATATACTCCTATACAACAGGGTTGAAGTAAATGTCCTCAAGAGAATCATTTACTGTTTGTTTTTGTTCATGAGGTAAAGGTAAAGGACTCCTGGACAGTTATGTCCAGTCAAAGGTGACTATGGGGTGCAGTGCTCATCTTGCTTTTAGGCCAAGGGAGCCAGCATTTGTCCACAAACAGTTTTCCAAGTCATGTGGCCAGCTGAGGAAATAGGTTACTTCTAGCCGTCTCCACCCCCATCGTTCAGCCCAGACACTGAGATCCAGCACTGAGGGCCTTCTGGCAGTTCCCTCACTGCGAGGAGTGAGGTTACAGGGAAGCAGAGGGCCTTCTCGGCAGTGATGCCCACCCTGTGGAACGCCCTCCCGTCAGATGTCAAGGAAATAAACAACTATCTGACTTTTAAAAGACATCTGAAGACAACCCTGTTTAGGGAAGCTTTTAATGTCTGGTGGTTTATTGTATTTTTAATATTTTGTTGGAAGCTGCCCAGAGTAGCTGGGAAAACCCAGCCGGATGGGCGGAGTAGAAATAATAAATTATTATTTATTATTATTATTATTATTATCTGAGCCCTCAGTGATATAGCTGGACCCAGACTGTGAGCCTCCTCCTTCAGGGTAAGTGCAACCCCATCCACAGTTGGCAACTGACCAATTTCTCGGACGTGGGAGCTACTCAACAACACTGCCTCCATCTAGCCAGGATTCAAGCTCAGCTTGTATTTCCTCCCCCATTTCACACACACTGCAGCCAAGCAATGGTCCAGGGATTGCACAACCTCTCCTCCTTCAGATGTTGCAGACAAATACAGCTGAGTGTTATCAGCAGAAACTCCAAGCGGCTTCATGTAGATATTAAATAGTGCTGGAGATAAGATCGTTCCCTGCAGAACCCCACAGTCCAGTAGCCAGTGAGCTGAAAGGCACTCTCTCAATGCAACTCTTTGGACTCAGATTGGAATACAGTGTCCCCAATTCTCATTCCCTGGAGCCATTCCAAGAGGACCACAAATCTCATCATCCCAGACAACAGGCCATGCTGGCTGGGGCTGGAATCCAACAATATCTGGAAGGCCACAGACTCCACACTCCTGCTATACAATATTAAGCGTACTGATATCCATTTCTTTCAAAATTCAGCCTCATTGAATATCCACAAGTTCTAGCTTCAGGACAGCAGAAGGAAAACCTTATCCTCTTTTTTTCCTACTACGCCACGTGTAATTTTGAACACTTTGATCATGTCCTCTCTTACTCACTCGCTTTTCATCTAAACTGAAAGACTGGAAATGCTGTAACCTTTCCTCAATGGGGAATTGATCCTTTCGGTTGGCCTTTTCAAAAAACGTTTTCTTCTGGCTCTCAAAAAGCACCTGTACTGATGCTTGGGAAGCAGACAATTTTGAACAATGTAATTGATTGATTATCAGTAAGGATGCCAATTCCCCACCCCACCCCGCTACTCTGCAATTTAGATTTGCAGGTGACATGCAGTGAATAGCTGTCGATTTCCACAGATTAAATCATTGTTAAAAACAGGAACATGCCAACTGGTTTTGCTTTATTCTGGTGGGTTGGCAAACCTTAATGATCTATTAAAAGGCACCATGGGGCTTTAAAAAAAACACACGCTTGTTCGCTTTTTAAAAAACATACATTTAAAAAACCCCACATTTATTCATTTTTTAAATTATTAAATCGTTTTTATTTGATTTTTTAAACAAATTCGTTCACACTCATAATCACAAATAATAAAAATCACACAAGATTCTTCCGAATCTCAAGACTTCCCTCTTCTCCTCTGTGGGTTCTTTAACTAACTTTTTCAACTGCATCTTATAAGTCCTAATTTTCAGTCCTCCGTTATATCCAAAATCTATGCAACATTACAAGAGTTATTTAAGACCTGCCAAAGAGTTCAAGTGTTTACAGAGGTCTGTCAAATATAATATAAATTTCTCCCATTTTTTAATGAAGAATAAAGGATTTATTGAATCCTCCTGCCTTCCCGGTCATTCTTGCCATCTCTGCATAATCCAATAGTTTAATCTACCAGTCCACCCTGGTAGGGATCTTTATTCAAAAGTTACACTACAGTTTTGACCATTGCCATAATACCACAGAACGATCGTGCCAGTCCTCAATCCCTCATCGCTGTCATGTTGGCTTGCCAAATACCCTCAATAGGAACCCAACAACTTGCCTGGTTTAATATATATTTTCCATCAATATATCCCCTTCACAGACACCTAACTGAAACAAATGCAAGAGGGTGGAATGGAGATTCATCATATAAACGCATCAACTCCTGTGTGTTTTCTCTTCTTTCATTCTATTTTGAAGCCTCTCCCTCTACTATTCCCCCCCCCCCCAGTAAATCAGTGGGTCATTTTGCAGGTCTTTCTCGTGATGTTCAAGAGAGAGCATTAGCCAGAGAGAGGAAGAGCTGCCTTTTATGTATCCATCCAGTTGGGAAACATCGATTCTGCCGCTCATACTTAGAAGCCTGCAAATTGGCACTTTCCATACCTCTCTGAGAATTAAAATGTCATGTTCACACTGGGCAAGAAAGGAGTCCTCAGGTGCTCATTATAGTACTCAGACTAGAAAGTGCTTCCAGACCCTTTGCTCTCTCTACAGGATAAGTTTTTAAAGGTTAATTAACAACAGGAAGTGATAAAAATTTATAACCTACTACTTATCATTTTTTAATGGCTGCGATTTCCAGCTCCTTATTGTGAGGCGGCCTAGGGTTGTTGTTTTTCAACCCAGCTCCTGGCTGTTTACAGCTGAGGAACCCCTTGGACAAAAATACATATTTAATATCCTAGAAGTTCTGCCCCATGCTGACAAGATGGTATTTTTTTACTCCGTCTAGCTTCCAACAAGAAGTTAGGAATAAACATTGCTTTGGAATGTAAAGAAGGGACTCGTGAATGTTAGTTAAGCTGAGAGTCTGAATTTATTTCACAGCAAAGATTCACCATTTAGAGCGTAAGATTAACGTGCTGGATCAGGATTGTGCTCCATCTAGTACAGCACTCTGAGCTCACAATGGCCAACCAGATGCCCACAGGAAGCTCGCAAGCAGAAGCTGAGCTCAGCAGCTGGAACTGAGAAGAATACAGGCTCCAGCCATGGAGGGAGCTGGAAACCACAGGAAGAAGCAGTAGAAGAGTTTGGATTTGATCTTCCGCTTTATCACTCCCCGAAGGAGTCTCAAAGCGGCCAACAATCTCCTTTCCCTTCCTCCCCCACAACAAACACTCTGTGAGTGAGTGGGGCTGAGAGACTTCAGAGAAGTGTGACTAGCCCAAGGTCACCCAGCAGCTGCATGTGGAGGAGCGGAGACGCGAACCCGGTTCACCAGATTACAAGTCTACCGCTGTTAACCACTACACCACACTGGGGAGACTGCTCTTGTGGTCAAATCCTGTTTGCTGGTTTCACACAGCCATCTGTTTGGTCACTGTGAGAACAGGATGCTGGACTACATGGGCCCTTGACCTGATCAAGCAGGCTCTTCTTATGTTCTTATGTAAGGTAAGGTAAAAGGGAAAGGACCCCTGGATGGTTAAGTCCAGTCAAAGGCGACTATGGGGTTGCGTCGCTCATCTCGCTTTCAAGCCAAGGGAGCTGGCGTTTGTCCACAGGCAGCTTTCTGGGTCATGTGACCCACATGACTAAACTGCTTCTGGTGCAATGGAACACCGTGACGGAAACCATGGCGCGCGGAAATACCATTTCCCTTCCCACCGCAGTGGTACCTCTTTATCTACTTGCACTGGTGTGCTTTCAAACTGCTACGTTGGCAGGAGCAGGGACAGAGCAATGGGAGCTCACCCCATCGCGGGGATTCGAACTGCCAACCTTCTGATCGGCAAGCCCAAGAGACTCAGTGGTTTAGACCACAGCACCACCCGCATCCCTACTATGTTCTCAATTAGAACATAGCCATTATGACTAGGTGCTATGGGTAACCTTGTCTTTCACAAGTTTGTTTAATCCTCTTTTAGGCTTGTGGCCATCACTACGTCTTGAGGAAGCAAAATCTTCTTGGTGGAAGACGTACTAGTCTGTCCTGAATCTTCCAACATTCGGCTTCACTGAATGGCCCTGAGGTTGTGTATTATGACATAGGAAAAAGCTTTTCCGTATTCACTTTCTTCTTCTGTGCATAAGCTTATATACTTCCATTAGGGGACGTGGGTGGCGCTGTGGTCTGAACCACTGAGCCTCTTGTGCTTGCCAATCAGAAGGTCAGCTGTTCAAGTCCCCATGACGGAGTGAGCTCCCATTGCTCTGTCCCAGCTCCTGCCAACCTTGCAGTTTGAAATCACGCCAGTGCAAGAGATAAATAGGTACAGCTGTGGCGGGTAGGTAAACGGCGTTTCTGTGCGCTCTGGTTTCCGTTATGGTGTTCCATTGCACCAGAAGTGGTTTAGTCCTGCTGGCCACATGACCCGGAAAGCTGTCTGTGGACAAACGCCGGCTCCCTTGGCCTGAAAGCGAAATGAGCACCGCAACCCCAGAGTCAAAAGTGAAATTCATTGATTTGCTGCATTTTCAGAACACCCAAAATCAACTACCTGAAGCTAAAGGGAGGGCTTCTTGCTGGTCCTGCCTTCAGGACCTTTATGTGTCAGAGCTATGAAGACTGGAACAAAATGAGCCAAAGCTGGAGCCCATTCATTGCTTATTCCAACATCAAAATAAAATGTTTCATAGAAACTTAGCATTTATATTGCTTTCCAGGGAAGCATTTTTCTCTGCAGCTTTTTCTTTATACAATACTCTAGTCTCTTGCAAACAGCAGTTGTTGCCCTCTTTAATATTTGTTTGATGGTTATGATGTATCTTTTCCACACCGTAGTTGATTTAAACACCACTCTCAGTTCCCTCCCTACTCGGCTTGCTTTGTCTTATTTGAAAGTGGCCAGGCTTCATTTAAAGAAAAAAAAATTCAAGGTTGCCAGATTTCAATCTGGTGACCCTCCAGTTTCCTCAAGAGTACTGCAGTTCTTAATAAGGCTGTCAGACCACAACTGTCAGAGACCAGGCTGAGGGGTACTGCTCTGGTGACAAATGGTGGGAGCCTCCACCTTTCCCTGCTCCTGACCAGAAGCATTGGAGCAGTATAGATTTGGAACAGTGGTTTGCAGAGGGGTATAGTTCTGAAGACAAAAGTTGGGAAGAACTGGAGGGTGAACAGCAAAGTGTAGAACAGCAAATGAGAGACTGCTAACAGACTCTCTCTCTCTCGCTGGAAAGTGTCCAGCCTATCAGTTCAAGGTCACGTAGAGCAAATAAGATGGCTACACAAAAAGGACAGTGGTTGTGAGATCAGGTTGCAAGATGGAAGTGACTAGGGGGGAAGTGGGTGTAATCCTTAATTGGGAACACCTTCATTCCAAGAATGGATGTTTAGTTCTTTTGCTGTGATCATGAAAGACTCTTTAAATGGTAAGTGACTCTTTTCGCTTTGTCCTGCTTATCTATGGCCAAAGGGGGAGAGGAAACTAAGTCTCCAGAGCCTGACAACAACATGGAGGACAAACTCTGAAGTGACACAGAAGCAACAAGTGCAGCCACAGTGTGCTCTGGTACCATTTTGGCTTCTCTTGCCCACCTGTCAGGAATGAGCCAGCTCCTAATGGAACGTTACAGTCTGCTGCAGAACTGGAAAGTTAAATCTGAAGCAGGCTGAACAGCAACCAGGGCTTAGTGAAATGTCCCCACCCCTTGGAATGCCAGTTGCCGAGGGAACGACTGAGAGCGGGCTGGAACACAGCCAAAGCTCTCAAGAAGCACAATCAGGCGGGAACAGACACAGAGATAGTACAACAGAGCAGGAAGAGGTTGGAGCTAATCCAATAAATCCAAGGTGTCGTCGAATGGGAGGGCTTCTAGATAGGAAGCAAAACAAGAGGCGCAAAGGACCATGGTTCAATATATTCTGTAGAAATCAAAAGAAGTCTTCAGAAGGATCATCTTGAATAATGATGCTGGAGGCTTTGTTAGAGCCATCCAGAGCTATCTGTCCATTTTTGCAATAAATCCTCCTTTTTAATTAGTTACGCTTACTGTGTTATCAAGTGGACAGCCAGGACTCCTGACACTACCAATACACCTCATGCTGGAACAAAAAGTATACTGGATGATGATGATGATGATCATTATTATTACATTTTTATTTATACCCCACCTTTTCTCCCTGCCAGGAATCAAGGCAGCTTACAGATTTTTTAAAAAATCACAAAAAATCATAGAAAAAACAATAATTAAAAACAATTAATTTCAGAATACTGAAAAACTCAGTGTAAGTATGTTAAAACGTAAATAGGATTTGAGTAAGAACAGCAGTGGGGATGAACTTTTTCTTTTTTTCTTTTTATAAGGGAAGGTACAGAGTAACTATAATATGCAGTATAAATTGAAATTTTGGGGGAACTAGAGAGGGAGGGAGAAATGGGAAGTTGTAGGTGGAATGATTGATTGCTAAATGTGAAATTTAGTTGAACTGTTTATTTGTTCAAAAATTATAAACAAAATTATTAAAAAGTATCATACTGGCACATTCTTACATATTTATTTATACCCAACCTTTTCTGCCTGCCGGGACACAAGGCAGCTGACAGATAAAACAAGAATCACAAAAAGAACCAGAGAAAAAGCAATCATTAAAAAAAACAAATAAACATTAACAGAATTAAAGTTATAAAAACAGCATGGCACCAGCACTTTCATTAAAAGCAATCAATTCTCATAGCTTCTTGGAACAAGAAGGTCTGCCTCTGATTTTGCCTAATGGAATAGTGCTGCCCTGTCTATGATAGATAGTGCCAATCCAATCCTCTGATGGGGGCAGGTGAGTGAGAAAATGTGAGGCTAGATATCACCCCCCGCTCCTGCCCCTCATATTTAGCCTGGTGACTACACAGCCCCCAACATCTGGATTTACATAGTCATTATGCTGCATCTATTTGTCCTGCATTGTTCCTGGTCCAGCTCAGGGCATGTGAACAGAAAGCTACTTTGGTGCACAAATGCCTCTGTGCAGATTGGTATAACGATCTCTGGCAGGCAAGCAGCCTGATAAGCAGCAAGGACTCTCCATCAGTTTTATGTTAGTTTATTTACAAGAAAAACACATCCAGAGCGTGGCGATCAGCCTGCTTTCATTAACAGTAGTTGATCAGTCTGACTCATCGTCCCTCCCACAACAGGAAGAACACCAAAATCCTGCCTTTCTCCTCCTTCCCTTCCATTGTTCTCTGAGCTTTTCCAGTCTCCTAGTAGGGAGCTGAACAGCTGGCCTGTCTCTTCCCCACAGACACAGCCTCTGACTCTGGCTTATCTGCTGGTTGCCTGGCAACGCTCTGGCTAACATCCAACTCTTCCTCTCCTTCGAAGCTAACAGCTTCTTCCCTGGGACGGAGGGGCTCTGGGCTGTCCTCTCTAAACTCTGACAAACAGCTCTCATCTGCAGAGTTGGCCCCTTAGCTCAATTTCTGAGACTGACTCTTCCGCTCAGTTCTGAGGGGCCACGTTCCTGACAACATTCCTGACAACACTGATAAGCAGTTCCTGAAGACTTATTTGCCACCTGCCTTCTGTTTTGAATATATATATTCTGTTTTACAATTTAGAATATTCATTTAAACACCTTTAAAATATCAATGACTTTCCTTCTTCTCCTTCCATGGTTCATTTTGCATATCACAAATCCCTGCATATTTTACCTAAACTAAACCATTCATTATTCCATTATTACATCCATCAAGACTTATTTACACTGTTGAATTTAACTTAATGCTGCCAGCGTTTTCAAATATACAGTTTTCCCCCATATTTTCAGGAAACATTTTCCAATCTTTAAACGTATGTTCTTTTTGTTTTCTTATTCTATGTGTTAAGTCCGCAAGCGCATATTCCATCAGCTTAAGTTGCCATTCTTCTTTACTTGAGACCTCGCTTCATTTTCTAACAAAACACGGGCCGCAGTAGTAGCATACATAAATAACCATTTTTGACACCTGGGAATTTCCATATGAATTATCCCCAACGAAAAGGACTCTGTTTTTTTCAGGAACGTATTTTAAACATTTCCCCCCCAATTCATTATGGATTATCTCCCAATACTCTTTTACCCTTTTACAGGTCCACCACAGATGAAAGAATATTCCCTCAACCTCATTGCATCTCCTGCACTTATCTGATTCAGTCTTATACATCTTAACAGACCTACTCGGAGTTAAATGCCGCCTGTAAATCATTTTCAGGTAGTTCTCCTTCAAGGAATAACACGCTGTAAATTTTGAAGCAGTTTTCTAAAGTTTTCCCCAGACTGTTTTGACTTTTGTACAGTGCCTAGACCTTTTTTCAGATGCAATAATAAAATGGTTGGCGATTTTGCAGCTACTCTTAAATCATGGAGTACCACGAGGCTTAAAAAATACAGGGTTTGAGTACCAAAGCACATTTGCCCTTTTCACTATAGATCTCACATGGAGAGAAAAAGATTGTGATCGCAATTCCTATCCCAGTACATTTGTGAAACTTTCTGTACTACCTATGCACATCCAACCTGGATCCATGCTCATCTTTAATGCACACAAGGATCATCCAGATAATCTATAATATAATAATAATAATAATTTATTATTTATACCCCGCCCATCTGGCTGAGTTTCCCCAGCCACTCTGGGCGGCTTCCAATCAAGAGTTAAAAACAATACAGCATCAAGTATTAAAAACTTCCCTAAACAGGGCTGCCTTCAGATGTCTTTTAAAGAGAAGATAGCTGCTTATTTCCTTCACATCTGAAGGAAGGGCGTTCCACAGGGCAGGCGCCACTACAAAGGCCCTCTGTCTGGTTCCCTGTAACCTCACTTCTTGCGATGAGGGAACCGCCAGAAGGCCCTCGGCGCTGGATCTCAGTATCCGGGCTGAACGATGGGGGTGGAGACGCTCCTTCAGGTATACAGGTATATAATCTGATAAATATATGTATTCTGAGAGCAATTCTTTGCCATAGCAATCCCAATTCTCCCACATACATATGTGTTCATTGTACCCGCAATGATGGTGTGAAAAGTACTCTTGTTATTTATAGATAGCAGTATAAAATGTTTTGGAGGAACACATGCAACACTTGCTCACAGCATGAAAATGTTCATTGAATTCAGAAGCAGAGAAAGGAGTACAGATGGTGCATTGTGACAGATTTTCTCATTTCAAAGAATTAAAATGTGGACTTTTGCCGGACCTTATGTCTGCAGTGAAAAGGGCAAATCATTATCCTGAATCTCATCCGCTCTCAAGTTGCTGTGACCTTTCCCCTCCAGTTTTCTCTGTGTACAAACAATTTTAATTAGTACTGTAATAAAACATCACGAGGATTCAAACACTGGGCATCTGAAGCCAGCAGTGTCAATTTGAGAATCTGCACAAATCACTGATCATCAAGATCTGGGATGCAAAACTTGTGCATTGGGTTATAATATATGCTTGGGGGTTATGTTCCTCATCCATGCATCCCGTTTGCATTTTTAAAAACTGACTACCCCCTCCTTATTCATGGGTTCAAGTAAGAAAGCATTTCTGTCACTCTCCCAACATAGCAAAACCTGTGGTCATCCAATTAAACTGATTGGCAGGCAGCAGAGTCAGCTCAGACAAATGACTTTTTCAAACAATTCATAATTAATACATGGGAATTTCTCCCACAAGATGTGGTGACAGTCACTAGCTTAGGCAGATTTAAGAAGAGATCATGGAAGTTAAGTATTTCAGTGGCTGCTGTCATTATGGCAATTATATGGGATTGCAGATTGAAAGGCAATATGCCAATGAGCGTCATTGCTGGAGGACACAGCAAGAGGAAGCTATGGCCTCTGCTTGTGACTGGAGAAATTTAGCTGGACATGGGACTAGATGCTAGACCCAAATAAAATCTGGTCCAATTCCACTGGTCAAAAGATCTTGAGTATGATATAATTCTCATCTTGTGAAAAGTTATGGAAGGAAGATTTAAAATTTACAGCATGTTGTACGCTGAAAGAGAACTATATGAAAATGATGCGCTGATGGTATTTAATTCCTACTAGGTTAGCAGAAATGTACAGAACTGCTACCAATATATGTTAGAAAAGTAATGATAAAGAAGGCACTTTCTACCATATGTGGCTGTGCAAAATAACAAAAGTTTTCTTGGAAATGATATATAATGAATTGGGGGAAAAATGTCTAAGGTAACTTTTGGGGGAAAACCAGAAGCTTTTTTTACTAGGAATTACAGGTGAAGAAATACCAAAGGAGCAGAAAAGATGTTTTATGTATGCGACAACAGCTGCGAGGATGCTTTTTGCCCAAAGATGGAAGGAGTACAAAGTCCCACCCAGAGAAGAATGGATAATCAAGATGATGGACTATGTGAGATGGCAAAATTGACCGGGAGAATCAGAAACCAAGACAAGAAATTTAATAAAGAATGGGACAAGTTTATAGACTATCTTAAAGAACACTGTAAAATTTTGAAAACGTTAGCAGGATTGACATAACACTTGTGATGTATGAATTTGATGGTTAAAATGGGATACAAACAAAATTTGGATAAATACAATAAGATGCAGTAGAGAAAATATTTGCAGGGAAGTCCAGGGATTAAGGAAATCCTATACAGTGGTACCCCGCAAGACGAATGCCCCGGAAGATGAAAAACTCGCTAGACGAAAGGGTTTTTCGTTTTCTGAGGTGCTTCGCAAGACGGATTTTCCTAAGGGCTTGCTTCGCTAGACGAAACGGCCCTGCCTCTCGTGTCATGGCGATGGTCACTGCACGCACACACGCTCGCTTCCCCGCTCCTCCGGCTCCCTCCCACCTTCCGGCTGACGGCTGACGGCTCCCTTCGACCTTCCAGCTGACGGTTACACCGCTGCCCACCCCCCTCGCGCGCTCCCCTAAGAGAGCCGTTGCCGCCAGCGCCTCTCTCTCCCTGGAGTCGCGCTCCTGAGTCCTGCCGCCCTCCAGCAGCCGCGTCGCACGGTGGCCACAAGGCGCGGGTGAGTCTGAGGTACCGGCTGCGGCAGCTGTCCTGCTTCTCCCCGCCCCTCCCCACCGTTGTTAGTGTTTAAATGCAGTGGTGTTTCGCAAGACGAAAAAACTCGCACAACGAAAAAACTCGCGGAACGAATTAATTTCGTCTTGTGAGGCACCACTGTATATGTATTAAACTGATGATATTGGACTGTAAATGTTATATGAAAAAACTGGATGAAGAAGAAGAAGAAGAAGAAGAAGAAGAAGAAGAAGATCTGGTTCTTTTCAGTAAGCCTCTTTTTAATGAAAAACCAGAATCCCAGTGCTGCCACCATTACCAGTTTGGCACACAGACATCACCATCAGGAAAAAGAAAAAAAAACACCCTCTTAAATAATTGATCCTAAACTAAGACCAATACCTTAGGTACATTATATTATGATTTTCAGTCACCTCTTTGACTATCCTATAAGCAAGGTACTCTGAGATTCTGAGAAGCAATGCATTAAATTAATAACTACCAAAGTTGTCTGTATCCCTGCAAACAGTGCATAATGCATTACTTGTTTCACATGATAATCTCAGCGCTTATGCCTACAGGGAGTAGTAAAATAAATGTTAGCTTTACTCTCTGCACTGGGGAATGATATACATGTTTCATTAAGGATGCTTTCTGGTGGGTAATTGAAATAGGAGAGAATTGTTCCCTTAGTTAAGAAAAAGTCTGAAATCAATTCACTTTCCTTAATAGTCAAACACACACAGAAAAATCAGTAGCAATCACCCCTCTTGGTCATTATACAGAATGTTTGTAATAAAGTGTTTCATACACTCCTTAGTTTGGGAGGTCCATGAAGTAGAATAATTGAATAATTTTATATGTCTAGATGCTGCCAAACCCCCACACAGTGTTAACTGCTTCTTCTCACTTGAGAGTTAAATCACAGTTATTGAGGACAATGTGTTCTTCTGCCGATTTTTAAAATATGCAGTTGGAATGTGTGTCTCTCTGTTTCAATTTACTTAAAAGGGCTCTGGGCAGGTGGACAAAACTTATATTCGGCACTCTGGGCACAGTGACAAAACAGAATATCATCTGAGATCGCTGTCCAAAAAGGAATTAGACTCCCTGCAACATAAGGCTGCTCACCCTCAGTCTCATAATCCAAAATCCAACTCGTTTTTCCGCCTCCTCCAGACAAACCGAAGAAGGATGGGGAGAGATTTAAAACTGCCTCCAAGTCATTGGAATTCATGGGGGAACTCTGAGCGATCTTGGGCGCAACTGGCAGTTACAAAATCAAATAAACATAAGCAGGACTGTAAACTAAATTTTGTAGAATAGACCGAGGTAGAATTTAGCAAGGTGACACGAGGGCCTGTGAGGAGGTTTACCTTTCCCCCTGTCTACTTCCATAGTTGCAATTGCTACTCTGAACAATGCCAGAAGGATTTTGGGTAGGAATATTCCTCACCAAACACCAGGGAGACCTTTCTGACAGTAAGAGCAATTCGACAGCGGAACAAACTCCCACAAGAGGTGGTGGACTCTCTTTCCTTAGAGGTTTTTAAGCAGTGGTTGTCATTTAAATTCTACTCAATATTACCAATTCTACTCAATATTACCTTCAATATTACCCGTTCTACAAATTCTACTCAGTATTGATCCAGAGTAGATTCCAATGTATAGTCAGCAGAGTAACAACTGAAACAGCTTGCAGGATTCCCAAAAATAGACCAGAGACAATTGTACAGTGGTACCTCAGGTTACATACGCTTCAGGTCACATACGCTTCAGGTTACACACTCTGCTAACCCAGAAATAGTGCTTCATGTTAAGAACTTTGCTTCAGGATGAGAACCTTTACTGTATTTTTGAACATGTGTTTTATATCTATCCCGATGGTCACAAATCCAATACATTCAGGATTGGCACTGTCCATAAGAAATCCAGTGGCACCAGACTTAACTGAAACTTACAATAACTTATAAGATGTCTAAAACTTAACAGGAAGCATACTATGTGCAGAACATCACATCAGAAGGAAAAGAGATAGAAAGAGAAAGGGAGTATGACCTTGACAGAAAGAGATAATGTCAGAGCTGGCTCCTGGTCCCAGCTCACCAAGGACCAACGCTAGCCGGTAGTAAAGTATCAAAGTCTTTATTGAAGAATAGTTTCCATTTCAAAGCCTCAGCGTCCCAGCTCTACGTCTGGAGTCTAGACCGGCGAAGCTCCGTCTGAGTCTCCGCCCCCTGTGCACCAGTTTAAGACTCTAATCTTACTCCACCTCTTCCTTCTCTCTCTCTTCCTCTGGGTCCTACTACCCCCCGGGGTCTCCTCCCTCCTGGACTCTTCTGACGCAGACGTTGACCCCTCTGACTCCTCCCCCTCTCTTCGGCGGGCTTTAGGACCTGGCTCCCTACCCGGGCTGCCCACCTTGCCGCCCTCCTGTACATTTGAACTTGGCGCGCACGCGCGTTTAACTTTCCTGATGACCGTTTCCTCGCTCCCTGACGAGGGTGTGGTCACTCCTGCCTCACGTTCTCCCGCTGCCCGCGCGCCACCTGATCCCGATGCCTGGGACTCCTCCCCCCTACTGCACTCTGGGGGGGACGCTGGTCCGGATTTCCAGCTGCTACTCTCTGAGTCCCCTCTGGCCCCTTCTTCCCGAGGTGCCCCCCTGGGCACTCCCCTTGCCCTGACTATGGGGGCCCCTTTCTGTGAATCCTCCGAGTCACTGGAGAGACTCAGAGACCTCGGACTGCTGTCATAGCTGACATTTCCTTCGGACTCCTCCCCCTCGCTCTCCATTTCCTCCCTCTCCTGTGACTCTGCTCCTGAACCCCTGACATCCATCCCCCCCTCGAAGCCCCCCCCTTCCCCCCTCCCCCTCCTCCGGCGGGGGTGCTGGGTGCTCCGTCGTTGTGGGGGTGAATGGCGGATACAGTTCGTCCCCCGTGGCGTGCATCCAGCCGGATAAGTCCGGCTCGTCCTCCTTGTCTTCGCCGACCTCGATCTCCTCTGCTTCCATCTCCGTGCCGCCATGCTCGAACCCAACGTCCTCCCCCAGCACGTCCATGTCCATCTCACCCTCGGTCCCCTCTGGGTCCGTTGCCTGCCAAGGACCCCCCAGCCACCTCCTGCTCCACCGCTCCTCTCCTCGATCGTCCCACCAAAACGAGCGGTCTGAGGCAAACCCCGAGGGCGAGCCCTCCGGGGAACGTGTTTCTATTGCCGGTTCCTCGTCCGAGGTGAACCCCTGGAATGTGCTGGTTGAAAGCGTGGGTGTGAAAAGCCAGTCGTCGAAATACTCGGCTGGCATGGGCCTGTGTGGGAACAAGGCATGAAACTCCTCCTTGAGAAGAGGCTCGTTCAGGGCATAGTCCGGCACCCAACGGTTGGCACTGGCCGGGGTACCTTCACTGGCGAGAAAATATTCTACTCCCTCTTCCCCCCATCTCGAGTCTAAAATCTCTGTGACCTGGTTGATGGGCTCCCTTCTTGGCGACTCCCTCCTTGGGGGCGTCTCCCCATACGGGTCTGGTGCCGTGCCCTGCGCCTGAAATCGGTGAGGTGCTTTGTAGGGCGTGAGCACCGACCTATGGAATACTGGGTGCATCCTGGATCCCTCCGGAAGTGTCAACCGGAAGGCCACCGGATTGATCTGTGCCTCAACTTGGTAAGGTCCTAGCTGCTTATGTCCGAGTTTCTTCTTAGCTAGTGATCTGGTCGGCACTGCGTGGGCCGCTAACCACACCCAGTCTCCCACCTGTATGTCCTCCCCAACCCTTCTGTGCTTGTCAGCCTGCAGTTTGTATGCGTGCTTTGCAAGCTCTAACTGCCTCCTAAGCTGTTCGTGAACCTCCTGCAATTCTGCCGCCAAGACTTCCGCTGCCTGTGGCTCCCCCTCCCCCAGTCTCTCTAATCCCGGGAAGGTTCTGGGATGCCTCCCGTTGTTGGCGAAGAACGGTGTCACCCCCGTGGACACGTGCTTCGTGTTGTTGTAGGCGAACTCAGCGAGCGGCAGGTAGTGCACCCATGTTGTCGGCTGCTGATTTGCATAGCATCTCAGGTACTGCTGCATGATGGCGTTGACGCGCTCCGCTTGTCCGTTGGTCTGCGGGTGTCTCGCCGACGCTAGGTTGATCTTGACGTTCAGGAAACCCATCAGCTTCTGCCAGAAGTTCGAAATGAACTGGCGCCCCCTGTCGGACAAGATAGACCGTGGCAGACCGTGCACCCTGAAGACGTGGTCTATGAACAGTTTGGCGGTCTGTTCTGCCGTGGCCACCTTCGCGCATGGAATGAAGTGGGCCATTTTAGTGAACATGTCCACCACCACTAGCACTGCCGTTTTACCCCTTGAGCTGGGTAAATCCGTGACAAAGTCCAGGGCCACCCTCTCCCACGGTTCGCTCGGGGTCTGCAGCGGTTCGAGCAGTCCCGCCGGAGGTTTGTGCACTGACTTGGCCCTTTGGCAGGTGTCGCACCTCGAGACGTACTCCGCGACTTCCCCCCTCATCTTGGGCCACCAAAAATCTCTGGCAATTAGTTCTGCCGTCTTCTCCTTGCCAAAGTGCCCGGCGGTGGGTGCGTCGTGCAACTGCTGCAGTACTTTCGCACGGAGGTCGTCTCCCGGTACATAGAGTGCTCCTCTGGGGATGAGCAATCCGTCCCGTATGTGGAACTCGTCGTCCTTCACCGTGCCCTTGCGCACCTCCTCCATCTTGGCTTGTGCGAAGGGGTCCTTCTGCAGTGCTCGACGGACCGCCTCCAGGTCCACGGTTGCTGAAGCGCACACCCACGCTTTCGGAGCGAAAATGTGCTTGGCCGCTGCTGGTGCCGCCTCTTCGAGGTATTGCGGCTTTCTGGACAGTGCATCTGCCATGATGTTGTTGTCGCCTGGGATGTATTCTATCCTGAAGTCGAAATCCGCAAAGAACTCCGCCCATCTGATGTGCCGCTGGTTCAGGAACCTTGCCGTGCGCCAGTACTCCAGGTTCTTATGATCCGTGCGAACCTGCACTGTGTGTTTGGCCCCGATGAGGAAGTGCCGCCACGCCTTGAATGCTGCATGAATGGCCAGCAACTCCCTGTCCCAGATGGTGTAGTTCTGCTCCGACTTGCTGAGCTTCCTAGAGTAGAAGGCACACGGTCTCCAGTCCCCATGCGGGTCCTTCTGCAACAGTACGGCGCCCACGGCTCTGTCTGAGGCGTCCGTTTCAACCCTCATCGGTTTGCTGGGATTCACATGCAGTAGCTGCCCTTCGGACGAGAAGAGACGCTTAAGGTTCTGGAAGGACTGCTCCGCTTGCTCCGTCCAGATGAACTTCTTCTTCTTGGAGCTGAGCGTGTCGGTAATGGCCGCTGTCTGCATCGCGAACCCCTTGATGAACTTGCGGTAAAAGTTGGCGAACCCCACAAACCGCTGGACCTCCTTCCGATTGCGCGGGCTCTTCCAGTCCAACACTGCGCGAACCTTGGCGCTGTCCATGGCGAGCCCCTTGTCCGACAGCTTGTAGCCCAGGAAATCCACCTCCTTCCTGTCGAACTGGCACTTCTCCAGCTTGGCGTACAGCCGATGCTCCTGCAGTCTCTGCAGAACCTCCTTGACGTCTCCTTCGTGGGTCTCCTCAGATTCTGAGAATATCAGGATGTCGTCCAAGAAGCAGACGCATTTCTTGTAGAGGAGACCCGCCAGGACGTGATGCATGAAGGCTTGAAAACAGTGAGCGCCATTTTGTAAACCGAAGGGCATAACTCTGTATTCATATGTGCCCAGGGGCGTGAACATGGTAGTCTTCCACTCGTCTCCCTCCCGTATGCGAATCAGGTTGTACGCCCCTCGCAGATCCAACTTTGTAAAAACGCGTCCTTTCCTCACCGTTGCAAGCAGGTCATCTATTTTGGGCATGGGAAAGGCCGTGGGCTTGGTCTTGGAATTTAAGAGCCTGAAATCCACTACAAGCCTCTTTTGGGGCGTGTCCTTTTTCTTCACAAAGAATACAGGACTGCCCCCCGCTGCTTTCGACTCCCGGATGAAACCGCGCTTCAAGTTGAGGTCTATGAACTCCTTGAGCTCCTGCAGCTCGTCTTCAGACATGGAATACAGTTTCCCGGCTGGCAGCGTCGCCCCTGGCAGGAGGTCAATCTTGCAGTCATAGGGCCTGTGGGGAGGCAGCTTGTCTGCTTCCTTCTCGCAGAAAACCTCCAAAAACGCTGCGTACTTGCGCGGCACTGCTTGCAGCGTGCCTAATTGTAGCTGCGGGTCTTCCCCTCCTTCTTCCGGGCTAGGAAGGATGCAATGTTCCGCGCAATAGGAGGAGCCGAAGGTCAGTTGGCGCTGGTACCACGCCAATGCAGGGCTGTGCCTGTGCAGCCAGCTCATGCCCAAGACTACCGGCGTGTCCGACAGGTGGGTGACATTGAAGCTGATGACTTCTCGGTGATTTCCAATCCGCATCACCATTGGTTGCGTTTGTTGCACCACCTGCCCCCCTAACAAGTCTCTGCCATCCACCGTGACAACTTTCAGGGGCAGTGTGGCTGGTAGCAGTGGTATATTGTGCTGTTGAATGAAATCCAGTCCTATAAAGTCGGCATTGCTGCCGGAGTCAATGGTGATCGGCACTTCCAGAGTGCGTCCATTGGGCAGTTGGAGAGACGCTGTAAGCTGCACCACTGGTTTGGGTGGGAGGGGGTCCGTGGGCTGCAAAAGTGCTGGGGATTGCTTCATTGACTTGTCTGGCTGGACCCCAGTGCCTCTTCCTCCAGCCAGACTCCGTCGTTTAACTGTTGCTGTGTTCTCAGTTGAGTTGCTTCTGTGACTGTTGCCGAGGCTGCAGTGTGCTTGTGGAGCCTCTGGGGACACTCTTTCGCCATGTGCTGAGCACTGTCGCAGATGTAGCACTTCCTGTTCCCTCTAGGAGGCTTCGTTTTGACTGCTCCCGGTGTTAGGGCTCTGGTAGCCGACTGAGCCCTGGCACCTCCGATCTCCATCGGTTCTTCTCCCCCTCCCTGCGAGGGTGTGGAGTGCGCACGCGCTGCTTCTTTGGGAGAGAAGGGAGGTGCTCTGGCTGGTGCCCTTCCCCAACGTCCTTCTTCTCTGTTCCAAGGACGTTCCTCCAGATGCACCCCGATTTCCAGAGCCCTCTGGACTACTTGCTGGGTGCTCCTTGGTCTCTCCCCCCTTCCAATCTCCGCTTTTACATCTGCATTCAAGCCCTCCCAAAAGAGGTCTCTCACTGGCGCAGAATCTTTTTCCCATCCCAGTGCATGAACTAGTCCGAAAAAGCGTGCATGGTACTGCCTCACGCTGGCTTTGCCCTGTTTAAGTCCATGTATGTCCCTCCTGGCAATATCGATGTCTATCTTTGATAAAAAACACGAATCCATTGCTTTAATGAAAGCCTTCGCATCTTGGAGCGCCGGATCATTATCTCTCCATAAATTCCTCAGCCACGTTTTGGCCTCCCCATGCAAATGGGACAAGATAAACCCCACTTTCTCTCTCTCATCTCTAAAGTCTTTGTCAAGCAGATCCAGCGCAAACAGCAGGTCTGCTCTGAAGTTGGGGTACTGCTGTAAACTCCCGTCGAAATGAGATACAAGGCTGCCTCCCCTTCTCCCCAAGCCAATGCCCTCTGCTTTGGGTCCCGGTTGCCCGTTTAGAAAGCACGTCCAACCTGACTTGGAGATCCCGGCAGGCGTTAACCATTTCCTCCTCTCTTTTCCTGGATGCAAGTACCTCCGTGCTGAGTTGTGTCACAGCTTCTTGCAGGGCTGCTAGTTGCTCTTCCGTAGTCATCTTGCCTGAGTTTTGTGAGCTCTGGAAGCACCCCTCTTCTTCCCTCGCTGCGTCGACTCACGTGGCGAGGTTCTTGGTGCCAAAACTTTTTTAAGAGACGGAGCTTACTGTCAGAGCTGGCTCCTGGTCCCAGCTCACCAAGGACCAACGCTAGCCGGTAGTAAAGTATCAAAGTCTTTATTGAAGAATAGTTTCCATTTCAAAGCCTCAGCGTCCCAGCTCTACGTCTGGAGTCTAGACCGGCGAAGCTCCGTCTGAGTCTCCGCCCCCTGTGCACCAGTTTAAGACTCTAATCTTACTCCACCTCTTCCTTCTCTCTCTCTTCCTCTGGGTCCTACTACCCCCCGGGGTCTCCTCCCTCCTGGACTCTTCTGACGCAGACGTTGACCCCTCTGACTCCTCCCCCTCTCTTCGGCGGGCTTTAGGACCTGGCTCCCTACCCGGGCTGCCCACCTTGCCGCCCTCCTTGAACTTGGCGCGCGCGCGCGTTTAACTTTCCTGATGACCGTTTCCTCGCTCCCTGACGAGGGTGTGGTCACTCCTGCCTCACGTTCTCCCGCTGCCCGCGCGCCACCTGATCCCGATGCCTGGGACTCCTCCCCCCTACTGCACTCTGGGGGGGACGCTGGTCCGGATTTCCAGCTGCTACTCTCTGAGTCCCCTCTGGCCCCTTCTTCCCGAGGTGCCCCCCTGGGCACTCCCCTTGCCCTGACTATGGGGGCCCCTTTCTGTGAATCCTCCGAGTCACTGGAGAGACTCAGAGACCTCGGACTGCTGTCATAGCTGACATTTCCTTCGGACTCCTCCCCCTCGCTCTCCATTTCCTCCCTCTCCTGTGACTCTGCTCCTGAACCCCTGACAGATAAGAAAGCCAGTTTAAACCAGCTTTACTCAGCTTCTCTGAAGGAATAACCCAAACATCAGGAACCTTCTGCTTGCTTCTTTCACACAGAGAAGCTTCCAGAAGCTTCCAGAACCCTCTTGAATTAAGTACAATAGGAAAGATCTCTACACATCAGATCAATACTTTCTGCACTAAAAAAAGCAAACTGACAGGGGTTGGATGGCCATCTGTCATGGATGCTTTTGGTGAGATTCCTGCATTGAAAGGGTTGGTCTACATGACCTTCCAAATCTATACTTCTATGATTCATATTAAGAGCTTAATGGCAATGAAGACAGACACCCAGCTACTCCTGATGTGTTACCACAGAGAATCCCCACCCTACCCCAGGGTGGTAGCACACCAGAGGCCAGCTCAGCTGGCTTTACACAGCTGCAGGCTTCCAAATTTCAAAATTATCTTCAGATGATAAGTCTGCAGCATTTTTCTCCAGTGAACACAGAATAAATGAATCTGCTCTGTATAGTTCTCTCTTTATGGCAGACTGGCTCTCCCCCCTCCCCCCAAGAACAAAGGACATACAGTGGTACCTCAGGTTACATATGCTTCAGGTTACATACGCTTCAGGTTACAGACTCCACTAACCCAGAAATAGTGCTTCAGGTTAAGAACTTTGCTTCAGGATGAGAACAGAAATCGTGCTCTGGCGGCGTGGCAGCAGCAGGAGGCCCCATTAGCTAAAGTGGTGCTCCAGGTTAAGAACACTTTCAAGTTAAGAATGGACCTCCGGAATGAATTAAGTACTTAACCTGAGGTACCACTGTACCTGATCTTGCCAATGTCTATATACATTTGAGATATTGAATTGGCTTTTGGTACAGGAGCACATTTTCAGATTACAGTGGTTCAGTATCTGAAAATGTTCAAGAAGCTTCCGCCTGTCTTCATCCTGACTGCCTCTGAAGAGCTTTTAAAACATTGCATGATGTGAATGGAGAATTGCACTTCTTGGTCCTTTGCATTGGCCCCCTGAAGGAGCGTCTCCAACTCTTTCATTCAGCCCAGACACTGAGATCCAGCTCCAAGGGCCTTCTGGTGGTTCCCTCACTGTGAAGTTACAGGGAACCAGACAGAGGGCCTTCTTGGTAGTGGTGCCCACCCTGTGGAAGCCCTCCCATCAGATGTCAAGGAAATAAAAAACTACAGTGGTACCTCAGTTCCCGAACATAATCCACTCCGGAAGACTGTTCGAGTTCCAAAATGTTCAAAAACCGAGGCGCAAAGGGCTGCCTGCAAATTCAACTGAGAAAATTGAAAAGCACACAGCGGAAGCCATTCAACTTCTGAGATGCATTCAAAAACGGAAGCATTTACTTCCGGGTTTTCAGCGTTGGGGTTCCGAAATGTTCGTCAATGGAGATGTTCGAGAACCGAGGTACCACTGTATCTGACTTTTAGAATACATCTGAAGGCAGCCCTGTATAGGGAAGTTTTTAATGTTTGATACATAATTGTGTTTTTAATATTTTGTTGGGAGCAGCCCAGAGTGGCTAGGGCATATAAAGAAGAATTAGAATTAGAATTAGAATTAGAATTAGAATTAGAATTAGAATTAGAGGCCATATAATGAATCTGCAGCATTACATAAGTACTGCATCATCCTATGCATGTCTAATCAGCCCACACTCACATACCAAAACACACACACACAATGGGGAAGTTGTGGAAGGTTCATTTACAATATTACGATGTAGACCAGCAGGAAGCACAAGGCAGTTTCTGCTCTCCGTCCATTAGGATAATAGCCAAAACCACTCTGAGAATTCACAAGTTCATCTAGGCATTTGGCCAACTTTTTCAGCAGCTCAATGAGATTTATTTATTTATTTGTTGCAAGAATTTCAACAGCTAGAAGTCTGGCACTGAGATGATGATGATGCCCTACTGAAAATCAATGGCATTTAACACATAGACAAATGGGAACCATACCAGGGGAAAAAAACACCCAGCGTTTTTCATCTGTGTTTTGTCAATAAGTGTTGCTTCTTCACCTTTACTCTTTGGCTCATTCATGGTTTAGGACAAAGGAGGTTTCTGGGATGGTTCCACATAGGAAGAGATGCCACTAGAATTCTTTACCTACCAGCATAACAGCCAACTCCTACGGGCTGTGGGGGCTTTGGCCCCTACAGGATCGTCTCTCCTGGTATGTCCCACGGAGGACCTTACGGTCTTCAAACAAAAACATCTTGGAGGTCCCGGGCCACAGAGAGGTTAGGCTGGCCTCAACCAGTGCCAGGGCTTTTTCGGCTGTGGCCCTGATCTGGTGGAACACTCTGCCACAAGAGACTAGGGCCCTGCTGGATTTGACATCTTTCCGCAGGGCCTGCAAGACAGAGCTGTTCCACCAAGCCTTTGGCCAAGGCACAGCCTGACCCCCTCCTTTGGTAATTCTTCACAGAACTCTAGCCCAATGGTTGCCATCAATTTGATGTGAACTGATTTTTTAATGAATTGATTTTAGAATGCTGTATTATTTTACTGTTGTTAGCCGCTCTGAGCCCGGCTTCGGCTGGGGAGGGCGGGATATAAATACATTTTATTATTATTATTATTATTATTATTATTATTATTATTATTATTATTATATTAGATGGGGCCGGGCCCCCACAAAGTTGATGGGGATTCCCATTCAAATGGGGTGTGTGATCAATTATGTGATCATGCCTACCAGAGAATTCCATGTCAAATGACAGGAGCCATCACAGAGCACTTGGTCCTTTAGAAATGAACACAACACGAGATGACCAGAACAGGCTTCCTAAAGCAATCAAAGGATTAAATCTGATATACATCAGATTTATTTAGTCCATTGATGAATTGCTTCCTATGAAACAAGTGATGGGACAAGGGAAACATGTATAAAAACAATTTCAAATGCAATGCAGGCGCACCATTGTGTTCCAATACTAGTCCTACTCCAAGGAGACCCATTGAAGTTATTGGACAGGACTATCTTGGGTTTCAATGGGTGTATGCTGAGTATAATTTAGTTGGATGCAACGAAGAGAGAGGGTCAGAAGTGCAGGCTTTTGCTCCTAAGGCAAAATTTGTAGATCTGGCACTGATTCTAAGTCTGCCCCACTGAATCACTATGTAAACACTTGGCTTCAGCTGATTGTTGTTGTTTAGTTGTTTAGTCGTGTCCGACTCTTCGTGACCCCATGGACCAGAGCACACCAGGCACTCCTGTCTTCCACTGCCTCCCGCAGCTTGGTCAGACTCATGCTGGTAGCTTTGAGAACACTGTCCAACCATCTCGTCCTCTGTCGTCCCCTTCTCCTTGTGCCCTCAGTATTTCCCAACATCAGGGTCTTTTCCAGGGAGTCTTCTCTTCTCATGAGGTGGCCAAAGTATTGGAGTCTCAGCTTCAGGATCTGTCCTTCCAGTGAGCACTCAGGGCTGATTTCCTTAAGAATGGATCGGTTTGATCTTCTTGCAGTCCATGGGACTCTCAAGAGTCTCCTCCAGCACCATAATTCAAAAGCATCAGTTCTTCTCACAAGCCTGAAGTCTGCCTGCTCTTTCTGCAGACAATGCTGTGCTAAATGAACCCACGTTCTGACTGCAAGGTGACTGCTTGTGTTTTTCAGTGGGGAGAAGAGAAGTAAGAGACAGGAGCTGCTATTTTTGGTTGCAACTGACACCTGCAACATAGGGTGGGAAGATGGAAAAAGGGGGCAGGGACCCGACACGTTGAATAATCGGGTAGAGGAGGAAGAATTTCGTTGCTGCATTTCCATGGCATAGCTTAGAAGCTCTACTGTCAGTATAAACTCCCCAGCAGTACACATACCACCGTTTATTTTTAACTTTTTAATTGGTTCCTCTCCTCATTAGAGAATTGCACCACAGCCTAGAAATTCTTCAAACAAGCAAGTATTGTTTTTGGCTGAATTGTCGTCTTTTTAATCAGTGTGTTGGGAGGGGCTCCTAATTATATGTTTACCTTAAATGGCTTGGGTTCCCCACCCCCATAAAAAGTAGCTTTCGTGCAAACGATAAACTACTGCTTTCTAAACTCAGTGTCTAAAAGTTACCCCAAGTGACAATACTATTTTTTAAAAATTGTGTGTGTACATGTTCATCCATTTAGGGACGCAGGTGGTGCTGTGGGTCACGAGTCTGTTAACCTGATATCCAGATTTGGGGCTTAATTTGCAAACGGGTAGTATCACAAAGGGGATGCGGGTGGCGCTGTGGATTAAACCACAGAGCCTAGGACTTGCTGATCAGAAGGTCGGCGGTTCAAATCCCCGCGATGGGGTGAGCTCCCGTTGCTCGGTCCCTGCTCCTGCTAACCTAGCAGTTCGAAAGCACGTCAAAGTGCAAGTAGATAAATAGGTACCGCTCCGGCGGGAAGGTAAACGGTGTTTCTGTGCACTGCTCTAGTTCGCCAGAAGCAGCTTAGTCATGCTGGCCACATGACTCGGAAGTTGTACGCCGGCTCCCTCGGCCAATAAAGTGAGATGAGCACCACAACCTCAGAGTCGGCCACAACTGCGCCTAATGGTCAGGGGTCCCTTTACCTTTACATGTTCATCCACCTGTATGTGAGTCTACTGGCAGACAATGCAGTTCTTTCAGCACAGGCATAGGAAGCGGCTATGCACTGAATATCCTAGCTGCTGCATTATGCACTAGCTTAAACTTCCAAAGAAAGGGAACAGGTACTCTAGTATCTTTCTAGTAGTCTAACTGTTCTATTACCCAAGCATGCATGGGGCAGCCTTTGAAGGTGACTTGGAAACTACAACTAATCCAGAATGCCGCAGCTAGACTGGTGACTGGGAGCGGTCGCCGGAACGGTATAACACGAGTCCTGAAAGACCTACATTGGCTCCCAGGTCGGAGCCATCACTGAAAAGGCCCTGGCCCTGGTGGAGGATAGTCTGACTTCCTTAGGGCCCAGGACCTCTAAACTATGGTTATTCATGGACCTTAAGGTCACCTGCAGGGCATACCAGGAGAGGCGGTCCTGTAGATACGTAATGACTCCATCCAGACCCCTTCCTTTCAAATCCTATGACTTCATTTCACCGGTACCCTTGTGACAAGTCTAAAGCAGCCTGTAAGGAATGGCACAAGCAAGTGTGAAAAGGAAAGTGCAAAATGTAACGAAAGCACAATGACATTGGCTGCACAATGCCAGTTAACAGAAGCATATTTTTTAGGAATTAAAGGTATCATCTGAGCAAATGCAGAAACTTAGCACCTCCAGCTAGGGAAGTCTGAAGAATTCAGCTCTGTGAATTCTGATGAATACTGGCCTGCTCCACATCTACCAGATGAATCTGCAAAATGGAACATCATTATCCTTTAGATTTTGAACTTTTCCAAATTTTGTGATACAATTCTAGAGGTTTTATTTTTTAAAAAATACCAGAATGCATTAAACTGTGTATTTTAGGATGCAGTGTGTTTAGAAACTGAGTCCTTGAGATACAGTATGTTTACAGATGTGCATTTTGTGATACAATACTATTTAAGTAACAGCAGCAAGAATACTTATTGCAAAGCATTGGAAGACACAAGAATTACCCACGCTGGAGGAATGGCAGATGAAAGTCATGGACTATATGGAATCCGCAGAAATGACTGGCAGAATCAGAGACCAGGGAGAAGAGACGGTGGAGGAAGATTGGAAGAAATTTAAAGACTATTTACAGAAACACTACAAGATTAATGAATGTTAAAATAACATCAGATTGAATGTATAAGGTTATTGGAGTAAAACTTTAAAGATTAGAAGACCCAACATCTTAAGTTCTAAGCATTGAATAAGCTATATTAAGACATTAAAATGAAGAAAGGAGGTTTAATATGACAGAGGGAAGGGATTTGTTGTTTAATTGTATGAACTGGAACACAGGGAAGGGAGACTCGGGGAAGTCAGAGAAACAAGTTAATGCAAGATCAATATGAAGATAAGATTGTTTTTATTTTTGTTGTCTGTAGTATGTGATGTTTGTGTAATTCTGTATGTTTTTGGTGTATTGTTTGTTGTTTTTGTTTTGCTTAGTCGTTTCTTATGTAAAACCGAATAAAATATTTATAAAATAAAATACTATTTAAGTATATATTTAAATACAAACTTCCACGTGGATGCTTTGTAGTACTTTATTTATATACAGCGGCACCTTGGCTTACAAACTTAATCCGTTCTGGAAGTCTGTTCTTAAACCAAAGCGTTCTTAAACCAAGGTGTGCTTTCCCATAGCAGCAGGGGACTCAATTTACAAATGGAACACATTCAACAGGAAATGGAACATGTTCTGCTTCCAAGGCAAAGTTCACAAACCAAAACACCTACTTCCGGGTTTGCAGCGTTCTTAATCCAAGTTGTCATAAACTAAGCTGTTCTTAAACCAAGATACCACTGTATATCTATCATTTTAAACATTTATTGTATGAATAAAGACAATTTGGCCCTACACATAAACACAGAGGGTGGTATTCAACTAAGTTTTACTAAGAGTAGACGTATCAAAATCAATGTCCCTAAGCTAGTTATGTTCATAAATTTCAGTGGGTCTCCTCTAAGTAAAACTTAGTTGACTACCATCCAGAGGACTCTATCCAACGTTAGTGCAAATCACAATGCAACTGGTGAGCATGACTCACTTACGTCCATTAATCTCAATGGGACTGCTCTGAGTGTAACTTAAGTTGGATGCCACCCAGTGAATAAGTCACAGAGCAGATAATGCCTTATTAAAATATTGATGAAACGTAATTGTACAAAAAAGCATCAGGACACGATAAACGAGTCCATTTTAGAAAGAGAGGAAGCACACCCTGGAAAGAATTCTTAAAAAGAGGTAATGTTGGTCCACAAAGGATCATGGGTAATGGGATAGAGAAGCACAAATGGAAAATAAATGAATTTCCATGGCAACAACTGTGTTTATTTTCCATCTGGCAACCAGACTGAAGACATTCTGGGCCTTTAAATATTTAATTGGCAATAATATTAAGCTTGCATATTGGGCAACTCATTCCGATGTTCTTATCTTGCCAGGCTGGGCATCGGCCACATGCTCCAGGTGGTCAAATGGGAACCTTCATTTTGTTTCTAATTCTGCTCTTTTCCGTTCTCACTTTCAGAGGTGACAAGTTCCCATCAACACTGGCACGGGGGGGGGGGGCTCGTTGTGTGCATGTGTGTGTGCAACACACACTTTGGAAGGAGGCCGCAAGGCCCAGAGAGGCCTGCCACCATTGTGAGAGGCCCAGGGAGGCCCGTGGGGAGGTCCAGGGAGGCCCCACTCAGCCCCATCCCCACATACTTTGGTGCCTATGCTCATTCAAGTGCAGTGGCAAAGAGTGTGTGTATGTGTGATACACCTTCATGGTGCCCAGGTTTTACTAAGTGTTTACTAAGCCCTAAACGGCCTTGGCCCAGTATACCTGAAGGAGCATCTCCACCCACATCATTCTGCCCGGACAATGAGGTCCAGCGCTGAGGGCCTTCTGGCGGTTCCCTCACTGCGAGAAGCCAAGTTGCATGGAGCCAGGCACAGGGCCTTCTCGGTAGTGGCACCCACCCTGTGGAACGCCCTCCCACCAGATGTCAAAAAGAAAAACAACTACCAGACTTTTAGAAGGCATCTGAAGGCAGCCCTGTTTAGGGAAGCTTTTAATGTTTAATAGATTATTTTAATATTCTGTTGGAAGCCACCCAGAGTGGCTGGGGAAACCCAGCCAGATGGGCGGGGTATAAATAATAAATTATTATTATTATATTATTATTATTATTAGGTACATTTGCTTGGCAGAGGGAGCAGCCATCCCTCAGCAGCAGAGAATGCCCTTTGCACGGAGAAGGTTAGAGGGTCAGAGCCTGACATCTTTCATTAAAAGAATTAGAGTAGGAGGAGTGCTTGATACCCTTGAGAGCCAATCAGATTAGATAATACTAGGCTAGATGGACAATGGCATTCCTGTCCTGAGGTGAATTAGCCTATCTCAATCAAGAGGAAGTCTCTCTCTTTTTCCCCCATCACAAAGTATTATTTAAAAAATAATATAATGAAATAAAACTACTTTGGTCTAAAAAAGAAAAAAGAACAAAGGCAGAAAGGGGGAAAGGGAAGGAAAAGAAAGAACTAAATAGAAAGATAAAGAAGAATAAAAGGACTTCTGACTTCCTGTCTTGCAACTGTGGTGCTGTGGTCTAAACCACTGAGCCTCTTGGGCTTGCTGATCAGAAGGTCAGCGGTTCAAATCCCCGCAATGGAGTGAGCTCCTGTTGCTCTGTCCCAGTTCCTGCCAACCTATCAGTTCGAAAGCACACCAGTGCAAGTAGATAAATAGGTACGCTTGTGGCGGGAAGGTAAACAGCATTTCCGTGCACTCTGGTTTCCATCACGGTGTCCTGTCGCGCCAGAAACGGGTTTAGTCATGCTGGCCACATGACCATCTTTTTTCCTGAGTTAAATTAAGTGTATGTTTACAAGAGGGAATTTTGTGAAAGGTCAGCTAGCCTGCCAATTAAGTGCCTTCAGCAAGCCTTATTTATAAGAAGGTCCAGAGTTCAATTCCTGACATGTCCAGATAGGTTTGTGAATGCCCTTGCTTGAAACTCTGAAGAGCTGCTGTCAGTCATACTGACAGCAATGTCATACTGACAGCATACCAATGCCCTGACTCAGTAGAAGACAACTTCCTGTTGCTACACTGTTAACTACTACTTTTATTACATTCCTGTTTGCCACCATACCAGATGGTTTTTTCCTCCCTGTTTTAAAGTTAGAGGATCTTAAAAAGCAGAGACATCACCTTGCCAACAAAGGTCTGTATAGTTAAAGCTATGGTTTTCCCAGTAGTGATGTATGGAAGTGAGAGCTGGACCATAAAGAAGGCTGATCGCTGAAGAATAGATGCTTTTGAATTCTGGTGTTGGAGGAGACTCTTGAGAGTCCAATAGACGGCAAGAAGATCAAACCTCTCCATTCTGAAGGAAATCAGCCCTGAGTGCTCACTGGAAGGACAGATCCTGAAGCTGAGGCTCCAATACTTTGGCCACCTCATGAGAAGAGAAGACTCCCTGGAAAAGACCCTGATGTTGGGAAAGACTGAGGGCACAAGGAGAAGGGGATGACAGAGGACGAGATGGTTGGACAGTGTTCTCGAAGCTACCAGCATGAGTTTGACCAAGCTGCGGGAGGCAGTGGAAGACAGAAGTGCCTGGTGTGCTCTGGTCCATGGGGTCACGAAGAGTCAGACACAACTAAATGACTAAACAACAACAAATTGATTTCTGGGGTAGGGGAATGACTTCATGTTTATAGCTCTACATTCTCTTTCCTCTCTCTCCCCTCTATCTTTTTAGCAGGCACATTACCATCTTGCTGTGAATTGCATAATTCATAATAATTAAATCCCCCCCTTTTTTTAATCCCAGCTGGAATAAAGCACAGTCACAATGAATTCTGTTCTCCTACTGGCTTTGGGGAAAATATACAGGAGAGGCTGCTCATCACCTCTTCCCTGCACAGACCACCTCTCGTGGAAGGATAAAGAAGAGTTTAATTTGAGAGCAAGGTTCAAAGGAAAGGGTTTATGAAATTTTCATCACAGGCCAATTTGACAATGTTTGTTTTGGCTATACCTTTTGAGTTTTAATCCTAACGGAAGGCAAATGCTAATAGCTCATCACCTCTAGCTTCAAGAGGCGGCAAGCTGCTGAGATGCTATTTAGCATCCCAGCAGGAGCCTCTTTTCCACATCACTTAAGACCTGAGAGTATAAAAAGAGAGAGCGAGAGAGCCCTAGAAATAGAAGGGAAGTGGAATGCAGTCTGTGATTCCCCTCAGAAGGAACTTCCACACAACCAGCTCACACAAATAGTGGCTCTTAGGTTAGATATCTGAATTTGGGCCTACACAGCTGGTCAGCCATGGAGCCAACATGGCAACCGACCAGTCAAGTATGGTGGCCCAGGAGGACCTCAGTAAACGTCCTCTCTTTGCTGCCTGCCTAGAACTGCTAAAGAAAAGAATGAGTGTGTTGTCCAGCACAAGGAAAAAGTGTAAGCCTTATGGGCTGTGTTCAGCTTGGTGGATCACAGTTGTGGAAGCTTCAAATTAGGGTGGCCTGCTTTGCAGAGGACAGGCCTCTATTCAAAGATCTTTCTAGTCCAAGTCTGTTTTAAAGATCAAGAAAGAAGAGAGCAGGAAGGTTAAGTCTCCCATCAACAGTTTTGTGAACCGCCCTGGGACCCCCGGGTATAGGGTGGTATATAAATTCAAGAAATAAAATAAGAGTTTGCACATGGACAGCAAACTGATCAAACATGCTACTGTTGTAAATAAAAATATGCCCTTTTCCCTTATGGGGTATCCAAGAGCCCATATAGAGTCCTTACATAGGTTCCCTATTGGTAGGAGAAAATAACAGAGGCCAACCAGAGTATATTGAGAAGCAAAGCAGCTAGTAAGCTTGATCTTTATTGATCTGTTGCAACAGGGTACTCCCCTCACACGCAGGAGAGGAAGAGGACCCCCAAAATTGCTGTGCAAGGACTTATAAAGACTTTGAAATTCCCATTCTGTAGATCAAGACCACTCCCAGAAACATTATGCATACATCACAGAAGGGGTGTAACCTAAGACCACCCCTCAGATACATCCCACCTACATCAGAAATTTAAATGTTGTTTTTCTCCTGTCACAGTTTATCTCCTGTCTGGCAAGTTACTTGATTGGATTTCCTGGGGAGCCTGGCCATTCTTTTGTAATGGTAAAATACTTATTTCCTGGGCCAGGTCACAGGCTCACACCTTATTCAAACAGACATATCTTGTGAGGAAAGAGACAATGGGGAGGCTTTTCCAGTTTAACCTTGCAGAGAAAGGATTTGGTCAGTTTAAGAATCAAAATGGTTCCAGGTTGGTCTTCCTGTGTTGATCTATGTATGTGCAGTTATGAACATTACCATATATCTAATACCATAAAATTCCTACCACACTACTGACCTCGTCACAGACGTCCCTACCTTGTGTAGTGCCTTTCTCTCTATACTGGAGAGAGAAATATTTCTTGATTTGCATCTGTACACAAACATAAGCACAGTCGTTACAGGCTTTCCAGCATTCCAGATACAGTGGTACCTCGGGTTACATAAGCTTCAGGTTACACACGCTTCAGGTTACAGACTCTGCTAACCCAGAAATAGTACCTCAGGTTAAGAACTTTGCTTCAGGATGAGAACAGAAATCGTGCTCCAGCGGCACAGCAGCAGCAGGAGGCCCCATTAGCTAAAGTGGTGCTTCAGGTTAAGAACAGTTTCAGGTTAAGAACGGACCTCTGGAATGAATTAAGTACTTAACCCGAGGTACCACTGTACAGACACCAGATCCCTGAGTCATCCGACACCGAGATGTTTCCTACTGCGTAGTGATACTGCACTTTGACATTTGATATTGCTACAGGACAACCAGCCGCTATTACATCCTAGCGTGTTGACAATATGAGAGTTAATCATTAATGAAGTTTAATTGGTTGCTAATCCAACAATACAAAGTGGCTAATTGTTTGCTTTGTGTAATTGTTACCAAACGAAATCCACGGCTTTTTTAAATGAGAAATGTTGACTCCTTCCTCAGTCCCACTTTTGTGTCTGTGTTCTGAGGCTGCGATTCTAAACACGCTTATTAGGGAGCAGGTCCCTTTGAACACAGTGGGAATACTTCTGAGTAAACATGTATAGGATTGGACTATCAATTGTCCAGAAATTGATTCTGGTCTTGGCGATCTCCACTTGTCTTTTTCTTGATGTTGTATTATTTTAATGTTGTTAGCCTCCCTGAGCCCGGCTTCGGCTGGGGAGGGCGGGATATAAATTTAAAAAAATATTATTATTATTATTGATCATTGGCTGTTCTTTCTCTGTTCACCAGCTCACCATACAGAGAGCTTGCTATTCTTTTCTCTTTTTAAAATTTATTTATTTGGTTTTGCAACTTGGAATTTTACAGAGATATATCAAACATAAATCATAAAAACAAGACTCCAAGGAATCTCCTGGACTACCATCCTCCCCTTTGTGGGTCCTATTATTAATCCTTTCCTCCCGCATCTCCAAATCTTTTACATCTCCATTATGTCCAGAATTCAAGTGATACAAGTGATATTCCAATCCTACTAACGATTTTAACTGTTTACAATGGTCTTTAAGATAAGTTATAAATTTCCCCCATTCCTTGTTAAAAGTTTGGTCTTCCTGATTTCTGACTCTTCTTACTCAATTTAGCCATTTCAGCATAGTCCATTAATTTCATCTGTTATTCTTCTCTGGTAGGGTATCTTCTTTCCATTTCTGGGCCAGTAACAACCATGCAGCCATTGTCGCATATATAAATAGTGTTTTCTGCTCCTTTGGGATTTTGGCCCCTAGAATTCCTAAAAGGAAGGCTTCAAACTTTTTAACAAAGGTTATTTTAAACATTTTTTTTAAAAAAACCTCAATATATATCATTTCCCAAAATCCTCTTACCACCTTACAATTCTACCACATATGATAAAAGGTGCCTTCCTTTTCCTTACATTTCCAGCATACATATGATAAAAGGTGCCTTCCTTTTCCTTACATTTCCAGCATACATATGAGCATGTTTTATACATTTTAAAAATACATTTTTGCTAATTTAAAGGTAAAGGGACCCCTGACCATTAGGTCCACTCGTGGCTGACTCTGGGGTTGCGACACTCATCTTGCTTTATTGGCAGAGGGAGCCGGTGTACAGCTTCCGGGTCATGTGGCCAGCATGTCTAAGCCGCTTCTGGTGAGCCAGAGCAGCGCACGGAAATGCCGTTTACCTTCCCACTGGAGTGGTACCTATTTATCTACTTGCACTTGGACATGCTTTTGAATTACTAGATTGGCAGGAGCAGGGACCAGACAATGGGAGCTCACCCTGTCGCGGGGATTCGAACCGCCGACCTTCTGATCGGCAAGTCCTAGGCTCTGTGGTTTAACCCACAGTGCCACCCGCGTCCCATTTTTGCTAATTTGCTAGGAGTTAAATACCACCGGTACCATCGGTTCATCATTTTCATATAATTTTCTTTCGATGTATAACATGACAAAAGCTTGCTATTCTAGGCTACAACAGAAACTCCCACTACTGACCCTCTTCGATTCGTAACCCTGTCTCCTTTCTCAGAAATTAATATCTCAACTAAAGTTGTTTCTAGCACAATGTTTCACCCTGGAAATCAGTACTGACCACTGCATTGAAGAACATTCCCCAATGTCTCTTTGACCATGTGCTGTCAACCTGTGGTCAAGATAACAAAGGGTGTTAAAGAAGACAACTGGTCCCCTGATAGTTGTGGGGAAAGAGCCCGGACAGATGACAGTATCTTTGTGGGAAGAACTGTACATCCAGTTGCAGCTAAGGATGAGGCAGCAGTTTGCATTTACAGGGAAACCTACCTAGTTCACACTTTCTGAAAAGCTGTGGAGCAAAACACATCCTCTGAAAATTTGCACTTCTCTAAATTTTGCAGTGCAGTTCTGCAGCTAAGCAAAGTGTAGAAAAATACAAAATGTGTGTGTATATATTACTGAAAATAGCATACAAACATGCATTACATTTGGGGAAACTGCTGTGCAAAAACATGTATATTGGGCAAAATTGCATACAAAAAAAATGTGTGTATTAGGAGAAATCCATACTCAAATATTGATGGCATTTTGGAAGGACTTTAAAAAAAAAAAGCAGACTGACGTGGAAATGGGGAGGACCACATTTAAGAATGGGTAAATGAGAGAAAGCAATTTTAAAATATTCTCCCATCCCTGCTGGGAGAACATCATGTTCTTTGTCAACTGTTACTCAGAAATATATTGCCACTCATCACTGAGGTTCAGTTTTAGGTCTCCCTTACAAATAGGCTCCCAACATTTTCTGATCCACAAAATGTTGTTCTAGGCTACTGGCCCATCCACATCTATATTTGTCATTTCGGGTGCAGCTGCCTACAAGCCTTTGACAAACCCTTCCTTGCATCATCCCATTGTGAAAGACACCAAGGCATCTAGCAGCAACTCCACACGTTGTGGCAGTGAATTTTTTTTTACATGTGAATCCATTTAAATTCACCTTAAATCTGGCATTAACCATTCCCAGCACGTGTAGTAATTGTGTTTGCTGAGGCAATAGAAGTTAGAGCAAATGCATTGAGAACTTCAGATTCAACATCTAGTGAGTCTGTCCGGTTGGTTTTGCCCAAATGGGATGCTCTAAGCCATGGGTAGGCAAACTAAGGCCCGGCGGCCGGATCCGGCCCAATCGCCTTCTAAATCCAGCCTGCGGGCGGTCCAGGAATCAGCGTGTTTTTACATGAGTAGAATGTGTCCATTTATTTAAAATGCATCTCTGGGTTATTTGTGGGGCCTGCCTGGTGTTTTTACATGAGCAGAATGTGTACTTTTATTTAAAATGCATCTCTGGGTTATTTGTGGGGCATAGGCATTCGTTCATCCCCCCCCCCCCAATATATATATATATATATATATATATATATATATATATATATATAGTCTGGCCCCCACAAGGTCTGAGGGACAGTGGACTGGCGGCGGGGTGAGCTCCCGTCTGCGGTCCCAGCTCCTGCCCACCTAGCAGTTCGAAAGCACCCCTAACTGCAAGTAGATAAATAGGTACCGCTTTCTAGCGGGAAGGTAAACGGCGTTTCTGTGTGCTGCGCTGGTGCCAGCTTCGTCACGCTGGCCACGTGACCCAGAAGTGTCTCTGGACAGTGCTGGCCCCCGGCCTCTTAAGTGAGATGGGCGCACAACCCTAGAGTCGGACACAACTGGCCCGTACGGGTAGGGGTACCTTTACCTTTTACCTCAGTTTAAGCACGGCCTCATTAGGGAAAGCGCTCCTCAGTTTAAGAACGGCTTTGGTTTAAGAACAGACTTCCGGAACAGATTAAGTTCGTAAACAGAGGTACCACTGTAGACAAAACAAAACTGCTAGTTCATCAGCACAACAATGCAAAAGGCAAAGGACAGCTAACAGTGCAAGCTTAGCCATGCCTACTCAGAAGTAAGTCCTGTGGTGCTTTCTCCTAGGTAAAGTGACGTAGGATTGTATAAAGATAAATTATAGTCCTGGAAAGCTACCTAGAAAGGCAGATCTTAGTAACAATTTAAAAATAGCAAACAAATCTTGCTCGCATTGTCCTTGTTGCAGAGTGCATGGGTTTGTTTTGTTTTGTTTTGTTTTAAAAAGAGGTGAGTGACTTGTAACAGCGCTCCGGGCAAACAGCCTGTGAAATGCATATCGCATGCCCGCAGTCACATCTTATAATCATAGGATTAAATAAAAATAAAAATAGAGAGGCAGATATAAGGAACTGTCAAACAATTCCTGCCCCAGTTCACAAAACACAAGCGTAAATGCTGCCTGGTGTCAGACTGAATCATTTTCAGTTACAGAAAAGGAGAATTAACAAACACCACTGTGTTAGTAGAAGCTGCTTTGATCAATACGGGACTGTTCGCCAGCCTCGTTCAAAGACTATTAGATAAACAGTTAATGGCCTCTGAGTAAAAGCACATTCTTGAGCATTTTCTTTGTGAAATCCTGGGAAAGGCACTACAGACCACAATCTGAGGTGTGTGCCAGCTCCATAAGCCGAGGAAATAGGTGTACACAAATGTGATTCCGTAGAAATGGAGGATCAAGAAGATCAATTAAAAGAGGTGTGAGGAAATTATGGGAGAAACGTACGTTGAAAATGCTGTTTATACGAACAAAAGAAGATTATTATAAATTAGTTTGGAGATGGTATTTAACGCCAGTCAGATTAAATCAAATGAACAAGGAATATCTGGTGTTATGTTGGAGGGGGTGCCAGGAAACAGGGAATTATGTTCACATGTGGTGGGGGTGTAAATATGTACAATTTTTCTGGCAAAGGGTGTTTAAGGAGACAACAGAAATCACTGGGGTAACGCTGACCAAAAGTCCAGAGGTAGCATTATTATCAATTTACGATGTGGTGGAGGGTTCACAGGCTATGAAGGACTTGCTCAGAAAATTATTGACAGCTGCACGCATTATGATAGCTAGGAAGTGGAAGGGGCAAGCAGAATATCAAATGGAAGAATGATATAAAGAGGTGTAAAAGGTAAAGGGACCCCTGACCATTAGGTCCAGTTGTGACCAACTCTGGGGTTGTGGCGCTGGTCTCGCTTTATTGGCTGAGGGAGCCGGCGTACAGCTTCCGGGTCATGTGGCCAGCATGACTAAGCTGCTTCTGGCGAACCAGAGCAGCGCACGGAAATGCCATTGACCTTCCCACTGGAGCAGTACCTATTTATCTACTTGCACTTTGACGTGCTTTCGAACTGCTAGGTTGGCAGGAGCAGGGACCGAGCAACGGGAGCTCACCCCATCGCAGGGATTCAAACTGCAGACCTTCTGATCAGCAAGTCCTAGGCTCTGTGGTTTAACCCACAGCGCCACCCGCATCCCTCTATAAAGAGGTGTGGGATATAGCTATTAATAAATTAACATGTGTCATTAAGGTAGGATGGGGAATATGCAGAAGAAATGATTCTGAGGAGATATGGAGGGTGTTTCTAGAATTGGTACTGTTAAAACAGAAAGGGGTCAAACCATCTCAAGAGGTGTTGAAATTTTGGGAGGTTGGATAGTTACCATGGAATGGTCTCAGGCGTGGGGTGCACATTTTTATTCTTATTTATTTTTTATTATTGTCAAAACAAAAAAACACAAATGTGATTCCATAAATTGGGACCACCTGCTCCAACTACGTGGCATGAAATTACAGGGGCCCCTTCCTCCGCTGAACGTTGCAGAGAATTCTGAGAGGGACAGTGGGTTTTTCACTTCATGCCAGTCAAGAGAGACAAAGCAGTTTCCTTCCATTTAAAAAAAAAAGGCAAGGCTGTTAACTTTTCGCCCTGCCCCCAACACTATGGTCATAATCACCTTGTGGTCACTTAACACTTTTGGTTTGTCCCAGACGGAACATAAACTGGGTTATAATTTCTATTAGGCTGCTTTTAATGCTACTTAATCATACCAACTTTCACCCCTGTACAGTGCCAACTATACTGGGAAATCCACATAAGTGCATTTAGCAGGTAAGCTCTGATAGTTAATTTCCAATATTTCATCAATTAGAAATTCAATAGACACCAGCTACCATTTAGACCCAGTGCCCAAGTAGCTATTAAGCATTGGAGGGGCATCGGCTGAAGCACGCACTCATGTGATCTTTTTAAAGCTCCAACTCTTTTTCTATTAACAACGTTTATCCAATCTAATCAAAGCGTTCCCTTAGAAAAATTTCTGAGTCCAATCTGGCACTCTTTTGAAGACGGGAACAATTTTGTTCAAGCCCCATTCTTTTGCTAAGAGTATTCAGCTTCACAAAGAATTTAGCAAGGTTGAGAGTCTACAGATCAGGATTCCAACAAAGGGTAGCAGGGGATATTTGTTCGTTCATGCATCCAGATGAGCTTTTACTTTCACAATAGAAACCAGTGGGCAAAGGGATTGGGCAGATAACATTGAAGTGACAGAATGACTTAAAGGAGAAGAGAGGAACATGAGCTGTGCTGTTACCGGAGCCCGCGAGGCAAGAAGAATTCCTGTAGATCTCCATTCTGGGGAACATTGGGAAAAATGGGGCGCTGCCCCACCATTCTCACTCTGTCCTCAGGCAGCCCCAACCTTCCTGACTAGGGGTGGGTGAGTCTGCCAATTTCGATTTCCCCCTTCTTTTCACTTCTTTTCCAGTTCACATTTCCACATCAATTTACAAAAGTCATGGCGAAAATTCATTAGCATTTTTCCTGCAAATTTGTCCTAACGTACACATTTGGGGGGGGGGACATGGGTGGCGCTGTGGGTTAAACCACAGAGCCTAGGACTTGCCGATCAGAAGGTTGGCGGTTCGAATCCCCGTGACGGGGTGAGCTCTCGTTGCTCGGTCCCTGCTCCTGCCAACCTAGCAGTTCGAAAGCACGTCAAAGTGCAAGTAGATAAATAGGTACCTTCTACCTTCTGAACTAGGACCCACTGTTTCAAATCTATACTGTCCTCCTGCTCCTGGGAAGATTCAGGGTCAGGCGGTGGCTCAGCACAGTTTCTGACAGATGCTCACTGCTTGAACCAGGCCTTCCAGATTGCATGGAAGGATGTAAAGTCTTTCATACACACACAATTTTCGTTGCTGGCAAAGTTCTCACCGATATGTGGATCATGACTTTTAGAAGACATCTGAAGGCAGCCCTGTTTAGGGAAGTTTTTAATGACTGGTGTTCTAATGTATCCTTAATTTTTTGTTGGAAGCTGCCCAGAGTGACTGGGGAAACACAGCCAGATGGGTGGGGTATCAATTAAAAATATTATTATTATTATTATTATTATTATTATTATTATTATTATTATTCAGGGGACATGGGAAGCTGCTGTGTGGTGTTGGGGGTGCAGCTAGCTGGCATGGGCCTGTTGACACTCTGGTTCATAAGTGTGAATGTTGCTTCAGAAACAGGCTAGAAACTGGTTCAAAGAGGATGTGGGGATAGCTAAACCTGCAGGTTCCACAGGGTCCTTCAAAAGGCTGTCAGGCAGGTTAAGTTGGGGCAGTGATCAATATTCATGTAGAAGTTTGGACAGTTCATGCAGAAATGTTCTGTACAAAGCTGTGCCTATGTTAAAAATATACTCTTCACAATTAGACACCATTTGACAAGAATTTAGCAAAGAAGATCTATTTAGGGTATTAAAGACAGGACAGCTATAGCAACATGTTTTCATTACACATGGCTTCAAACAGTTCCTGTGCTGACGTGAATATTTCAAAATTGTTAAACACCGGTCCAATTAGGAGGTGTGCACACTGCTGGATTTGTTTAGGAAAACAACACACATACCCAAACATGAAGAATTCTAACACCGTAGTACACGTTTAAGGTGGAGAGAGCAAACCTGCAGTTCTGACATTTACTTTTTAGGAATTATAGAAAGGTTTTGCTTGAATTAATTGCCATTTTTAAAATAAAATAATAAATAACTTTTACATATTAAGTTAAACCACACTAAAGGACTGTTTACAAACTATTTGGTTTATGAGCGCCGCAAAACCGGAAGTAGTGTTCTGGTTTGCAAACTTTACCTTGGTCTATGAACGGAAGCTGAATAGTGGAAGGGCATTGGCAGCGAGAGGCCTCATTAGGGAAAGCGGGCCTCAGTTTAAGAACAGATTTGGTTTAAGAATGGACTTCAGGAACGGATTAAGTACGTAAACCGAGGTACCACTGCAATGGACTTCTGCACAGGAATTTCAGGAGGGACAAGCTAGTTAGTCCTGGCAGGAGCAGACTTTGGTATTTCAAATTTCAGAGGCGCCCTGTGCAAGACCAAAATTCACTCCCATACACACCTTGCCTTCCATTCTGTTCAATTCACAAGATCACAGTTGTGGTGCCCTGCAGCACCCCCTCGGCTCAGCACACAGTGTGATGGAACCAGTTGCACTTCCCTAAATCCTAGACAGCGTCTTCCAATCCAGAATGTTGGAGAACAGGTAACAGTATGTTTGTGGAAAGTATGTGAAGGTTGGAATGTGAAGGTTGGGTTTGCAAGAGAACCATGTGAGAATCGCCTCCATCAGTTGTATTTGGATCTGGAACAATAGTGTAGACATTCAAGTTTCTGTGCTGGTCCCGTGGGTTACCCGAGAGGCGAGGTCCAAGTCCGGTCCAAGGTGCATATGGAGGCAGTCTGCAGTAGCTGAAGCTGGGTGCAGGGCAAGGAGTCAGGTGAAGTCAGGAACAGGCATGCAAGCAGGAAACCAGGGTGGGTCAGGAGCTCTGGCAGAAAAGCAGGACAGGGTTCAGGCAGGAACTAGCAACCAACAATGTTGCTCCCGCAACTTGGGGCTGGGGCTGGCCGGCTTTTATCTGCCCCGAGGCATAGGGGGCCACGATCCTCTGGTGACTCGCCTCTCCTGGCCTGGAGGCGAGCACTCCTCCTGCAGGAACTTAGTTCCCTCCGCCTCTATGCCCTGAGCCTCTGTAGCTCAGGAGAGGCTGGAGGGTTACCAGACTCAGAGGCAACCTCAGCTTCCTCTGACAGTGCTGAGAGTGGAGCAACTGCAGACAACGGGTCCTCCATCACCTCAGGAGCCAGAGCAGACTCAGCTGGTGCCTGCACCTGAGGATCCAGCACAGGTGAGGACCCTTCAGGCTCATGCCCCAGCCCTGGCTCAGCTGGTTTTGGAGGCGGGGAATCCTGTGCAGGCTGGGATCCCTCAGTTTCAGCATCCAAGTCCGAATCCCAGGCCATCACATTTTCTCTCTAAAGTGTCATCACATGAAGGTGACTCCCTAGGGAACAGTTTGAATATTCCTGCTCTTCCCTCATTTCATTGCTTCTGCTGTTGCCATAGAGATCTTGTCAGTAAAAAAACCCATTGTGCTGACAACCATAGCAGCCATGGCTATGATGAAGCAGAAAGATGGTGGAAGCATTCAAGTTGCATTCAAGCAACAGCCCTGCTATGGCCCAACGTAGTGGTGCAGCAGTAAAACTGCTAGCACATTTGCCAAGCTAAGCAAACTTGATGGAGGACTGCATGTTGAGATTCCTGCATTGCAGGGCATTGGACTAGATGACTTTCTGGGTCCCTTCCAACTCTATGGTTCTACATGAAACCATGTGTATGACTAGTGACACCAGCAAAACTTCTAATTATGTTGTCCATCCTTTGAGTTGAGAAGGATGTATAATCATCTCTGACTGCGAGACAGTGAAATTGTAATATGTCCATAATTAAAACTGAATGCTGTTGCAGTTTTTCCCCCTTGCACCTACATGGTCTGGGTGGTTGGAATTACTAAGCATTCAGAATGCACCAGTTCCTGGTAAACGACAAGGACAGAATATGAGACTGGTAGGAGCCGCAACACACTAGGTTCTCTGATGAACAATGTGGTGCTTCTGTTTTTGGTTTCTTCATGCCTGCTGTCTCCTTGTTTGCAAACAAAACACGTGATAAGACTGGCTGGTCAAAGAAGGGTGCATCCTGGCTCATGATACACACAGGTGAAGAAAGTTGCACTTGCCTGATGCATATGCACTAAAAATTTAGCTGTTTCTGAAATTGATAATATAGGAATGTTTTGTTCAAGAAGATACCACTGGACTCATAAATCAGGCCCTGTGACTACACATTGCACACGTATTTTACAGAGGGGCAATTCCTATTGGAAATGCATTATGCATGGAGGGGAGGTTTATCTCTTCCCTTCCCAATGTGATCAGAACTAAAAATTGACCCCGGTGGTCAGATAGCTTAAGGGGGTGGGAACTTCCCACTGGTGCCAATGGGAACATTTTTCTTGGTGATGTAACTCCAAATCACAAAACGGTCCTTTCACCCAACACTGGTTGAATTTGGGGTTTCTGTTCAAGTAAAAGTGCAGGGCATGATTAGAAGAGGCCTCCTCAGTCTCTCAACACCAGTCAAGGATAGTAGATTCCTATTGCTGTTGTTTTCCGTGCCATCATTATAAAGCCTTAAAAGGCTCAGGTCCGCAGTAACTTAAGGACCACCTCTTTCATATGAACCTACCCGGACCCTGAGATCATCTTCTGAGGCCCTCCTTCGTGTGCCTCCTCCTTGAGAGGTCCGGAGGGTGGCAACACAAGAACGCGGCCTTCTCTGCAGTGGCCCCCCATCTGTGGAAGTTCGCCGGGTACCTTCATTACACACCTTTAGGCGCCAGGCAAAATATTCCATTGTAACCAGGCCTTTGGTTGATCTGTTTGATATCCTATACCCTTTTAAAATGTGGCTCTTTCCAGGGGCATTATTGGGTTGTTTTTATTCTGATTATATATGTTGTGATCTTTTCTGTGAACTGCTCTGAGACCCCCGGGTATAGGGCAGTATGTAAATTCAATAGATCATCATCACCATCATCACTGAACTGGTTTATGTGAGGAAGGGAATCAGAATGTCTAAACCACTCATTTATTGATATTAGATGGTGGGTGTTACAGTAAGTACATTTGGGGACAAGGAAGGGATTTTTAGGCAGAGGACAAAATAAGAAATGCTATGGAGATTTCTAAGACCAGCAGGCAAACTCAGTGATAACCCCAAGTCTTGAGTGAAAAAGGCTATACCAACAAGTACCATAATCAAGTTCTTTTGGCAGAGCCTACGGGTGGTGCTGTGGGTTAAACCTCAGAGCCTAGGACTTGCCGATAAGAAGGTTGGCGGTTCGAATTCCTGTGACGAGGTGAGCTCCCGTTGCTCGGTCTCTGCTCCTGCCAACCTAGCAGTTCTAAAGCACGTCAAAGTGCAAGTAGATAAATAGGTACCGCTCCGGCGGGAAGGTTAACGGTGTTTCCGTGCGCTGCTCTAGTTCGCCAGAAGCGGCTTAGTCATGCTGGCCACATGACCCGGAAGCTGTACGTCGGCTCCCTCGGCCAATAGAGCGAGATGAGCGCTGCAACCCCAGAGTCGGCCACGACTGGACCTAATGGTCAGGGGTCCCTTTACCTTTACTGTAAGTTGAGGAACAACCCCTGTTATGCAGCTGGTGAGTGAAGCTCTCTTCCTATCCTATTCTAGTTCTTTACCTCCTCAGATTCTGGTGAGATTTTTTGAGACGAGCCTTTCTCCCAGATGCCTTAGGTGTTCAGTGTAAATGTTGTAATTTGGATTTTTAAAAGAGCCTTGCCTCAAACAGTTTCAAATATCTTTCGGTGGATATTTGATTGACAGCAAGTATGCTGTTCCAATTAATATCGGTCTTGGAACCTACATAGGAAGATTGCTGGGGATATGACTTTAGCCCAGCTGCTGAAAAACTAAGATTGTGGTGATTGATGGAAGAAATTTTTGTAGCTGCAATAGCTGGTTAAAGTCCAGAAGACCTGAATAAGAAACAGAGCCCTTCTTAGCATACTAATTTGCATTTTGACATTCTAACATGGATTCCAGTCTGGGCTGTTTATGAGCCTGTCAGCAACAGTCACATTTAAGATGACAAAATGACTGACAACCATATTACTATGCCCATCTTTATAATCTTCTTTGGCGGAAAATAAGTGACAGCTTACCTAATACCTGTCACCCTTCATCAATTAGTTGTAAGCCATCCAGATACAAAGGTCCAAATTGGATCAAAGAAGACACAGTTGGTGAGGCGTGAACATTTCGTACATTTTGAAATGCGGATGTGTTTTACAACAGAACCCGTCTGAGTTATTTATTAAGAATACTTTATCACATTTTATCCTGCTTTTCTTCCACGGAGCTCTGGGTGGCATGCTTGTTAGCAAGACAGCAACTCTGGGAGGGAGGTTAGTCTGAGACATGGTGATTAGCTCAAAATCATCCAATGAGCTCCATGAATAACTGGGGATTTGACATTGGACATGGGTGGCGCTGTGGGTTAAACCACAGAGCCTAGGACATGCAGATCAGAAGGTCAGTGGTTCGAATCCCCGCGACGGGGTGAGGTCCCGTTGCTTGGTCCCTGCTCCTGCCAACCTAGCAATTTGAAAGCACGTCAAAGTGCAAGTAGATAAATAGGTACCGCTCTGGCGGGAAGGTAAACGGCGTTTCCGTGTGCTGCTCTGGTTCTCCAGAAGTGGCTTAGTCATGCTGGCCACATGACCCTGAAGCTGTATGCCGGCTCCCTTGGCCAGTAAAGTGAGATGAGCTCCGCAACCCAAGAGTCGGCCACGACTGGACCTAATGGTCAGGGGTCCCTTTACCTTTACCTAACAACTTTAAAGAGTCTCTCGGAGTCCTGATAGTTGCTGACATCCATTACTTTGAAGTCTGTTTGTGGAAAATCATTAATAAATATACATGAAGGCTGTATTTGGAATAACCTTGTACAGCTCCAGTGGTCTCATCTCAAAAAGAAAATGGTGGCACTGGAAAAGTTTCAGGGGGGGGGAATAATAAGATCAAAGGATCTGAGAACGATATACTTTATGGGGGGGAAAGGGCTAAAATGTGGAGCTTTCCTTTTTAGCAAAAAAAGATGACCAAAAGAAGTCCAGAAAATTACATATGGTATGGAGGAGAATGATGAGGGGATTTATTCCCCAGTTTCAAAATAACAGAACTCAGGATTACCCAATAAAAGTGGTCAAGAGCAAGTTCGGAATGAACAGAAGGAAGTCCTATTTTACACGTGGCGCTGTGCGTAAAAGCCTCAGCGCCTAGGGCTTGCCGATCGAAAGGTCGGCGGTTCGAATCCCCACGGCGGGGTGCGCTCCCGTTGTTCGGTCCCAGCGCCTGCCAACCTAGCAGTTCGAAAGCACTCCCGGGTGCAAGTAGATAAATAGGGACCGCTTACCAGCGGGAAGGTAAACGGCGTTTCCGTGTGCTGTTTTCGCCAGAGCAGCGATGTCACGCTGGCCACGTGACCCGGAAGTGTCTCCGAACAGCGCTGGCCCCCGGCCTCTTGAGTGAGATGGGCGCACAACCCTAGAGTCTGTCAAGACTGGCCCGTACGGGCAGGGGTACCTTTACCTTTAATATATGGAACCCACAGCTGTGAAGAATCAGGCTAGCTAAAGTTGGAAATAGGATACTGGCCTAAATGCTCCCTTTGTTTCATCCATCAGGATCTTGTTATGTTTTCATGATGGGGATGTGAAGTGGAGAATGCAGGTTCAGTTCGCTACAGGATTTGAAATACTACAAGATACAGTATGTGAGACATGGAGGAGAAAGAGGAGAATTAAAGCATATTTGTTTGCTTGTTTAAACCATTTTTGCCTTGCAGCAGCATTCTCTTTCTACTGCACTGCAGACAGAGAGAGCTGTCACTGTATGCAGGAAAGATATCTTAAGCATTGATGTAATCAAAGACTGCCCAAGGTATGTTGGTACCGGCTGAAGAAAAATATAAATTGGCCCTCTGGGAAAAATAAAAATAATTGAAATAAAGTAATTAAGATTTTGCAATTCTTTCATGCATGGGTGGTGTCAGGCCTGAGAAACCTCTCCCTCCCCTCCCTAGCGATTCAAGGAGCCAGGAGGAAACAAGAAAGCTTTTAAGTAAGATTTATTCAGTCTCTGCGATGACAGACAAGATGAGTTGCTCATTCCGACTGCTCCTCCTTCCCTCTTTCCCAGCAACACCTGCTCCTACAGAGTCTTCTCTTGGACAATTTTCTCTGCACACGCTGCTCTCGTATCCTTAAAAACCTTCACATTTGAGAGGAAGGCAGGTCACCTACGCTGTCTAATGAAGTGTCGGTTGCCTGCGCCATTTCTGTTCCTGCTTCTGTTAAATCCTCCTATCTAGGCTATTCGCCAGCCTCTGCCTGATTCGCTGGGTCATCGATTGGGGCATAAAAAGTTATCCACCCCTGTTTGAACTTTTTTCTGTGTGATTCAGGGTCTTTTATTCAAGTAATACAAAAGGGTCTTATTCCCCACGCTTCTCTTCTTGAGGTGGTTCATACTGAGCGAGCTTTGCTTTTAGTTTCTTATTTTCTTCCAACATCTCTTCTTCTCTTTCATCTCTGCCACTTCCAAGCGAAGGGCTTCCACTTCAGGATTTTCTGGAGCAGTAGCTCCTAAATGTAAAGTACCTCCTAAAAAAAGTAGAGACATCACCTTGCCAACAAAGGTCCGTATAGTAAAGGCTATGGTTTTCCCAGTAGTGATATGTGGAAGTGAGAGCTGGACCATAAAGAAGGCTGATCGCCGAAGAATTGATGCTTTTGAATTATGGTGCTGGATGAGACTCTTGAGAGTCATATGGACTGCAAGAAGATCAAACCTATCCATTCTTAAGGAAATCAGCCCTGAGTGCTCACTGGAAGGACAGATCCTGAAGCTGAGACTCCAATACTTTGGCCACCTCACGAGAAGAAAAGACTCCCTGGAAAAGACCCTGATGTTGGGAAAGATGGAGGGCACAAGGAGAAGGGGACGACAGAGGACGAGATGGTTGGACAGAGTTCTCGAAGCTACCAGCATGAGCTTGACCAAGCTGTGGGAGGCGGAGGAGGACAGGGGTGCCTGGTATGCTCTGGTCCATGGGGTCACAAAGAGTCAGACATGACTAAATGACTAAACAACAAGCTCCTAAATAATGTTTCATAAAGTCCAAGGCACAGCTGGGTTTCTCCGGTTCTTCGTATAAGGCCACCAGGACTTTGGTGAGGCTGTCCATGATGCCGGACTTCTCCAGGTAGCGACGGAACTGCTATCCACCCCTGTTTTAACAAAAATCTGCTGCCTGAGATGAGTTTCCTCAACCTGCCTAACGGATAGGCTGGCCCTCAATGACACTTGGCTTGGCTGAAAACTGACAATTTACTGGCATTAAAGAAAAGGCAGCATCAAAAATTCTTCAGAACGCATATGAGCAGGAGCCAAGTGCAGCGAAAACAGATGAATTTCCGAGCGCCTTGACTTAGCTAATCAGAATTAACTACCTGGTGAGCGACAGGGCTGTTACAAAAGTGTCAGTCACCGGGAAAGTGTGCATTTATGGTCTTTCAATTCTGGAGGGGGGGGGGGGGTTATAATGCTTCTGTTAAGCCAAGTGTGCTGGAGTTCAAGATATTTACGAAATATAAGACATTGTGGAGGATGGGAAGGAATCATTGGCATTTACAGAACAGCTATTATAGTTGGCAATGAAACAGTTCTGAAAAGAAACAGACAGCATAATGATTACCCCTAAGCAATGTGCTGCAGACATATATGGTTATGCATATTAGTACTTTGGGAATATATGGGTAAGTAAAACTTCTTATAAAATGTCTCACTGCAGGGTCTCTGTTCTCTAATTTAACATGAATTGTCCACTAACTACCTGACAGCTTGGTAGAACAAATCGGTTCTATTATTACACACCTGATTGTTGGAGAGTTTTCCCCCCCTCTAGTCTCAGTGTGTAGTTACTTAGGTTGCAAATTGATTTAGATGTTGTACTGTTTAATCTTTCTTTTCTTTACCTTACATTTTTTTTTATATTTTTGAAAAAGCAGTTTGCTACAGACACAACTTCTGCTGACGTTTTTGTGGTTCGGAGTTTGTGAGTTTGTGGTATTCAAAGTGGTTTTATCTGGGTTGCAGCCAACAGACTGTATATACATGGGCAGAGCTTTGCAAAGGATTTTTGTGCACTAATAGATTATTGAGGCATGAGCCACTACTGCCAATTCCCGTGCAGTATATTCAACTATGACTGTGTTTACACTCTTGTTTACTGTGAACTCACTGCATTCCCAGTGCTGGGTTTATAACTTGGGTCCACACAAAATTATCCAATATTCATTGAAAATCCAGGCATTATGGCTAGATAAAAATTGCTTCTGCTTCTTGCCATTTTGACCTTGAATGAAGCTGATACGTCAACATGCTTGCTGAATGTTTCAAGAGAGGCGAACTCTGGGTTGTTGTTACAGTGGTACCTCGGGTTAAGTACTTAATTCATTCCGGAGGTCTGTTCTTAACCTGAAATTGTTCTTAACCTGAAGCACTACTTAAGCTAATGGGGCCTTCTTTATATGCCCTAGCCACTCTGGGCTGCTCCCAACAAAATATTAAAAACACAATTATGTATCAAACATTAAAAACTTCCCTATACAGGGCTGCCTTCAGATGTATTCTAAAAGTCAGATACAGTGGTACCTCGGTTCTCGAACATCTCCATTGATGAACATTTCGGAACCCCAACACCAAAAACCCGGAAGTAAATGCTTCCGTTTTTGAACGCACCTCAGAAGTTGAATGGCTTCCGCTGTGTGCTTTTCCATTTTCTCAGTTGAATTTGCAGACAGCCCTTTGCGCCTCGGTTTTTGAACATTTTGGAACTCGAACAGTCTTCCGGAGTGGATTATGTTCGGGAACTGAGGTACCACTGTAGTTGTTTATTTCCTTGACATCTGATGGGAGGGCATTCCACAGGGTGGGCAACACTACCAAGAAGGCCCTCTGTCTGGTTCCCTGTAACAGTGAGGGAACCACCAGAAGGCCCTTGGAGCTGGATCTCAGTGTCTGGGCTGAATGAAAGAATTGGAGACGCTCCTTCAGGGGGGCAATGCAAAGCACCAAGAAGTGCAATTCTCCATTCACATCATGTAATGTTTTACAGGCTCTTCAGAGGCAGTCAGGATGAAGACAGGCGGAAGCTTCTAGAACATTTTCAGATACTGAACCACTGTAATCTGAAAATGTGCTCCTGTACCAAAAGCCAATTCAATATCTCAAATGTATATAGACATTGGCAAGATCAGGTACAGTGGTACCTCAGGTTAAGTACTTAATTTGTTCCGGAGGTCTGTTCTTAACTTGAAACTGTTCTTAACCTGAAGCACCACTTTAGCTAATGGGGCCTCCTGGTGCTGCCGCACCGCCAGAGCACGATTTCTGTTCTCATCCTGAAGCAAAGTTCTTAACCTGAAGCACTATTTCTGGGTTAGTGGAGTCTGTAACCTGAAGCGTATGTAACCTGAAGCGTATGTAACCTGAGGTACCACTGTACTTAGAGTGCTACCGGAAGAAATTCCTGCAAAGAAATAGCAGAATGAATACAGAGAGGCCAACAATGCTGAATCTTGAATATCATGCAATTGATTGTGCTACAAGATTCCCATATGCCGCTGTGTATTAACAACAGTTATTACAAAAGAGAGGAGGAGGCTCAGGTATCATGTTTTCTTTGTAGTCTTCCCATCTGGGCTTTCACATAACACATTCATATGCCCCTAGGAAACTATCCTCTTACAACCTTATCAACAATGCAGTTGGAAATTAATCTCCAAATCAGATTTGAAGCTTGCCTTCTGCTTTATTTATTCTGCTGGAAATGCCAGAGGGAATGATCGCAGTCCTGTAGGATTGCTTACTTATGGGTACTTCAGCATTGCCTTCAGTTTAATTGCTACCAAAAGATACGGCAGTGACAGAGCAATCCTCTGTTTGCCAGGAGTCCAGCTGAGGGACCTTTGGAATCTGGGTAAATGTTGCTCCACAGGGGAGGGGAGCGCTATCCACGGGGAGGTGGGCACCTGCTATGCTGGTCTTTTGTCAGTGGTAGGAACCAAACTTAGAGCCAGTGTGGTGTAGTGGTTAAGAGCGGTGGACTTGTAATCTGGTGAACCGGGTTCGATTCCCCGCTCCTCCACATGCAGCTGCTGGGTGACCTTGGGCCAGTCACACTTCTCTGAAGTCTCTCAGCCCCACTCACCTCACAGAGTGTTTGTTGTGGGGGAGGAAGGGAAAGGAGATTGTTAGCCGCTTTGAGACTCCTTCGGGTAGTGATAAAGCAGGATATCAAATCCAAACTCTTCTTCTTCTTCAAACAGGGGTTGATCGAGGCTGAGATTGGGTGGTGTCAGGGTAGCCAACAGAATCCAAAGCCCCCTCATTTCCCCAATGTACCCAAAAAGGAGCATGTCATCCACTCCACCTCAATGTGACTAGCAAGGAAAATAAAAAATAAAACATTTAGTGGAAGGGAGTGGAATTGTCCTCCCATCCTGGCTAGAGTGGGCTGGTGGTACAAATACAATAATCAGTAAAGAGTTTAAAACTGTAAGAGATGTTTGATTGGGATCTCCAAATCATGATTCAACAGGACTGTATTGCTCTTGTTGGGACCTGCCAGGGATCCTTTAGGTTTTTTGTTTATTTGCTTTATTTATGTAACAAAATTTATATGCTGCTTGATTGTAAAAACTAAACAAAAACTCTATGCAATTTACAAAAATGTAAAATAAAACATTAAAATTCTCAGTAAAAAGCCAAGTATCTAAAAGCATTCAAAAGATAAATTCAAATCAACACTAGCTAAAAAGAGGGGGAACACATATAACCTATGCATGTCTGGATATGCTTGTCTAAACAAAAATTGGTTAAGAGTACAGGGAAGGTGGGACGTGGGTGGCACTGTGGGTTAAAACACAGAGCCTTGGGCTTGCCGATCAGAAGGTCGGCGGTTCAAATCCCCGCGAGGGTGTGAGCTCCCGTTGCTCGGTCCCTGCTCCTACCAACCTAGCAGTTCGAAAGCACGCCAAAATGCAAGCAGATAAATAGGTACCGCTCTGGTGGGAAGGTAAACGGCATTTCCGTGCGCTGCTCTGGTTCGCCAGAAGTGGCTTAGTCATGCTGGCCACATGACCCGGAAACTGTATGCCGGCTCCCTCGGCCAGTAAAGCAAGATGAGCGCCGCAATCCCAGAGTCGTCAGCAACTGGACCTAACGGTCAATCAATCCCATTCTTGGCTTGTTTGATTCCTGATTTTCCCTGTCATCTTTGCTCATTCTACATATTCAAATAACTTCACCTGCCATTCCAGTTTAGTTGGTATTTTATCTCCCTTCCACCATCTAGCTCTCTTTATGTCATTGTCAAGACTCAGAGGTAAAGGAGGAAGAGCCAGTCAAGTTTGCTATAGTGCCAGATAGATGACTGACCTGGGTTCCTGTTGTTTATTGAGTTCGACCTCCTCCAATAAATCTCTTCGGAAAGATTTATGGTTTTATGGCGCCCGGCACACTCCCTCTGCGCGGGCCTCTGTAGGTCGTAAAATCATCAGCAGAATTAGCACAGCGTGCGTGTGATAAGGGAAGAATTCCGAGGCGTCAGCTTCTGTTCCTTAAAGTTCTTTATTGCTCCAAAAACACATATATACACAGATCAGAACCCATCTGAATGCAACTGCATTTTCTCTGCTCCCTTTGTCCGGAGCTGCGCAGTTCAACTAACTGCTTTCGGTTCCCACTGAACACGGACAGCAATTTAGGCTGTTCATGTCACATCCTGGCTGGTAAGCTCTTCCCCTCAGCTCCGAGGCACAGTAGATTAACCCTTCACTGCTCTCAACAGTTCCTAACATTGAACTGATGCTCATGGACCTGCACAGATGTCTTCCCCTGAGCCCAATTTGCCTGAGGAACAAAGTGCCCCCTTCTCTTCACCTGCTCAGTGGTGGAGGGAGTGCACCAAGTGAGAAGCTACAGAGCAGATGTCAAGCACTCACCTTCAGGTCAGGGAGCTGACCACAGAGAGTACATTAAAGGTAAAGGGACCCCTGACCATTAGGTCCAGTCGTGACTGACTCTGGGGTTGCGGTGCTCATCTCGCTTTATTGGCCGTGGGAACCGGCGTACAGCTTCCGGGTCATGTGGCCAGCAGGACTAAGCCGCTTTTGATGAACCAGAGCAGCGCATGGAAACGCCGTTTACCTTCCTGCCCGAGCAGTACCTATTTATCTACTTGCACTTTGATATGCTTTCGAACTGCTAAGTGGGCAGGAGCAGGGACCGAGCAACGGGAGCTCACCTCATCACGGGGATTTGAACCACCGACCTTCTGATCGGCAAGCCCTAGACTCTGTGGTTTTAGACTACAGCACCACCCACGTCCCATACATTACAGTACATTAGGCATGTCCAAAATCCGTTTTGGAGTCCTAATTCGGCCTGCCGGTCGGTTTAATCTGGCCCCTGTGGCAGTTTATTTCCTGGGGTAAAATCCTAAAAAAACCCTCAACTACTTTGGTTGGCCCTTTGATCGGCCCTCATGGCCTTTCACTTCATCAAATCTGGCCCTCTTTGAAAAAAGTTTGGACACCACTGGAGTACATGAAGCTCAAGCCGTGCTGGAGAGTTGTTCGCTTGGAGCTATCCAAGGTTCTGAAATTCAAGCTGCCTTGTCTCATGAGTTCCTGTTGAGTACCTGTAAGAACATCTTGAGCCTGTCTCCTGGTTCTTTGCCCCAATTTTCTCTGTGGTCCTAACTACAGTGGAACCTCAGGTTACGCGGGGATCCGTTCCGGAGGCCCTGCCACAACTCTAAAATGATGCAACCCAAAGCGTCGCTTCTGCATGTGCACAAATGGCGCAAACCCAGAAGTAACCCATTCCGGTACTTCCGGGTTTGCCCCGGTCTCAAGCCAAGGGTGATGTAAGCCGGAGGCAACCTAACCCAAGGCTCCACTGTATGGGATTTGTCCTCAAGTTCCTCCTGACTCCCACCTCAGCTCAGGCTGCTGCCCTCAGCCCAGCCCTGACAGTTCTTGCGTGCTAACTCCTTCTCTAGGAGCCTAAAGACCTAAACTCTGCCAGCAGAAATCTTTCCTTGCAGCCACATCAGAAACATGCTTCAAAAACCAAACAACACCTGGCTATCATTAGCTGATCTGAACTCCTATGGATGGTAGGGTGGGATATACCACTCAAAGCAACACCCTGGGGCTCCTCTAAGATCAGATGGAGATACCACCACTCTCCCTAGCTCATGTAACTTGGTCTCCTCCAAGATCTGAGAATTCTTCTCCAGAATTACCGCCCATTCAACTATCATCTGATTCAGTGGCTTCATATGGATGGTAAATAGCATCTCCAAGGGTTACTCTATACATATGTTCAGATAGAAATAAAGTCAGTGGTGAGGCATCAACCAGCCTTGAAACAGTAGTCAGATGATGATGATGATGATGATGATGATGATGATGATGATAATTTATTATTTATACCCCGCCCATCTGGCTGGGTTTCCCCAGCCACTCTGGGTGGCTTCCAACAAAATATTAAAATACAGTAATGCATCAAGCATTAAAAGCTTCCCTAAACAGGGCTGCCTTCAGATGTCTTCTAAAAGTCTGGTAGTTCTCTTTGACATCTGGTGGGAGGGCGTTCCACAGGGCAGGTGCCACTACCGAGAAGACCCTCTGCCTGGTTCCATGTAACGTGGCTTCTCGCAGTGAGGGAACCGCCAGAAGGCCCTCAGAGCTGGACCTCAGTGTCCGGGCAGAACAACGGGGGTGGAGACGCTCCTTCAGGTATACCGGACCAAGGCCATTTAGGGCTTTAAAGGTCAGCACCAACACTTTGAATTGTGCTCGGAAACGTACTGGGAGACAATGTAGGTCTTTCAAGACCGGTGTTATGTGGTCTCGGCGGGCGTTCCCAGTCACCAGTCAAGCTGCCGCATTCTGGATTAGTTGTAGTTTCTGGGTCACCTTCGAAGGTAGCCCCACATAGAGCACATTGCAGTAGTCCAAGCAAGAGGTAACCAGAGCATGCACCACTCTGGCGAGGCAGTCCGCAGGCACATAGGGTCTCAGCCTGCGTACCAGATGGAACTGGTAAACAACTGCCCTGGACACAGAATTGACCTGCGCCTCCATGGACAGCTGTGAGTCCAAAATGACTCCCAGGCAGCGCACCTGGTCCTTCAGGGGCACAGTTACCCCACTTGGGTCAGGAGAATGGTGTGGTTTGGGTATGATCAATTAACTTATTAGCTTGTGATAAGTATGCTAAATTTATTTAATCAAATGGCAAGACTAATAGAATACAAGCAGTGTGTGTGTGTGAGAGAGAGAGAGAGAGAGAGAGAGAGAGGAAGACTTCCCTGTTTCATCAGCAGTGGAAGAAAATAAAATTAAAGAGATTCATCATTCTATGCATCATTAGAAAGATGGTTCCCAGTTTTGAAAACTATTTCCAATGAAAATGAAAAGCAGATTGAAAACTCTGTTTGGAATCACTTTTAACAGGGTGTCTTAATGGATCTATGTTGTTGTTTTACTCTGCCATGGATATGCAGTTTATGTCCCACGGTTGGAAAGGCAGTGGAAGATAGAGAAATACATTAAATAGAAAATATAGTGGAAATTCAAATTGTATTTCTTTTTTTAAAACAACAACAACAACAACAACCACACACATCCAAGTCTTATCAGTGTGATAATAAGTTCTCTACATCTCCATGCAGGTCTTCTTACCGGCTTCTTTGAGACAATTTGGCTTAAGAAAAGACAATAATAATTTCTGCTCAGCACTCTGGCTTGGTATTATGCAAGACTATACAGTGCTCATTCTTACAATAACATGCTTTTCAGCCATCCTACATGTTATATAGTCATCCCTGTTTGCCATGTTCCCAGATGGTAAAGTAAAGGTAAAGGGGCCCCTGACCATTAGGTCCAGTTGTGGCCGACTATGGGGTTGTGGCGCTCATCTCGCTTTACTGGCCGAGGGAGCCGGCGTACAGCTTCCAGGTCATGTCACCAGCATGACTAAGCCGCTTCTGGCAAAACCAGAGCAGTGCACGGAAACGCCGTTTACCTTCCCACCGGAGCGGTACCTATTTATCTACTTGCACCGGCATGCTTTCGAACTGCTAGGTTGGCAGGAGTTGGGACCAAGCAACGGGAGCTTGCCCTGTTGCGGGGATTCGAACCGCCGACCTTCTGATCGGCAGGTCCTAGGCCCAGATGGTAGAATGTTGAAAATAAAATGAAAATTAAAAAAAATACGAAAATATCAGTGCATCTTTTATTAGGGGTGGTATCCTAGCACATACTGGAGATTTATGCTGCCTTCCTGTATTTTTATTTACATGTTGAGCAGGATGGCACCTAGAAAGGCAGCACAAGTCTTTTAATGCAGCATGTTCCACTGAAAGCAACCGCATAGTTTTGCAGCCTTCCATTCAGGAGGCTCCTTGACAGCTAGCTGCAAAGCTCATCTGGTGAAAGAATAATGCTTTTCTGAATTTTTTTTGGCAAAAAAGGGGAAAGAAACAAAAATTGCATCCCAGCCATGTGAGCAAAAACATCCTCATTCACTAAAATACTGTGTAGTTGTGGCTCCATGGACCATTCAATAAGGTTGATGGAAAATCCTAGACACATGGGATCTCTGTTTCCAGATAGCAACCATAAAAGCCTCTCCTTTTCTTTTTTTCTTTTGACTAACATTATTTGTTGATGCTACCCTGTGACCTTTTAATTAGGGTGAAAGAGGAGAGCGCAAAATATGGTCTGAAGCTCAACATCAAAAAAACGAAGATCATGGCCACTGGGCCCATCACCTCCTGGCAAATAGAAAGGGAAGAAATGGAGGCTGTGAGAGATTTTACTTTCTTGGGCTCCATGATCACTGCAAATGGTGACAGCAGCCACGAAATTAAAAGACGCCTGCTTCTTGGGAGAAAAGCAATGACAAACCTAGACAGCATCTTAAAAAGCAGAGACATCACCTTGCCAACAAAAGTCCGTAGAGTTAAAGCTATGGTTTTCCCAGTAGTGATGTATGGAAGTGAGAGCTGGACCATAAAGAAGGCCGAAGAATTGATGCTTTTGAATTATGGTGCTGGAGACTCTTGAGAGTCCCATGGACTGCAAGCAGATCAAACCTCTCCATTCTGAAGGAAATCAGCCCTGAGTGCTCACTGGAAGGACAGATCGTGAAGCTGAGGCTCCAATACTTTGGCCACCTCATGCAAAGAGAAGACTCCCTGGAAAAGACCCTGATGTTGGGAAAGATTGAGGGCACAAGGAGAAGGGGATGACAGAGGATGGGATGGTTGGACAGTGTTCTCGAAGCTACCAGCATGAATTTGAGGAAACTGCGGGAGGCAGTGGAAGACGGGAGTGCCTGGCATGTTCTGGTCCATGGGGTCACGAAGAGTCGGACACGACTAAACGACTAAACAACAACAACTCTATGACCAGCATTGAGACAGCAGACAACTTGGGGAAAGGACATTTCAGCTGTCCCACCCGTAGGATTTCTCCATCTACAGAAGATCACCTGGTGCTTAGAGCAGTAACTTTCCAGCAACAAGTGAAGACATATATGTCCAGCTTTTGCCCATAGGCTGCAGTTTCTTTTCTGTAAACTATTTTGAAATAATTTGCCCAGATGTGCACATTATTCAGAATCAGTATGACTCCCCACAAGGCATTGTGCTAAAATGATACTGTATTCTGTTCTAAAATGATGGTTATCTTGTATGAAATGTACTCTGGTTAGCCAAAACAATGTTTGCCATTCTCGGCCCAAGATGTCATGGGCAACCGACAATGGAAATATTTGTTTGACATGAATTTCTCAGGAAATGCACTTGTGTAACGCAACAACAGACGAGGAGGATGAAAGGTCAAATTTGATGTGGTGTGGGGAAAGCCTCCTGGGTCTTCATCACATCTAAGTTAGCACTTCCTTGAAAGTTCAAGGTCATCCCGACCTATTTCTCCTTTCACTTTCAATAAATCTCAGGGTTACTTTGAAACCTCAACAACCAGTTTCATGCCCTCCTGTGATCAGCATGAGCTTCTCACTGCATTTCTGCTGTTAGTAAACAAATTGATTATATTTCACCAGCAGTGTGCTTAGTATTTTACAACGTAAGTGGACAACCTGTAGCCCTGAGGGCGTCAACCTCCTTTTATGCAGCCTCAGCACCTCCTGATACTGCCCCATTCCTCCAACTCATTAGTTCCTGCCTTCTCTTAATTTCCTTCTTATTTTTCTTCTTTGACAGTTACCCTATCAAACCCAGTGGGGCTTAGTTTTGAGTAGTCCTGCGCAGGGTTGAGGATTTTATCTGAGGTAGCCATGATGAAAATTGAACCACGGTGGTCTTGAGTCCAGATTAGTTAATCCATAATACCATTGTCTCTCGCACTGTCCTTCATAAGTTCTGGCTCTGACCAACGCCAGAATGTGGCCCCTGACAGATTACTCTTGAGGGATTGCACACTTGACAGAAAAAGGGTTGCCCACCTACTTCCCAGAGTCCATTGGTGTTTTTCTTTGGTAGCCATTCTGGCTACAAATTGGCTTAATGGAGTTTCTCCCTGGGAGCCACACAATGAAGGAATCTTCCTTCACTGCTTCCAATTTTAGGCTCTCAAGAGGCTCATATTAAGGCCCTAGCCATGAATACAGATAACTGAAATGCTGTACATTTCAACGAATGATGGTTTAAGAGCCTACTGCTAGCTAATCTGACAGGAAACAAATGCAAGAAATAAAATAAATAGAATTAGTGTCCAAGCCCATTTTTTGATGCCTCCTGAGCAGTAGCAGATAGCAGAATGGGCAGCAGTGCTCCCCTGACCTCCCAACAGCTGAATCACTGCAATTTGCCAGGAAGGAGTGGGCACAGCAGTGCGGAGGATGTTGTGGTTCAAATACACCTGCAGAGCCAATGCAACCTCCTGCCAGTGCATTCGCACCATGCCAACCTCCCTGCCGACTCGCTGCTTCTCTTTTCTTACCTAGTAAGCAGCAGCGACCTAGCTGTCAGAAGGTCAAGAGAGAGCCCATCTGCTACAGCCATTGATTTAAGACTATGACTTAAGACTGGACGCGGGTGGCGCTGTGGGTAAAAGCCTCAGTGCCTAGGGCTTGCCGATCGAAAGGTTGGCGGTTCGAATCCCCGCAGCGGGGTGCGCTCCCGTTGTTCGGTCCCAGCGCCTGCCAACCTAGCAGTTCGAAAGCACTCCCAGGTGCAAGTAGATAAATAGGGACCGCTTACTAGCGGGAAGGTAAACGGCGTTTCCGTGTGCGGCTCTGACTCGCCAGAGCAGCGATGACCCGGAAGTGTCTGCGGACAGCGCTGGCCCCCGGCCTCTTGAGTGAGATGGGCGCACAACCCTAGAGTCTGTCAAGACTGGCCCGTACGGGCAGGGGTACCTTTACCTTTACCTTATGACTTAAGACTAATAAAAATGAGTGCTGGGGCCACCCTGCACTGTGTCCTCAGCCACCAAGCAAGGTTGGCACCCATGGGAGAAGAAAAGGCTGGCGGTGGTGAGGCATAGCGAGCCAGCAAGCGAGAGATTCTCTTTCCCCTGTTTGAAAATCGTCAGGGTTTTGCTCCCCCTCTCATTTTCTGCAAAGAGCTAGCCAACTTGTCGTTGCCTGCAGCAGCAACGGCAGCAAACCTCAGTGAGTCAAAATGGCCTGACTATTATCAGATGACCTCAGCTTCCAAGAAGAAAGGTTCCCTTGCATCTCTCCCTTGCTTCTGCGGCACTATCAAAGGTTATGCATCTGCAAGCTTCTCACCGCTCTAAGCTTCTTTTTCTGCAGTGTGACAAAATACTGAAACTTTTTATCGGAAATTTTAAAGTTTCTACTTCCCCCACCTTCTTACATGTCTGGAAGAATTCACACCAGACCTGCTTTAAGCGCATAGTGTTTCCAGTAAGGCCATCTGTAGTAATCAAATATCCAATTCTGATTGATTCACCAGTTAAAATTCATAGAAGCATAGAATCACAGAGTTGGAAGAGACCACAAGGGCCATCGAGTCCAACCCCCTGCCAAGCAGGAAACACCATCAGAGCACTCCTGACATATGGTTGTCAAGCCTCTGCTTAAAGACCTCCAAAGAAGGAGACTCCACCACACTCCTTGGCAGCAAATTCCACTGTCGAACAGCTCTTACTGTCAGGAAGTTCTTCCTAATGTTTAGGTGGAATCTTCTTTCTTGTAGTTTGGATCCATTGCTCCGTGTCCGCTTCTCTGGAGAAGCAGAAAACAACCTTTCTCCCTCCTCTATGTGACATATTAATATTGTCATTGCTGTCAGGAGTTCAGCTTACACTCGAGTAGGACCCTGGCAGAGACACATGCCCCACTGGCATGTTCTCTCCCTCCTGGTCAATTGTTCGGGAGCTTCGTAAGCTTTCCTCAGCCCGAACATCACAGCGACTGATGCCAACCAACAGCAGCACACTCAGGCATCCGCAGAGTTTGCGGACCTTGCGTGACAGACCTCAGCAACTCAGCATTTTGGCTAATCTACTTTAGTTACATATAAACACACACAGAGCACTGCAGCATGGCTCCCTCTCTCTCTAGCATCAGGCAGCGAAGAGAAAAAGAATGAAGGACAATAGTCCCACGTAACAGACCACAGTAACACAAACGTCCTGTCTCTGTCACATCCCACTCTGTGGAGTCAAAACATATACCGTCATGTGAAAGACAAAAATCCCATGACTGCAATCACGGAGCAGGAATCTTAACATCCTCCCCCGATTCATGATCTGTGTTGCAGTCATTTCTTTAAGCAGGTGACTGTGATTTTACTTAAGTGCAGATGGCAACCATTTTACGCATGTGCAAATTACCAACATGCAGGTACTTTTGGACCAGAAAGAGGGAAGAATGGAGGGAAATGGGGGGCAAAACAGGGGTGGGAAGATGGGCAGGGCAGAATTGTGCTTATGATAGCTGTGCCAACACACACACAGGCCAGGAACAGAACCCATGTGCAAAATGGTCTTTGCCTATAGTGGAGGAAATATAGGCAGCCTATAGTAGATCTTTTTTTTTTTTTTCTTTTGGGAGTGTTGAGGGGGGAGAATGAGAACTGCAGAATTTGTAGTGACTGTGCAAAAACAAAACAAAAAAATCCTTTTATTTTAAAATTGATGTGCTCAGCAACTAAAGTTGCATTGCATATACAGGGTACATGTATACATAAGTATGGAAAAGTCTGTCTCACTTGGTGTGCACACCTCCTACATCAGAGTAAAGGCTCCAGGGGTCAGTGAGATATATTATTTCATGGGGGATTATCTTTCTCCCAATGGTCCCCTCTCTCACACACACCCATATATGCACTAACAAAACAAAACTGGGGTGTAATTTCATGTCTCCTCTTTCTCTCCTTCGTTGTCCTCCCCACCACTGCCCTTCCCTCTAGCACCTATATTCAGTCTGCCCCAGCTGGCAAACAAATTATAGACAAGCAGTGCCAGATTTAGGGGTGGTTCCCCCCCCCCCCACAAGGTGCCAACATGAGCGGGTGCAAAATTGAGAAGCTCCATAATTGAGAAGATCCATTTGGGAGCACCAAATTTTGGTCGCGCACAGGGCACCATGTTATGAAAGTTCACCAATTCCACCCCTGTAGACAAAGGGCACAGGGAAAAATATATACAGTGGTACCTCGGGTTACAGACGCTTCAGGTTACATACGCTTCAGGTTACAGACTCCGTTAACCCAGAAATAGTACCACAGGTTAAGAACTTTGCTTCAGGATGAGAACAGAAATCGCGCGGTGGCAGCGCGGTAGGCCCCATTACCTTAAAGTGGTGCTTCAGGTTAAGAACAGTTTCAAGTTAAGAACAGACCTCTGGAACGAATTAAGTTCTTAACCCGAGGTACCACTGTATACCGTGGAGTGATCCTGTTCATCCTCTCCCTTGATAAAATATTCCATTTCTGGGAGGGGGCTTTTTCATTTACCCCCTAAATTCCCAGTATTCTTTGTCTACTGAGCATGCTCAGTCCTCATTGGGCTGTTGTGGAAGGTTTTTGTGTGTGTTTGCAACCTTACAGGTTTTATCCCTATTTTTTGTGCAAACTTTGGCATTTCCTTGACTCCTCCCTATGTCTCTGTAGCCCAATTGTGGCTAGAATAATGTTGGCAAGACTTGAGTTTGCTATTACAAGTGCTGTTGGTTTGGCACTTTAGCCTCTCATCTCCTATTCTCTTCCTTAAAATAATAATAATGAAGTTTTCCATTATTTCCCCTGACAACTTCTGGGATCTGGGTAACACTCTGATAATGCCTAGAGTCTGAATTATACAACGTGTCCTGTATCTTTAAACCTAAATCCCGAGTGTGACAATTGAATGCAGCAAATCAAGCCTATAATGTATCAACTGAAAGAATAGGATAAATGATGTGGTTTTCCAAGAATAAAAATGTCATTTAAGTATTGTCATACAATACAGTGCCAAAAGCCAAAGCCCGTAGGATCTCAGCATCTCTAAAAGAATGCCCTAGATACTGAGACCTAAGAAAGGAAAGAATCACTGCTAAAGTATTTCAGATCGTTCTGTTCCAGTTCAGTTTGTGGCACCTGCAGTTCTGCTGGGAATGGCCATTCATTGTGTAAGAAAGAAGTCACCAATTATTTTCTTTATACAGATTATTGTGTGGTCGGCTGAAAGGTCTCACTTTTTGTACAATATCCACAGTTCAAAATAGTTCTGCAAACTTTGCTGAATCTTGACAGCCTGCAGGTTGCAATCAAAACAATAAACATGTACAAAACAGCAATGGGTGGTACCCAATGTACCACAAAATTAAAGTCATCTAGCAGTAAACTTGTGCTAACAGAATAACGTTGCACAAGGTTGTCATCAAGCGTTGTCCAACAGATTGCACAACAAGAAACAGCTATTGCATAAGGGAAAACGCAAATAACTTTGCAAATATTGTTGTGCAAGGTATTTCGCAGCAAGAATCAACTCTTACACAACAAGCTTCTGCTAGAAAAACTGTTGCATTGGGTTCCTTGGTGGCCCAACCTTTTAAGCTCTGCCATCTACTGATTATGCTACTGGACAGACAACATTGTTTATGGCACAATATGTGCATATGATACATGAGTTTGTTCATTCAACGTTTTCAAGAATCTTCAAACAACTTCTCAGAAGAAGAAAGGCCTAGAACCAAAGGAGCTCTCATGTAGTTCCAGGGATGCTTGAACTTGTACTGTATTTCTCAACATGTATTCTGCCAGATGGTGATGAGGATTTCAAACACATTGAGCAAGAAGATCAGCCATTCAAGAGAAGAACTTTAGAATTCCTCTGGCTGCACCCAAGTCATTAGCAAATGGCTGATGTCACCCTTCAGACCCAAACCATCAGTTAGTGGTACTTAGGAGAATGAAAGCAGAGATATCACCTTGCCAACAAAGGTCCGTATAGTTAAAGCTATGGTTTTCTCAGTAGTGGTATATGGAAGTGAGAAATGGACCATAAAGAAGGCTGATCGCCGAAGAATTGATGCTTTTGAATTATGGTGCTGGAGGAGACTCTTGAGAGTCCCATGGACTGCAAGAAGATCGAACCTCTCTATTCTTAAGGAAATCAGCCCTGAGTGCTCACTGGAAGGACAGATCCTGAAGCTGAGACTCCAACACTTTGGCCACCTCATGAGAAGAGAAGACTCCCTGGAAAAGACCCTGATGTTGGGAAAGATGGAGGGCACAAGGAAAAGGGGACGACAGAGGATGAGATGGTTGGACAGTGTTCTTGAAGCTACCAGCATGAGTTTGACCAAACTGCGGGAGGCAGTGGAAGACAGGAGTGCCTGGCGTGCTATGATCCATGGGGTCACGAAGAGTCAGACACGAGTAAACGCCTAAACAAACAAACAAGAGAATGATGATATGGAAAAATTAATTTAAAAGGTTATAAATGAAGCATAGGCCAAACTACACAAAAAGGATCTGCTTGGGGCAGGGCTGCTAGGATCCTGATAATTATCAGTCCCCTCTCCATTGATGCTATTTGCATTTTTAAAGACATGTGCGGAAACTCGAAAGAAACAGTGTGGGCTCCAGAGGAATCTGAATTAATGCTGCTTTGAATCTGTTACTGCTTATGTGCTTGCTTCTGCTTATACGTTTGTAAATAAACAGATTATTAGGAAGTTAGTGCCATATGTATTGAGTGCTCCCTTCTCCACAGAAAACTTACCCGGCAAAGGCTGCTTTATGCTCCTAGCAAATGAGAAACAGAGAACCTAAAACAATATATTGCCAAAATTTATGACAGGGCAGTCTAGGCATTTTTCCAAAGCATTTTTATAGTAAAACAAAACAGCAACACTGTCACAGGGTTATAAAGTAGCTGAAGTATATGTCCACACTGCAGTAATCCCCCCCCCCCCATTTTGCCAGGATCACAAGGACAGCATGCAAGAGTTTTTGGTTTTTTTACAACTGCAAGAAAAAGAGACATCCATCTCCCCCTTTCCAATTGACATTTACAGTATCCAGTCCTAAACTGCCTTGTCAATCCTCTACACATGAACCTTCTGTGTTCTTCCGGAAGATAAGATAGCTGAAATGGTAGTGGTGACTCTAAGTTTTAATTGGATCAGTCGTTTTGTCTTTCAGATGCCAGTCCTACCTCTGGACTGGGACAAGAAGAACTTAATGAGAAAAGTAGGTCACTTAGTTACTGGTTGTTTAAAAAAAAAACAGATTTTTTTTTAGAAAAACCATGGCCTCCTGATTTATTTATTTTTTAAAAACTCATTTTACAAAGCATTACCCATGTTCAGGGGCCAAGGACTTTTCAGGCTGGCTTCAGTCTATCTTATCAAATATGCACTTGCATTTCAAAATAACTGAGAAGATCGCTATAATCTGAAACAACGGTAATTTAAAAGGAAACTAGCTAAGCTAGCATAAAACAGAACAAGGGCACTAGCCACAGCTGTCTATATTTGTTGGCATTCAATTGGGCTATCAAAGCAAAAACAGACAGATACCTTCCATGCAGATGTTCAGTGTAGCACTTATTTAGAGACAAAGCATGTGGCAACAAAATTATGAAATGTGTCACTCTGGCCTGAAGGTAGCATCTGTTGAAATTATTGGGTGTCTCATTTATAATTTATCTGGAACAGACTCTCATTGTTCTTGATGTACACACTGTAGTCCACTGAGCCATTATATATTTATTTGCTTCTGGGGAATTTAAAAGAATATTTCCATCACAAAACTTGTCTCAACTAGCCCAAGGCAAGGAGTTAGTTGGCAGTTCCCCGTGGAAAAATTTATTCTGTATCGCTTACCAACGGCACACAAAGCTTGGTGGCTGAGAATTAGGAATGAGCAAATAAGTCCTTCTGTTAGGTAGTGTGAATTATCATTTCTAGATCAGTGATCTCCAGTATCCAGCTCAGGACAAGGCCCTACATCTGCAAGACAAGCTTTAGTTTGTCTTGATCCATTGTGTGCTGGATCCGGGGGGAGAGGGTTACCGAGAGGCGTGGTCAGAGTCCGGTCCTGGGTCAAGGGTCTGGAGACTGTCCACCAAGGGCGAAGCGGGGTCCAAAGCAAGAAGCCGGGTGTGATCAGGAACTCCGGAAGAACAGATCTGGATGCTGACAGAAACAGGTTTCCAACAACGTTGCTCTCGCAACCCGGGCCTGGGCTGACTGGCCTTTATCTCCTCTGAGGCCAGGGGCGGTCCTGGCCCACAGGTGACCCGCCTCTCCTGGCCTTAAGGCGAGCACTCCTCCTGAGAGAACTTAATTCCCTCTGCCTCTCTGCCCTGAGCCTCTGCAGCTCAGGAGAGGCTGGAGGGATACTGGACCCAGGGACAGCTTCACCTTCCCCTGACAGGGCTGGGAGAGGCGCATCTGCAGGCAACGGGTCCTCAATCACCTCCGGAGCCAGTGTGGATACAACTGGTGTCTACTCCTGAGGATCCAGCACAGGTGCAGGCCCTTCTGATTCAAGCCCCTGCCCCGGCTCAGCCGGCCCTGGAGGTGGGGACTCCTGTGCAGGCTGGGATTCCTCTGGTTCAGCCTCTGAATCCGATTCCCAGGCCATCACACATTGTGATATCATGGCTCCAGCAAGAGGAAGACTGGTAGGTGCTGGAATAGACTGGAAGCATAAGGTGAGGAAGATCAGGACCATGGACAGGGACCGAGTTGCTGGTTCAGGACCAAAATTAGCACACCGGCATCTGAGGGTCTAGAAAAGTTGGTTATCCGTGGTACAAACAATAACACATCCCCAATGGGTTTGCCTGTCTTAGATTGAAGTTATCATGGTTAACTTGATTTATGCCTCAGGATATCAGTCTCTGAGATTCAATCATTAGCTGACACGACAACAAAAACGCTCCAGTTCTCTTTTACAATATGTGTTGCTGAAAATCATGCATCAAAAGAGCAGCAGCTGGTAGCATTGGGTGGAAGCTGTAAATAAAGAAGCAAAATAAACAGGTGGGAAACAATCTGAAGTGCTTTCATGTACAGAAATGTTTCGGCATCAGTTGAGGGTGAATAGAGATGAATGATTAATAGTGAAATTATATGCATGTCTGACTAGAAGAAAGTCCCACTGAAGTCAATGGGGCTTACTTCCAGTCTGAAAAGGGTTACAAACATTACTGGGTGAACTGGAGGGTAGAAAAAGTTTACATGTATGTTGTGCTTTTTTCTGGGGGGGACACAGCGGTATGCATACCCCTAAACATTTTGTGAATCTAAGTTTGGCCTCATTGAGGTGCAGTATTTCCATATGAGTATGAAAATGAGCCCCTTCATGAATCACTGCCTTGCCGTGGTGAAGGGGCTTGAATAACTCAGAGAAGCTATGAGCTATGCCGTGCAGGGCCACCCAAGATGGACAGGTCATAGTGGAGAGTTTTGACCAAACATGATCCACCTGGAGAAGGAACCGGCAAGCTACTCCAGTATCCCTGCCAAGAAAACTCCATGGACAAAGACAACAGGCATATAAAAGTTATGACGCTGGATGATGAGCCCCTCAGGTCGGAAGGCGTCCAACATGCTACTGGGGAAGAGCGGAGGACAAGTACAAGTAGATTCAGAGCTGATGAAGTGGCTGGGCCAAAGCCAAAAGTTTGCTCAGTTGCAGATATGCCTGGAAGTGAAAGGAAAATCCAATGCTGTAAAGAAAAATACTGCATAGGAACCTGGAATGTAAGAACCATGAACCTGGGTAAGTTGGATGTGGTCAGAAGACAGGAGTGCCTGGGGTGCTCTGGTCCATGGGGTCACCAAGAGTCGGACACGACTAAATGACTAAACAACAACAACAACAGGAAAATGAGAGTACCCCTAAACATTATTATTTTTTAGGGGGAAACAAGCTGCACGTATGCTTTGACATGTCAAAGACAAATAAGCATGTTCCAGCTCAATGCTTCCTGGAATTCTAGCAGAGTCAATTCACACATGTATGTTTATAGTTTTAGGCTGAAATCTTAACAGTAGTTGCATGAGTATAATCCCCACTGGATTCGGTAGTGCTGAATGCTGAGCAAACATGGTTGGAGTTGCCCCGTTATTGGCTGTAACATCAAAGGAGTGACTTGTATGTGTGAATGCGACAAATCATCGTGGATAGAATTGTGCTATCGCCTATTGTCACTCAAACTCCTTGCTGTTTGATGCTGACAGTTAACAAGAAAAAAAGAAGATGCATGAGTCTCTTTTGAGTTCAGTACTTTTCTCCCACCACCTGTCCTCTCAAATTTCTGAAAAAAACTTCAAACACGCAAAGCTTTCGTGAACAACCTGATGGTAGCTTTTTAATTTTAACCGTCTCCCTCTGAAGTTGTCCCTGACACAATCTCTTCTTGCTTCCTAAGAAGAGGTAACTAATCTGGACATTAACATTTTACCCACAGGGGCTCGGATAAAAACTGGAATGCAAGATCTGACTACCACAAGTATACTGACAAGTTTTTCCTCCAGTATTCTTTATTAATAATAACATATTTATTGTGCACAAACTAAGATGTGCTTTTTTCTGAATTCGGACTGGAGGCACTTTTACCTTTGACAAGATTTATTTTAGGGTCAAACTCAACAAGATGGCAATCAAGCAATTGGCAATTGTGTGGCTGGCATATTTAAATTAAATTACATACAAATGCGGGACGTGGGTGGCGCTGTGGGTTAAACCACAGAACCTAGGACTTGCCAATCAGAAGGTCAGCGGTTCGAATCCCCACAACAGGGTGGGCTCCTGTTGCTCGGTCCCTGCTCCTGCCAACCTAGCAGTTCAAAAGCACGTCAAAGTGCAAGTAGATAAATAGGTACCACTCCGGCGGGAAGGTAAACGGCGTTTCTGTGCGCTGCTCTGGTTCACCAGAAGCGGCTTAGTCCTGCTGGCCACATGACCCGGAAGCTGTACGCCGGCTCCCTCGGCCAATAAAGTGAGATGAGCGCCGCAGCCCCAGAGTCGGTCATGACTAGACCTAATGGTCAGGGGTCCCTTTACCTTTACCTTTTACATACAAATGTAGAGGGTAAACCAGATTGGGCCCCTGGCAAGGGAGCCAGGGAGATAAGTGGGGTCCCAAATCTGGATTTGGGGAAGGCAATGACTGCAATTAGACATTCTTCATCAGTTGTTTGTTTTTTTTAGAATATACATATTTATCTGACTTTTTAATGGAATGATCCTTCATGTGGCTTACAACAGCCTGCCACAACACACACACTTGACTCAAACCCATGCAACCCATTCTTACCTCCTTGGCAAATGGATGGGGCCAGAATGTTCTTTTCTTCTGCTCTTCAGTCCCAGGTCTACTGACAGTTGGAGCCAAGAGTCTTTTCTTGCAAAGGGAGGGAAACAAAACTCTCCATCTGCACCTTGAGAGCCAGTGTGGTGTAGTGGTTAAGAGCAGTGGACTCGTAATCTGGGGAACCGGGTTCGTGTCTGCTCCTCCACATGCAGTTGCTGGGTGACCTTGGGCTAGTCACACTTCTTTGAAGTCTCTCAGCCCCACTCACCTCACAGAGTGTTTGTTGTGGGGGAAGAAGGGAAAGGAGAATGTTAGCCACTTTGAGACTCCTTCGGGTAGTGATAAAGCAGGATATCAAATCCAAACTCTTCTCTTCTCCTCTGGCTGAGGGTAAAGACTTGCTGCTGCTGCTGCTACTACTACTACTACTGCATTAGTGGACAGAGACAAAAGAGTTTAAAGGGTATAGGATTTCAGTTTGAATGCCGTAAGCAAACAGGGAGCAATTGTCAGTTTTGCAAACTGGAGAGGGAGGGCCAGGGAGAAGAGGGTGGTTTCTTTTATGCAGTGCTTTTTTTCTGGGGGGCGCAGGGGTACACATACCCCTAAACATTTTGTGAATCTAACGGGAGAAGAAACTATTTTTTTTTAAAAAAAATAGTTTCTTCTCTAGCACGGTGAATCGTCAGTTCCCTTGCTACCCCCGATGGCAGCCTCATTTCCTGTCACGGTGTTTCCTGAGTCTCAGACGGAAGCGAGCATTTAATGTGTAAAGTAGGAGTTGGACTCTAGCATGGTGACTGGTCAGTTTCGTTGTTACCACCCGGATGGCGGCTTCATTTCCTTTCCCAGTGTTTCCTGAGTCTCAGATGGAAGCAAGCGTTTAATGTATTTATTTTTCCCCAATTTGAACTATAAAATGGTGATTTTCTTGAGAGTACCCCTAAACATTTTTTTTTAGAGAGAGAAAAGGTGCTGGTTTTATGCTACAGAGAGAGTTAAGACACAATGGAATTGCAGCCTGCAGTAATGGAAGGAACAGAACCCTCTTGGGATGTGAATGTTCTGCACTCTCTCCATCTAGGCTCAGGTTGTATATATGTGTGTGTAAATAAACCATATCTCATAAAGACACCACAGTCTCTGCTGTGCCTCACTGTCCAAAAGGAAAGACAGACCCCCGGACTCCCACAGCACTTGGCGATTGGGGTGACATGTAACACTATCTTGATGGATGCCCCACCTCAAGTTCTCAATATTATTGCAGAAAACTTGGGTGGAAAAGGAAAGAATGGTGACAATGTTCAGAAAGACCTCTTGTCAATCTAGGCCAACACCTCAAGGGTTCCTGGGCCTGATTTACCATGTGGGTTTTTTGAGGGGAGGGTCACAAACCAAACGTCAGCTAGCCCATTACACTGGTTCTCGAACGGCTTAGTTGACAAACAAATCGGCTCCTGAATATTGAAAACCCCAGAAGTAAGTGTTCCGGTTTTGAAACGTTTTGCGGAAGCCGAATGTCCAACACAGCTTCTGCTTGTGTGCAGGAAGCTCCTGCAGCCAATCGGAAGCCGTGCCTTGGTTTCTGAATGGTTTTGAGAGTCAAACAGACTTCCTGAATAGATTGAATTCGAGAACTAAGGTTCCACTGTATTTTTTTAAAAACCCACATAATCTGCTAGCAAGCCAGTAATATCTCATTTAACTAGCTTCAACTGCTATTACAACAGACCTGCTGCATTTTAAGCATGCTGAGCTGCTCACTGCTGCTGCATGGAAAATTAGTGGGTAGATTTCTGGATTTAAAAATGGGTTCTCTTTTAAAGGGTGCTGCAGCATATCACAACATTCATGAAGACAAATCTTCTCAATTGGGAAACCTGCCCTTTCAACTGGGCAGCTTGCCCAAGCAGAAAGCCTCCCTTATCAACTATAACTAATGGCTGCCGCTCTCACCTGTTCCCTTCAATTATTTAGGTGTCCCCAGCACTTAGATTGGCTTCCTGCTGACAGCATCCTGGAGCATGTCTATTAATCATTGACTGTCCTTGTGCTCCTTCTTCTTTTCTGCAATGGACTCAACCAAAAATAGAACATTATTTTTCCGTCCAGATGAACAAGTGACAGTTGTGTGCTTCAAGATTTCACACCTCCTCCAAAACAGGCGATCCATGAATACCCTAACAGGCATGTGCCATAATGTGAGCGGAATGTATATCAAACACAAGATGAGGCACGAACAAGATAATAAATACCTAGGAGCTCCATTGCACACCTTGTTTCTGTACCCATTGTCGTATGTTTCCTAGATGACCGTTGCGGTCCCTTCCAACTCTGTGATCTTTTGATTTTATTATTCTACATACCATAAACATTGAGGAGGTTGGCTGCAGTCAGTGGCATAGCATGGGGGAGGCACATAGGGGTGCAAAATTGTTAGGGGTGCAAAATTTCAACATCAGGTGTTGCCTCAATGGAGAGATGATAGATGATAGAGATAGATAGATAGATAGATAGATAGATAGATAGATGATAGATGATAGATAGATAGATAGATAGATAGATGATAGATAGATAGATGATAGATGATAGATAGATAGATAGATGATAGACAGATAGATAGATGATAGATAGATGATAGATAGAGATAGATAGATAGATATAGATAGATAGATAGATAGATAGATAGATAGATAGATAGATGATAGATAGATAGAGATAGATAGATGATAGATAGATAGATAGATAGATAGATAGATGATAGATAGATAGATATAGATAGATAAATGATAGATGATAGATAGATAGATAGATATAGATAGATAGATGATATAGATAGATAGATGATGATAGATAGATGATAGATGATAGATAGATAGATAGATAGATAGAGATAGATGATAGATAGATAGATGATAGATAGATAGATAGATGATAGATAGATAGAGATAGATAGATGATAGATAGATAGATAGATGATAGATAGATGATAGATAGATAGATAGATATAGATAGATAGATAAATGATAGATGATAGATAGATAGATAGATAATAGAGATAGATAGATAGATGATAGATAGATGATAGATAGATAGATAGATACCTGGCTGGCTCTTTGGTGATTGTCCCCCCAAACTTAAAAGCTCATCTGCACCAGCTACTCACAGTATGCAAACATCAAGAAGCGTCTTGGTTCTCAAACACCGAAAACCTGGAAGTAAGTGTTCCGGTTTTCAAACGTTTTTCGAAAGCTGAACGTCTGATGCGGCTATCAGCTATTCTTCCCAGGGTGCCTGCACCAATCAGAAGCTGCACCTTGGTTTTCGAACATTTCGGAAGTCAAACGGACTTCCGGAATGGATTAAGTTAGGCGCTTCCGTTTTTGCTATTTGCGTTTTTGTTTTTGAGGCTTTTCCGGTTGATTTGTTTTTGTGACTGTGTGGAACCCAGTTCAGCTACTGATTGATTGTGTGACTGCAGAAATGGATAAAAGCCCCCCCATCAGTGCAATTTTTATCATCTACAATACTGTCTTATTTATTTTATAGTACAGTAGGTTGATTATCGCTTTCATTTTATGGATCAGTAGTCTCGTTAGATATTAACATTCATGTTAAATTGCTGTTTTAGGGGTTGTTTTTAAAAGTCTGGAACGGATTAATCCATTTTGCATTGCTTTCTATGGGAAAGCGTGCCTTGGTTTTGGTACGCTTTGGTTTTGGAATGGAGAACCAAGTTTGAGAACCAAGGTACCACTGTATATACAAAGTATATAAGTTCGTGAAAGCGAACAAGTTTGCTTTGGCCCAGTAAGGTCAATAAGGGAGGACTATCTAGAATGAGAGAGCCAATTAGAGGGCAAGAAGCTCTATGTCCTGCCCACACCTTTTATGAGTGAGAGATACATGAAAGGTAATGGAAACACCCAACAGGGTTTGGGGGTTCAGGTGTGTGGGCATGCAGTGCCAGATGACATGCTTACGAGAAATGTGGGGGGGGGGTGTCAACAAAATGCTGCAAAATAGCTTGTCTGTTTGCCAAGCATTCTTCAACTACTGCTGTTAATAAAGCCATTGTCTTGGAGAAACACGTTTTGGCATCAAAAGAGTGAGGAAATGCACCTAAAGCAAAGCAGAGAACCTCTGATCACAAACTGACAATAAGCTAGCCATCCAACAAGAATGAGCTAGCCATCCAACAAGAATGGTAGTGCCAAAAGATATGCCAAAAACTGGGGTGGGGAGGTGAAGAGAAACACTTCATATGAAGGTGCAAAGTCTGAGGTGAGGTGCTACTATATATATATATCCAAAACTGGAATAATGTGAGGCTACTGAGAATAGAAGGGACATGGGTGGCACTGTGGGTTGAACCACAGAGGCTAGGACTTGCCGATCAGGTCAGCAGTTTGAATCCCTGTGACGTGGTGAGCTCCCGTTGCTCGGTCCCTGCTCCTGCCAACCTAGCAATTCAAAAGCACATCCAAGTGCAAGTAGATAAATAGGTACCGCTCCAGCGGGAAGGTAAACGGCGTTTCCGTGCGCTGCTCTGGTTTGCCAGAAGCGGCTTTGTCATGCTGGCCACATGCTGGCTATACACTGGCTCCCTCAGCCAATAAAGTGAGATGAGTGTCGCAACCCCAGAGTCGGTCACGACTGGACCTAATGGTCAGGGGTCCCTTTACCACCGTACTGAGAATAGAAGAAACATATGGATAAGTTGCCTGGAATGTACCTGAGAGGCAAAAAAAAAAAAAAACCAACCAGTTACTCAAAGAAGAAGGTCAGCATTCCATCTGAAATGAAGAAAATTCTTTAAAAACAGGAACAGAATCTCATGGCACCTTGAAAACGAGTTTCACTGTGGCATACATATAAAAGCAAGAGTGAATCACCTTTCCTCAGAACTTCCAGAGACAATGTCAGCCTGATCCAGAGATTTATGCCTAGAGGGATTTTGCAAAATTATTTTTCCAGGAATCCAGGCACTTTCAGACAAACGTTAAGTGCTACATTTATTTAAAAACCACAAGCATTTAATATTAAAATACATGTTCCATAGCACAGCTTTCTTACATAAATTATGTGTTTTAGAATAAATGTTGAAAGTGACTCTTCACATAGTTTGAAAATACCCTTTTTTAGTCCCTTCTCCACCAGGGAAAATTGCTTTTTAAAAGCACATTCCCTTACCTCTAGCAATTATCCCCAGCAGCTACCTGGAGGTCATATTGGAGCTACCTAGAGATCAGAACATCAACTGCCTTTTATTTATTTTATTTCATCACTTTCTTTAGTTATAAACTGTTATTAACACTCACAACCTCCAAGCCAGGGGTGAGAAGCCTCTGGTCCTCCAGATGCTGTCGGACTCCAACTCCCATCCTCCATAGCAGTTGGCTATGCAGGCTGAGGCTGATGGGAGTTGGAGTCCAACAACAACTGGAAGACCTCCAGTTCCCCATTCGTGCTTTAAGTGGCTTACATAAAAACAATCAAAATATAATATATTTAAAGTTTTATTGTGTTATGTTTTTATTGATACACACACACACACACACACACATATATATATATATATATATATATATATATATATATATATCAAATAAAGTGAGTACCACACAAAACAAAAAATTAAAATTAGCAGCCAGTGTCTAGGAAAGCTTTGGTAAATATGTAAGTTTTTAAAGAGGCATTTAACATACATTACAGTGGTACCTCGGGTTTCATACGCTTCAGGCTACAAACGCTTCAGGTTACAGACTCCGCTAACCCAGAAATAGTACCTTGGGTTAAGAACTTTGCTTCAGGATGAGAACAGAAATTGCACGGCGGCGGTGGCATGGCGGCAGCAGGAGGCCCCATTAGCTAAAGTGGTGCTTCAGGTTAAGAACAGACCTCCGGAATGAATTAAGTACTTAACCCGAGGAACCACTGTACCCCGCGACGGGGTGAGTTCCCGTTGCTCGGTCGCTGCTCCTGCCAACCTAGCAGTTTGAAAGCACGTCAAAGTGCAAGTAGATAAATAGGTACCACTCCGGCGGGAAGGTAAACGGCATTTCCGTGCGCTGCTCTGGTTTGCCAGATGCGGCTTAGTCATGCTGGCCACATGACCTGGAAGCTGTACGCTGGCTCCTTCAGCCAATAAAGCGAGATGAGCACTGCAACCCCAGAGTCGGTCACGACTGGACCTAATGGTCAGGGGTCCCTTTACCTTTATCTTTACCACTGTACTGTATCTGCCTCGTCAGTTACTGAAGGGAGGGCATTCCAGATTTTGACACAAGAAGTAAAATATAATCCTCCTCCTGACTCATACATTTGGAAACATGGAGTTCATGAACTGTGCCCCAAGGAGATGGTCCAAGGAGGAAAACGAGGTGTCCAAACATCTCCAGCAATGACCCAGAGATGGATGAAGATATGAAGGTCTTGTTCTTCAGACTCACTCTTCCAATTCCCTCACATTTCACTCTTGTAGTAGCACCAGAGCTGAAAATCTTTCAAGGCTGATTCCAGATTCGAGGGGATCATGGCATGAACCACCATTGTGACTCTCCCCATGCTGGTGACTGACTGACTCTCCATTCTGGCTCTTATTTAACTAGATGTTAAGAGAGAGGCAGGACATACCTGAGGAGAGGGATGATGGAAGCAATGACAGAGGCATTCTTCTGAGGAGCACCTGTGGTGGACCTGCAGCAGCTGCCTGAGGATGCTGAGGAACCACCATTGCTGATGCCACAAGAGATGCTGTGATCTCTTTTCTGGGACACTGTTGAGCACAGTGTGGTCACCTCTATAATTGTCAACGTTCTTACGCACTTTTCAGTTAAACTGCATAATTATGCGCCGACAGCATGTTTGCGTTTGAATCAAGCAGCCTCTGATTTCATGTAAACAGCTTAGAGGCCCATCTTGGCAATTAAACAGTATATAAATTAAATTATAATAACGTTACATGTGTCAGAATAATACAGTTATAGTGCTGAAACCCAATTTAAAGTGTTTAGAAAAAACACACGATACAGGATACGTTTCTGTAAAATGTTCTATTATTAATAACTGGAGCAACATTTTGTGTGATCTCAGAAGTAGTTAACAAGCCACTTACAGAGATAAATGTTTCATTTGCAAAAAAACACTTTTTGATTTTTTTTTCTCCCCTGCAGTTTCCAGCCATTTTGTAGGGATGTTTCTAGCTCACAGCTACAATGTCTTAACCTTGCAATGACAGCCGTGCAACCTTAGCTATTTGCTCAATGGATTATCTGGCAGAGAGCAGTGTCTGAGCAGTTTGGCTGGCCTCCTTCCTTGAAGATTAAGCAAACAGTCTCTTTGACATCCATCCCCCCCCAACATTTCATGGATGAATATAGGAACATTTGTATCTTTGTAACACCTATTCTCATACTAAAATCACTACTGGGGGACCCTCCAATTATACACTGAGGCTGTTTTCTGCTTGCTTTATCCTTCTTTGTTATTCTACCTTGTAATATCCTGTCCTGCTCTGACTCTGAGGTTCTGTTAGTTGTTGTTGTTGTTTAGTTGTTTAGTCGTGTCCGACTCTTCGTGAACCCATGGACCAGAGCACGCCAGGCACTCCTGTCTTCCACTGCCACCCACAGTTTGGTCAAACTCATGCTGGTAGCTTTGAGAACACTGTCCAACCATCTTGTCCTCTGTCGTCCCCTTCTCCTTTTCCCCTCAATCTTTCCCAACATCAGGGTCTTTTCCAGGGAGTCTTCTCTTCTCATGAGGTGGCCAAAGTATTGGAGCCTCAGCATCATGATCTGTCCTTCCAGTGAGCACTCAGGGCTGATTTCCTTCAGAATGGATAGGTTTGACCTTCTTGCAGTCCATGGGACTCTCAAGAGTCTCCTCCAGCACCAGAATTCAAGAGCATCAATTCTTCGGCGATCAGCCTTCTTTATGGTCCAGCTCTAACTTCCATACATCACTACTGGGAAAACCATAGCTTTAACGATACGGACCTTTGTCGGCAAGGTGATGTCTCTGCTGTCTAGGTTTGTCATTGCTTTTCTCCCAAGAAGCAGGCATCTTTTACTTTCATGACTGCTGTCACCATCTGCAGTGATCATGGGGTTCTGTTAGTAAAGCGACCATAATCACTTCCTAAGAAAATTTCCAAGTTAACCTGATTTGAACTCCCTAAAGCACCTTGAACTGTAGTAGTCTAGCATAACTACCTTGTGGGGAAAACTGATAAAAAGTGTCCTTATTTATAAGTTGAAGGAGCTGGGTATGTTTAGTCTGGTAAACAGGAGACTCAGAGGAAACAGAACAATCATCTTCAAATATCTTAATGGCTGTCAAATGGAAGATGAAATTTGGCAGTGGAATTTGCTGCCAAGGAGTGTGGTGGAGTCTCCTTCTTTGTAGGTCTTTAAGCAGAGGCTTGACAACCATATGTCAGGAGTGCTCTGATGGTGTTTCCTGCTTGGCAGGGGGTTGGACTCGATGGCCCTTGTGGTCTCTTCCAACTCTATGATTCTATGATTCTATGAGATGGAACTAGCTTGTTTTCCCCTGCTCTGGAGGATGGGACATGAATCAATGGCTTCAAGTCACAAGAAAGGAGATTCCGACTCAACATCAGGAAGAATGTTCTGACAGTAAAAGCTGTTCAACAGTGGAAGAAACTCTCACAAGAGATGGTGGGTTCTCCTTCCCTGGCGGCTGGATGGCCATCTGTCATGTATGATCTAGCTGAGATTCCTGCATTGCAGGTGTTTGGACTAAAGGACTCTCAGGATCCCTTTCAACTCTTCATTTCTGTGATTCCTAACAGCACAGAGCTGAATCTTTCTGGTCTTTGGAATTGGGTAGTCTCCATGAACCAATCTCATGCCCAGTGCCAATTTTACAGCTCTAAAGTCTACTATTCTCCCTGAATCTGACAGTGAAAGAAGCCAGGAAGTTATTCCTCCATACTTCTGGACTGTTTCTGCCTACATGAACCTTCTACTTCTCCTTGCCCCTGGCATGTGCCAGATTGACATCTGTTGCAGGTTTGACATTGCCAGTAGCACTAGAAAAGGCATGTCCAAAATCTGTTTCAGGGGTTTAATCCAGTCCCTGTGGCAGTTTATTTCCTGGGGTAAAAGTTGTTTGGTTGGCCCTTTGGTAATACAGTGGTACCTCGGGTTAAGTACTTAATTTGTTCCAGAGGTCCGTACTTAACCTGAAACTGTTCTTAACCTGAAGCACCACTTTAGCTAATGGGGCCTCCTGCTGCCGTCACGCCGCCGAAGCACGATTTCTGTTCTCATCCTGAAGCAAAGTTCTTAACCTGAAGCACTATTTCTGGGTTAGTGGAGTCTGTAACCTAAAGCATATGTAACCTGAAGCGTATGTAACCTGAAGTGTATGTAACCCGAGGTACCACTGTAATAATAATAATAATAATAATAATAATACCATAATTATTTATTTGTACCTTGCCCATCTGGCTGGGTTTCCCCAGCCACTCTGGGCAGCTTCCAACAAAGATTAAAAATACATTAAAATGGTTGGCCCCCATGGCCCTTCACTTCATCAAATCTGGCCCTCTTTGAAAAAAGTTTGGACACCACTGCACTAGAACATCAGCACCCCATATCTTCAGTCATTGGGCCCTAGCAGAGATCAGTGCAAATCTCCACTCTGGATCTTCAGAACGAGGAAGAACTAGTGAATCATGAATCCCTTGCTGGAAACCATTGTAATTCAGCCCTCAGCCTTGTCTAGGTAACAAAAACAAAGGAAGTTTTACTTGAGAAATAAGGTGGTGAAGCAAAAAATGAGAGGCGAAAGGTTCTGTACACACTTCCTCTGATGAATCATTCCATATTCAAGAACTTTCTGGTTTAGTCTGTAAAACTAATATAAGGGAAAGGAAGCATGAGAACAAATTCATTAATCTCTTTGAAGGATTGAGAGGACCATCGCATAAAGGACTATAAATAATAAAAGCCAGAGGTACCGATCAACAACAGAGGTAGCTGAACAGAGGGAGGTAGGCAGTGTAAAGTTCTGCGTCCCCACAGTAAAAGCTGGACTCTTCCCAGCTATACACAGAATGTCTGATGAGAGGCTCGTAAGTTAGCTCAATAAAAATATCACTTTACATAAGTTGTCTTCTTCAGAGATACTGCAACCGTTTAAACTGATTTTTTTTATATTCCCTTTTTTGTTATAAATGGCCCTCATGGTAAAGGGTGGGTGTCTAAGAAATCAAACAAATAAATACACAGTGCAAACCAGAGGGGCAAATGGCTCTTTCTTGAGGTTTGGCTGCTAACGATGAATGGAAACACTGCAAAGAGGCATTTGATCAGCCTCTGAAATACAGCTCAGTCCAGCCTGAAAGAAAAGTACCTGACTGGTCCAAAATGTCAACACGCCAGCCATGCTGCAGTTCCTTTACCTATAGCACCCAGAACCAATCAGTCTGTAATCTAGGAGGAGTGGCCATGGGTTTTCCCCACTTCTGTATAAGACATCAGTTGCTGAGACATGTTCCATTATCTTCTCCCCAGGTTATTTTCCCAGAGCATCAGTGATCTCAGTTCCATCAAGAACTACAGGTAATGGCATTGATCCACTAAAAAGGACTAAGTTGAGGCAGACCTGAAATGATTGCTGGCTTTTATATTTTCAAAGGGAGAATGTCCATGTGTCTCTGAACATCTATCCTAAAAACAGAGGTAGGGCAACTCATCCATTCTGAAGGAAATCAGCCCTGAGTGCTCACTGGAAGGACAGATCCTGAAGCTGAGGCTCCAATACTTGGGCCACCTCATGAGAAGAGAAGACTCCCTGGAAAAGACCCTGATGTTGGGAAAGATGGAGGGCACAAGGAGAAGGGGATGACAGAGGACGAGATGGCTGAACAGTGTTCTTGAAGCTATCAGCATGAGTTTGACCAAACTGCGGGAGGCAGTGGAAGACAGGAGTGCCTGGCATGCTCTGGTCCCTGGGGTCACGAAGAGTCGGACACGACTAAACGACTAAACAACAACAAATTGATTTCTGGGGTAGGGTAATGACTTCATGTTTATAGCTCTACAGTCAACAAACAACAACAAAGGGCAACTCAAACTGAGACCTGAGTAAGGGAGCAGAATGGGCTTAACCTGACACAGCTCTGCCCACCTGGATATCGGATACAGACCAGATATAGCATTGGTAAACCTGTGGCCCTCCAGACATTGCTGGACTTACAATTTGCATTATCCCTGACCACTGGCCGTCCTGGCTAGATGTGACGAGAGTTAGAAGCATTAGAATTGTAGAGCTGGAAGGGATCTCAAGAGTCATCTAGTCCAATGTCAACTAAAGTTGTAGCCTAATAACATCTAGAAGGCCACAAATTAGCAACTCTTGATGAGGAACACAGCCTCAGAGCTAGTCCTGTAGAAGGCAAGCTGCAGAACAGACTTCTCCAAACATCATGTCTGCCTTCTCAGGTGAAACTGGCTGAACCTTATCCAAGCAAATGTATGTGCACATGAAACAAAATTAAAAAAATCCTTCCAGTAGCACCTTAGAGACCAACTAAGTTTATTATGTGCACATGTTTAGTTATATTTATATGAATCTATCTTCTGACAACCTTGTGTCAACTAGTTCCCCAATCCCAAAATATTCCTATTCATTTCAGAGGTAATAATTGCACATCTTAAAAAGCAGAGACATCACCTTGCCAACAAAGGTCCGTATCATTAAAGCTATGGTTTTCCCAGTAGTGATGTATGGAAGTTAGAGCTGGACCATAAAGAAGGCTGATCGCCAAAGAATTGATGCTTTTGAATTATGGTGCTGGAGGAGACTCTTGAGAGTCCCATGGACTGCAAGAAGATCAAACCGATCCATTCTTAAGGAAATCAGCCCTGAGTGCTCACTGGAAGGACAGATCCTGAAGCTGAGGCTCCAATACTTGGGCCACCTCATGAGAAGAGAAGACTCCCTGGAAAAGGCCCTAATGTTGGGAAAGATCTCCACAAGGAGAAGGGGACGACAGAGGACGAGATGGTTGGACAGTGTTCTCGAAGCTACCAGCATGAGTTTGACCAAACTGCGGGAGGCAGTGGAAGACAGGAGTGCCTGGCGTGCTCTGGTCCAGGGGGTCACAAACAGTCGGACGTGACTAAACGACTAAACAACAACAACAACAAATTGCACATGCTCTGAGAAACTGCATGCCTCTTGTTACAGTGCAGAGTATGATCTCTATTGCAATGATTTGAGCAGAAAGCTGGATAATGTCGTTCCCTTCCTGAAGCAAGCTTTTTGCAGTTAAATCCAAAAGATATGCATTTGTGCAATACACCATTGAATGTGGAAAGACTTCTAGCTTATTCATCATATCCAGGCTTCCCTTTGGGGGAAGTGGAAACCCTTTCCAGATGTCTTGAGCAAGTGAGCCAAGCCACGTGCTCTGCTAGAAGGCAAATGGTTGATTCAGTGTTTTTTCCTAGCCTAGTCCTTCCTTCATCACATTTCAGAGCACAACTCTGGCACAGCCACACTTGCAGAACATATCCAAGACGGCATTTAGTAAGGCAGTGCAGCATGCTCCATCAGCTTACAGAAATCTCTATTAGGTACAGTAGACTTGAGCCAGAAATCCTACTGATTATTATTTCTGCCACGGGGGGGAAAGACAACCTAGAATCACACAGTGAAATTCCTAGTTGATTGCAAGGATTGTCTCTGAGATTAAGTGCTTTGTTCCAGATCTGGAACAGGTGTAGAGGCTTTTTGGCACATCTGCGGCAGCAAGTCACGAGATAGGCAATGAAAAAGGATAACCTAAACACGCAGCTAAATGAGTGTAAAAATACTGGCAGCTGTTGCATTGGATTCCCCAACTGATTTCACGAACCTTAGCAGATCTGGAGAAGCTACCCTAGCAATGAGCAGGACATTTTCGATGATGATGATGACACCGCTCTGAACATCTTTGCAGGGGTGTCCACAGAAACTATCATGAGATATTAACATGGTTCTTTATCCACCTTTTATTTACAGTCTAGCATTAAGCCTGTTGACTTGGAGGTGAATCCCCTTTAGTGAATCTTCTTCCCAAATAAATGTGCATAAGGATTGAAACCTCAGCAAAATGGTAGAACAGTTAATTTAACAGTGATATAATTGTATATATGTGCATAGATTTTTTAAAATATGTATATAGTTTTATTTCTATCAATGTTTAATTGTTCTTAATTATTCCCCCCCCCCCCCATGTTTTCAGCAGTTCTTATTATTATCTGTAAGTTGCCTTGAATCCCTTCAGGGAAAAAGACCAGGTATAAATAAAGGCAGGGTAATAATAATAACAATAACAATAACAATAATACTGACCTGTATTTTTTTAAGTGTGTGCTTTGAATTCTGCTCATAAGCTTATTAACTGAATACTGACGATTTTGTCTTAAGTACGTATCACAATCCGAAACCATATTTGTGTTGGGGTGCCATTTGTTTTAAATGAGCACCCTTCTTCTTCAAGTAAAGATGTTTAGGATTGCAGCTCTAAATTACCAAATGTAGAGAAGGTGCAGCTCAGTTAAACTGGAGGAAAATGCTGATGATATTCTCCATAACAGATGGTCTTCTCTTAGCTTGACTGCAGGCATGTTATGTGCTCCGTGGATCTAGCATCTTCCTAATTGCCGTTTCAAATTCTGTTGTAAGATTACTTGCCATAACAATTTTCTTCAAGAGCAAGATTGAATGAAGTGCATGAGAACATTTTCGTGAGCTTCCTTTCCCTGGTTTTATATCCTAACTGAGCTCGGATTCCCTATTGTGCGACCTTAGAGAATCTGCGTGGTCTGGGTCAAAGTCCTACCTTTGCCATGGACTCAGTAAGTCACTTCCTCTAAACCTCAATTTTCCCTTCTGTAAAATGGGAATTGTAACCTGCACCAGGAGGGGAAAAAACATGTGCTACAAAGGCTACAAACCAGGGGTCAGCAAACGTTTTCAGCAGGGGGCCGGTCCAATGTCCCTCAGACCTTGGGGGGGGGCGAACAATATTTTTTTGGGGGGGGGGGGGGAATGAACAAATTCCTATGCCCCACAAATAATCCAGAGATGCATTTTAAATAAAAGCACACATGTAAAAACACCAGGCAGGCCCCACAAATAACCCAGAGATGCATTTTAAATAAAAGGGCACATTCTACTCATGTAAAAACACGCTGATTCCCAGACTGTCCGCAGGCCGGATTTAGAAGGCGATTGGGCCGGATCCAACCCCCGGGCCTTAGTTTGCCTACCAATGCTATAAATTGTAGCTATAAACCATGGGTTGGCAAACTACGGCCCAGGGCCGGATTCGGCCCAATTGCCTTCTGGATCCGTCCTGCAGACGGTCCGGGAATCGCAGCGTGGATCAGCGTGGGGATTCTGATCATTCAGGCTGCGTCATTCCCACACACACACAAACACACCGCGGTGGCACCTCCTCCCTCCCTCCGCCTAGCTTCTCCTCGCCCTGCCTAGAGGAGGAAGGGGGCTGGGCTTTGTTTTTTCCAAAACATAGTCTGGCCCCCCACAGGGTCTGAGGGACAGTGGACCAGCCCCCTGCAGAAAAAGTTTGCTGACCCCTGCTATAAACTATGGGGACTGCTCCTACTGGCACAGGAAGCAAAGGACTTTTGCTTATTCCTCCTCCCTCTGCAACCTCCTCCCACACTTTCCAGTAGCTACTGGCATAGGGTGGGAAATTGGTCAAAGGGGCGTCTCTGAACCCTCCAGGAGGGAGGATGTGAGGGGCAAAGGGAGACTGACGGCTTTGGTACCACTTCTGCCCTGACCCACTGGGCTGCCAAGTTGTTGCAAGGTTCTGTGACATCATGAGAGCTTGGCAGCTCAAATCATAGCTGTCAACTTTTCCCTTTTCTTGGACAATCAGACCAGAAATTATTGAAAGAATGGGGATGTGTTAAAGAGTATATGAAAAAACATTGTTCTGGAGTAAGCATTTCGGGATGTAATGAATGATGCTTTACAGGGTTAAAGAAAAAGAAAAATGGCGTTAAAAAATATAAAGATAGAAGTAATCTGCATTAGACCCAACAATTTGAAAGAGTAAAATTTTTGAGGTCTTAGAACAAAGGAAGTCAATATGTGTATATGTATGTAATGACTAGATTAGAATGAAGATATGGTTTTATTTATAGATGTGTGCTTTTTCTTTTGTTTTCTTTTGTTTTTTGTGTGTCCTGTTTTTCTTTCTTGTTTGTATATTATTATTTTGGAGTCAATGTTTGTAATTTTTGTTGTAATTCTGCACTGAAAATGAAATTTAAAAAAAGAAAAACTTTTCCCTTTTCTCGTGAGGAATCCTATTCGGAATAAGGGAATTTCCCTTTTCAAAAGGGAAATGTTGACAGCTATGGCTCAAATCCCGTAAGACCTGAGATTTCAGGATCTCGAGAGATTTTTCAGCGAGATTTGTGGAACCCTCTAAAAGGGGCCTGCACACATAATACCTCATAACTACTACCCATTTGATTGCCGCCATTCCATCCAATTATCCAGAAATAGAATTAAGTTGTTGGCACTGCATGCCATCCCCATCGTTGCCTTTCTCCAACAGGAATCCCCTGCTGGATAATAATAATAAAAAAGTTTCCATGGACAGAAAGAGCCTTTCAATTTGCAGAAGGTGAAGCCTAGATCCAACTCAAAAATACCTTTTCATGAACACAAATATTTAGAAATTTGAGAAAAGGCATTTGTATAAAAGCCACAGAAACATTTTAAAGCAGGAGGGGGATAAGGATAAAAATGCTTACATACTCTAGAATACAAATGGTTCCTTTCCCAAGGAGTTATAACAATAATAGTAATAATAATTTTATTATTTATACCCCGCCCATCTGGCTGGGCCTCCCCAGCCACTCTGGGCGGCTTCCAAAAAAATATTAAAATACTATAATCCATAGTATTATCAAGGGCAAGATTCAGTTCTTTAAAATCCCTTTGATTTAAATGACGGCTATTCAAGCTCTCTCAACGAGATCCTTAAATGCTTAACTTTGGCTGGATCATATCTAAATTTGGCATTGGGGAAGACAACCGGTGTAGGAGGGGGAAGGGAGGAATGACTAAAAAGAAAACAGAGAAGGGGGAGGAATGGAAGAAGGACCAGTAACAAGGCCATATTGATACGATTTAAACACCTACGTTTAGAAATTGAGGAAAACACGATGAGGTTTTACTTATCTAGCTTCAAAGGGAGCTGAGAATTTTAGACCGCCGCATTTGTTCCTTTCCTCCTTTTCTTGAAAAGGAAAAACAACTCCGTTTGACATTTTACCAACACTTCTGCAGTTACAGAAGATAAGGCAGATTTTCTTTAAAGCTGAAGATGAAATAACATTGCTTGTACCACTGCCAGCTGGCAGGCCGTACTAGAACTTAGAAATGAAAGGGGAATATTTCTGCATTTGCATTTCAGCAGCAGTAGCTAAGAGGACAAGTTCTGTAGTGCTCCTTTCTTGGGTTTGGTCTGTTTCCTAATGTGAAATAATTCAAATATTAGATCTGAAATGTTGCAGTGCTTCATGACTTCATAGGAATATTTTTCACACATCTCTTGCACAAGTGTTGTTGTTTTTTAAGCGTTTTGTTATTATGTTTATACCCCATCCTAGCCCACGGGCTCAGCACAGGTCATGGTAATTTTACCAAAGTTACCACTGCTTCTGGAGGGCTAACAATTTAAGGGAACGTTCCCACCTTAATAATAATAATAATAATAATAATAATAATAATTTATTATTTATACCCCGCCCATCTGGCTGAGTTTCCCCAGCAACTCTGGGCGGCTCCCAGTCAAGTACTAAAAACAATACAGCGTTAAATATTAAAAACTTCCCTGAACAGGGCTGCCTTCAGATGTCTTTTAAAGATAGGATAGCTATTTATTTCCTTCACATCTGAAGGGAGGGTGTTCTACAGGGCGGGCGCCACTACTGAGAAGGCCCTCTGCCTGGTTCCCTGTAACCTTGCTTCTCGCAGTGAGAGAACCGCCAGAAGGCCCTCGGCGCTGGATCTCAATGTCCGGGCTGAACGATGGGGGTGGAGACGCTCCTTCAGATATACAGGACCAAGGCCATTTAGGGCTTTAAAGATCAGCACCAACACTTTGAATTGTGCTCAGAAACGTATTGGGAGCCAATGCAGATCTCTCAGAACCACTTTGGCATTCAATGGGTCTACAGTCGAACACTGAAGTTGAGCGCTATCTGTACTGCCATGTCAGCGAGAACACAGCTGAATTGGCAGGGCAGAAACGAAGCACTTTACTGTTGGAACCATTTTCTACTGTTTTAGAGTCTAAGTTCAAATGCTTTGCAAGTAATGAGTATGGATTGTTTTGTTATTATTTATTTATTACATAATCTACATTTATATCCCAACCTTTCCACCTAGGAGCTCAAGGGGGTCTGTCTGCATGGTTCTCCTCCTTCCCATTTTATAATCACAACGACCCTGTGAGGTAGGTTAGGCTGAGAGTGAGTGACTGGCCCAAGGTCAGTCAGTGAGCTTCATGGCTGAGTAGGGACTTGAACCCAGATCTCTCATGTCCTAAAATGACATGCTAACCACTACAGCAGGGGTCAGCAACCTTTTTGAGCCATGGGCTGGTCCACCGTCCCTCAGACCATGTGGTGCGCTGGACTATATTTTGAAAAGAAAAAATAATGAACGAATTCCTTGTTGTTGTTTAGTCGTTTAGTCGTGTCCGACTCTTCGTGACCCCATGGACCAGAGCACGCCAGGCACTTCTGTCTTCCACTGCCTCCCACAGTTTGGTCAAACTCATGTTTGTAGCTTCGAGAACACTATCCAACCATCTCGTCCTCTGTCGTCCCCTTCTCCTTGTGCCCTCCATCTTTCCTAACATCAGGGGCTTTTCCAGGGAGTCTTCTCTTCTCATGAGGTGGCCAAAGTATTGGAGCCTCAGCTTCAGGATCTGTCCTTCCAGTGAGTGCTCAGGGCTGATTTCCTTAAGAATGGATAGGTTTGATCTTCTTGCAGGCCATGGGACTCTCAAGAGTCTCCTCCAGCACCATAATTCAAAAGCATCAATTCTTCGGCGATCAGCCTTCTTTATGGTCCAGCTTTCACTTCCATACATCATTACTGGGAAAACCATAGCTTTTACTATACGGACCTTTGTTGGCAAGGTGATGTCTCTACTCGCTACTCTTTAAGATGAGAACGAATTCCTAGGCCCCACAAATAACCCAGAGATGCATTTTAAATAAAAGCACACATTCTACTCATGTAAAAACATGCTGATTCCTGGACCGTCCACGGTCTGGATTGAGAAGGCGATCGGGCTTCTGTAGACTACCCCTGCACTACAGAATACTGGTCTGACATCAAGAAACAAAGGTGAATATGGACAAACAAAAGGTAATAAATTCCTAACAGCTCACTAAATTTTTATCATTCTGATATCCCAGATATTAATCACAGCAGCCCAACCACAATAACGTTGGGATAACAATAAGAACCAAAACAAGTAGGTTACTGCATTCACTCACACTTGTAGCTTAAATCTGATAACAGGATTTTGAGATTAAAGCATAGTATGAATAAATGGAAGATCTGGGTTGTCTATCAGGGATCTCTAGGATATCAAATCCAGAATCCAGTCCAAACTCTGGTTTGCTCACACAGAGTGGGTTTAAAATGGATTTGAAATAAGTGGACAACTCCCAACAAGATCAGTTGGCCATTGACTTCCGTCCCATGTCACATCATATCATACCATATATGCCATATTTTCAAACTGTTTTCCAGGTAGGGATGAGGAAAGAGATTTGATTCCATTTGCATTTTGAGCGGAATCTAGCGAATTGGTAGTTTATGAAACAATATGTGAAGCAAAACACAGCTATCCTTCAAAACTAGTACTTATCTGAATTTTACTAAGCAGGGAGCCAACCACTGTTTATAGGAGAAAGTGTGCAAAAAGAGAGAGGATATATTGGTGGAAATAACACAAAAATGCATTGCAATAGGGAAGATTGCTTGCAAAAATGTGTGCATTGGTCAAGACTCCATATTAAAAATGTGTTTTCTCGGAAAAATTAGCAGTAGATTGCTGTTGACTTTTCACGAGAAACTTTTTTTAAAAAAATCCAAATTCCTACAGGTGAAGAACTGAATTTAAGACTGGAAAAAATGATAAGGTGAGAGAGATGAAATCAACCAACCAAGAGCAGGAAGATTCAGTCCTGCCAGGGTCTGAAAGACTCCGAAAGAGGCTGCTGAAGCCAACAGAACTGAATCCTTCAGTCGCCAACTGGTGAGCAAAGGATTCAGTCCTGCTGGGGTCCACTTCCCCAGTGTGTTCCTGCCGAAGCAGATGCCTGCAGCCTTCTCACCTGATGATCTCCCCTCCGACAGCCCTGTGTTGCTCCAGGCAGCCCAACATGGGGCTATCTCCACCCATTTCTCTGGCCCAAGCCCAGGTCCCCCTGAATGGGCCTGATTCCATTCAGAATTTGGCTGAATCCAGTGCACAGCCCTTGTATTAAGCAGGCGTGGCTAAAACACTCCAGAATTTCTTATTCCTTGTAGACATTGTTACTAAACCTTAGCGAAAATAATCATAGCTCAGTGGGTAGAGCATGAGACTATAAAAGTGACGCGGGGGGCGCTGTGGGTTAAACCACAAAGCCTAGGACTTGCCGATCAGAAGGTCGGCGGTTCGAATCCCCATGACGGGGTGAGCTCCCATTGCTCGGTCCCTGCTCCTGCCAACCTAACAGTTCGAAAGCACGTCAAAGGGCAAGTAGATAAATAGGTACCGCTCCGTCGGGATGGTAAACGGCGTTTCCATGTGTTGCTCTGGTTTGCCAGAAGCGGCTTAGTCATGCTGGCCACATGACCCAGAAGCTGTACGCCGGCTCCTTCGGCCAATAAAGAGAGATGAGTGTCGCAACCCCAGAGTCGATCACAACTGGACCTAATGGTCAGGGGTCCCTTTACCTTTTATATGGGTTCAAGCTCCATGTTGGCCAAAAGATTTCTGCATTGCAAGACCCTCATCCAAGTCTACGATTCTGTGATTCTTTGTAATGAGGCATTTCATACATTGCCCAAGGTGATAGGTACTACTGGTCATACCTTGCTCAGAAAGTGAATTCTGACATGATCTAGCTCCAGCAATCAGCTGGAGGCTTGGGGGCAGGGTTTAGCCGCTCAAACACGGCCGCAGCAGCGTTCCCCAGCCATTGGCTGCTGCTTCTTGTCAGATCTGGTTTGCCCGATATTAGTAATAATAATAATAATTTATTATTTATACCCCGCCCATCTGGCTGAGTTTCCCCAGCCACTCTGGGCGGCTTCCAATCAAGTGTTAAAAACAATACAGCATTAAATATTAAAAACTTCCCTAAACAGGGCTGCCTACAGATGTCTTTTAAAGAGAAGATAGCTGCTTATTTCCTTCACATCTGAAGGGAGGACGTTCCACAGGGCGGGCGCCACTACCGAGAAGGCCCTCTGTCTGGTTCCCTGTAGCCTCATTTCTCGCAATGAGGGAACTGCCAGAAGGCCCTCGGCGCTGGATCTCAGTGTGCAGGCTGAACAATGGGGGTGGAAACGCTCCTTCAGGTATACAGGACCAAGGCTGTTTAGGGCTTTAAAGGTCAGCATTAAACACTTTGAATTGTGCTCGGAAACGTACTGGGAGCCAATGCAGATCTCTCAGGACCGGTGTTATGTGGTCCCGGTGGCCACTCCCAGTCACCAGTCTAGCTGCCGCATTCTGGATTAATTGCAGTTTTTGGGTCACCTTCAAAGGTAGCCCCATGTAGAGCGCATTGCAGTAGTCCAAGCAGGAGATAACTAGAGCATGCACCCCTCTGGCAAGACAATCTGCAGGCAGGTAGGGTCTCAGCCTGCGTACCAGATGGAGCTGGTAGACAGCCGCCCTGGACACAGAATTAACTTGCGCCTCCATGGACAGGGGCGCAGTTACCCCATTCAGGACCAGGGAGTCCCCCACACCCGCCCGCCCCCGTCCCCCAAAAACAGTACTTCTGTCTTGTCAGGATTCAACCTCAATCTGTTAGCCGCCATCCATCCTCCAACTGCCTCCAGGCACTCACACAGGACCTTCACCGCCAAATCATCGAGCTGGGGGAGAATGATTTACCCTTCAGAAAGAGCATAGACTTGCTATGGAGCATAAAAAAGGACTTTGACAAGCTGGCTGCTCTATCCCGGGACAACATTGTTTTGGTCCAACCTTCTGAAGAGAAGGGTCTGGCGTGGCTCCCACAGCCCTATGGCCGTTGAAAAATCCAGGAAACTTTTAAACCGTGTTGTGGTGCGCAAATTGCGCTATATGTATGGCCAAGTGATTCAGCATGTTGACATCTGGTTCAGCGAATGGTCTTTATTTCGTGGTGACGGAGTTCACCTTTCGGACCTTGGCAATGATTTTTGGCTGGCCGACATCATCAGAAGCCTTAGGGATTGGTTGCAGCTGTGAGGGTACTGGCGACGAGCCTCCTTTGGCTCGGGTGGCGGTTAGGCATGGGAATATGGTTGTGTGTTGGAGGGCAGAGTGTGGCCATCACCTACCCCTCCATTTTATGGGTATTCCGGTAAAGGAATCCGGTGGTCGTGGATCCTGTCCGACATCCTTGCTGGCGGCTAGGGCCATGGGACGACCCCCGGTGACATCAGGGGGAGCTTTCAGTTGTATTTGCATCAACAGGCTCCTCCCACTGGTGGTTAACCCTTGATAGACTCACCCCTCCCTGAGTGGGTGGAGTCACACTCTGTTGTTTTATCCAATACCTAAGCCAACACAGTGGTACCTCAGATTAAGTACTTAATTCGTTCCGGAGGTCCATTCTTAACCTGAAACTGTTCTTAACCTGAAGCACCACTTTAGCTAATGGGGCCTCCTGCTGCTGCCGCGCCGCCGGAGCCCGATTTCTGTTCTTATCCTGAAGCAAAGTTCTTAACCTGAAGCACTATTTCTGGGTTAGCAGAGTGTGTAACCTGAAGCATATGTAACCTGAAGCGTATGTAACCCGAGGTACCACTGTACCTCTCACATGCTGTAATCAATACAGTTGTGGCCTTTTTTAGCCCATTAACCTAATATACCGTGTCCATGTGCCTTTCTTATCCTCAAGCAGGTGGCATGTCCTCAAATCCCAAAGCACAGCCCCTTTTCACTGCTCTTGTGTAACTGCAGCTTGCCTTTCATTCTGAGCCGCCTTGGAAGAAAAAGATAACGCTCTGCAAATACATCTTCAGGTACAATAATATGACATGTAGCTGAATTGTGTGTTCCCAGTGTTTCAAGAAGCTGCTGTTAGGTAAGGCATAAAACACTAGGAAAATGACTTGTTGCTGACAAAATGTTTCAGCAGCAGCTGAATGCAACTACCCAGTAAGATGAGGAAGGGGGAAATGAACAGCATCATTAGAGTAACTAGTATCTCATTGTGTGCCTTAGATCTGCAATGCTAAGCAAAGGTCAGCCGTGCTTCATTCGCTGGTTCATCAGAAGTACCAAGGTGTTTCCCCCCTCCATTTCATATAAGGCCACAAAGGGAGTGACAGCAGCTTTTTCTAAAAGACAGGGCACCTAAAGGCCACATCTAAACTACGTAATCAATTATTAATCATTTACTGAGGTTTCCAAAATCCAAAATAAAATCCAAAAGCTGTGTGGATTCTATGTATGCTAGGAAGACTGCTATGCTACACTTTATAGGCATTAATAATATCAAATAACATCAGTGCCAAGCCACTCCACTTTCAAGGACATATTATAAAACATTTAACAACATTTATCAATAGATGCATAAATGGTGGGAGTAAATGTTTATATTCTAATGGTTGTTAATGTTGTTCTAGTGGGTTGTCTTAAATTATTATGTTTTACACTGCCTTGCTAACTTCTGGTTTATAAATAATTTTAATCAGCAAATAATATGTGTTTATAGTACCGTATTTTTTGCTCTATAAGACTCACTTTTTCCCTTCTAAAAAGTAAGGGGGAAATGTGTGTGCGTCTTATGGAGCGAATGCAGGCTGCGCAGCTATCACAGAAGCCAGAACAGCAAGAGGGATTGCTGCTTTCACTGTGCAGTGATCCCTCTTGCTGTTCTAGCTTCTGAGATTTAGAATATTTTTTTTCTTGTTTTCCTCCTTCAAAAACTAGGTGCGTCTTGTGGTCTGGTGCGTCTTATAGAGCGAAAAATACGGTATAAAGTCAATGGAGTTAAATAAAAGAAGAGAACGACAAAAAGGATGGGAGAAGCTGTTTCGTTGTGTCCCTTTATCATCTTTAATACATGCCTAGATTTGAAGAAATGTATCTTCTGGTTTATTTCTTGAACACTACCTGCTTCCTGGTTGAATGGTTTGTCATTTGTTTCAGCCATAAATAAAACGATGGTGTAGACTTGGATTTGTAACTGCTAGGATTACTATATCACTTCAACCTTTACTATCCATCATCTACACTGTTCTAACATTAAGATCCATGTGCCACACAAGTTCAAGTTTCAAAGGAACAATGAGCTGTTTAATATATGTCTACTGGGGCTTTTGAAAATATATTTATATATCTCCTTAAAAGAGAAAAGTAATCTTGAAGCACTTTATATGAATAGCTGTATGATATGTATCTCCAATAATAAGACTGATACTTCCAGGAAAGGGTCCACAGGATGGAAGTATAATATGAAGACAACATTGGCTCATTAGCCTAACGTCATCTTTGAACCTTTCCAGTGTTATGCGTTCAAGTCTGAAGTATGGGATTTAATATGGGATTGGGAGGAATTGAGAGCCCTTCTGCTGCAGACTGTACGTTTTTAGCTGCATTGTGATCTTAGCCCAACCCTACCTTCTGTGTCTTATCCTGCTATAAACTGAATGCAAAAAGGGCTTCTAGGTTTGCATAGGGCCATAAGAAATTATGAAGAGCCCTGCTAGATCAGGCCAGCATCCTAGTTACACTGTGGCCAAACAGATGCCCATGGGAAGCCCGCAAGCCGGGCGTGAGCAGGGGCGGACTTGGGTCTTTCAGATTTCAGCGGCGCTCTGTGCAAGGCCAAAATTCACACCCCATACGCACAGCTCGCCTTCTGTTCTGCTCAATTCCCTATGTCATAGTTGTGATGCCCTGCAGTGTGTCCAGTGTGGTGAAACTAGTCACGCTGCCGTAAATTGCACCTCTGGTGTGAAGAGGAGGAGGAGGAGGAGGAGGAGGAGAAGAAGAAGAAGAAGAAGAAGAGTTTGGATCTGTGGGTTAAACCACAGAGCCTAGGACTTGCCGATCAGAAGGTTGGCAGTTCAAATCCCTGCAACGGGTGAGCTCCCGTTGCTCAGGTCCCTCCTCCTGCCAACCTAGCAGTTTGAAAGCACGTCAGAGTGCAAATAGATAAATAGGTACCACTCTGGTGGGAAAGTAAACGGCATTTCCGTGTGCTGCTCTGGTTCTCCAGAAGCGGCTTAGTCATGCTGGCCACATGACCCAGAAGCTGTACGCCAGCTCCCTCAGCCAATAAAGCGAGATGAGCGCCGCAACCCCAGAGTCAGCCACGACTGGACCTAACGATCAGCGGTCCCTTTACCCTTTAAGGAGTCTCAAAGCAGCTAACAATCTCCTTTCCCTTCCTCCCCCACAACAAACACTCTGTGAGGTGAGTGAGGCTGAGAGACTTCAGAGAAGTGTGACTGGCCCAAGGTCATCCAGCAGCTGCATGTGGAGGAGCGGGGAATCGAACCCAGTTCACCAGATTACGAGTCCACCACTCTTAACCACTACACCACACTGGCTCTCGAGCACAGCAGCATTTTCCCCACTTGTGATTCCCAGCACCTGACATTCAGCCATCTTTGTGGTGCAATGGGTCAGTGTGTCTGGCTGTTAACCAGAAGGTTGGCGATTAGAGCCCACCCAGGGATGGCTGTGGGCAGGTTTCCTGCATTGCAGGGGGTTGGCACAGATGGCCCTCTCTTCCAACTCTATGCAAGGGTGCCAAGTTGAATAAATGGGGGGCAGGTAAACCGCACCCCACATAATCAATCACAATATGCAATGCACACACACACCATTGGAATGGCAAGGACCATCCGCTTGGGGTTGGGGCTCGGCCCTCTCAAATATTTTATTGAGGGGAACCTCAGCCCCTAGGAGTTGAGTGCTATGAAATTTCCAGGAGATTCAATGAGATCACCCACAACTTTCACCTTGCGAACTTTGGGTGAGCCCAAAGCGCTCCCGAAAGCAGCTGAGCAACTGCGAAGGCTGCATGGTGCACCTCCGCACCCACTTCCTTACCCTGCCCGTGCCCAGCTGATCTGATGCCAGAGCTCACAGTCTCTCTCTTGCCTCCAGGGGAAACACTCAAGCCCTGCAGACGATTCCAGATCGGCGCCCCCCTTCTTCTCGCAGCGGATCATCCGGGCCAGGCTCTCCTCGCCGCGGTCTTTTCCTGGCACGCTTTGCGGCTGGGGGCCGGGCAGGCGCCTCCGCCCCCTGGAGGAAGCGCAGGGGTGTTTCTCTGCGTATGGACTTGTGTCTCGGCAATAGGAGGCTGGCAAGGCGGCGGCGGCGGCTGTCTGAGCCCGGCCAGACATCATCAACCTTTCTGCATATTTCATTGGAGCTGCTCGCCGGGACACCGGGACACTGACCGCTGCAAAGCAGCTCGCCGGCTTCCATTGTGCGCGCCGCTTCCTTCCCGTCTGCTGCTTTTACGCTTCAAAGCGGGCTTTTCTCTCGCTTGGTGAATACCTAACCTTTGCTGCTTTCCGCGCGCTCGCCGTGCCCTTGCAACAAAACATCCAAGGGGGTTCTCTGAACTATTTCCTCCTCCTCTTCTTTTCTTTTCTTCCCTCCCTCCATTTGGAGCGCCCGAGCCGTGCAGGACTATAAAAATATCTCGTTTGCAGCAGAGAGATTGCACGAGCAACTTCGACGAGAAGACGACTTGGGGGAGAGACAGAGAAGAGTTGCAAGAGGAAAGCTCAGCCCGAGCTTGCTGGCTGGCTTGCTTGCTTGCCCGCCTGCCTGCCTGGTTGGCGATTTCGAAGTGGCACTGCAATTCAGCAAAACCATTTCGCAGCCTTCCCAAAGGCTCGGCGCCGAGAGGGGAACCGCAGCAGCGGCTAGCGCCTGATCCAAACAGATCTCCTTTTTTTTTCGCTTGCGCGTTTTTGCGCGCGAGAAGGAAGCGGCCGACTGGCGTCGTCTCTCGAAGCGCCGCTTGCATTGAACTAGAGCAAGAGTTGCAAGACTTGAGCGGCCTTGGAAGAGCAGCCAGCGCGGCGGGGTCGAGCAGGGAACCGGCCCCGGCGTGGCCCTGACATTGCAGCGCGCCCCTGCCGGCCGGGCAGCTCCTACTATCCTCCGCCCCTCGACGACGCGCCCCAGCGCTTGGCCCGGGGCGCAAACTTTTCCTCTCCGAGAGCCGAGAGCGCTGCGCTCTTGCTTCTCCCCAAGCCGCCGCGGCGCCGCCTGAAAGCTTCCCGGTGACCTCCCTTCGCCCCCGCCGCGGCTCGCCCCCGAGGGGAGCTGGCGGCGGTGCGGCGGCGGGTTGACGAGGACCCGCATGGCCGGAGAGCGCCGACGGCGGTAGCGGTGGTGAGCTGGGCGGGCTGCGGAGGAAGAAGAAGAGGCGAGCGCCCTGAGGGAAGCTGCAGCCGCCGCTTCCTTCGCCCTTCCGCGAAAGGACGGCCGGGAAAGGAGGACGGCGAGGCGGAGGAGGAGGAGGAGGAGGAGGAGGAAGAGAGACGGCGACGGCGATGTGGCCGGGCGGCGCGGCCGGCAAGCTGCCCTGCCCGCGGGACTCGGCGCTGCGCAGGGCGGCGTTCTCCGGGAACCTCTCGGCGCTGCCCTTGCACTTGGCGCCCAGCGGGAGAAGCGTCCGGGTTTTCATCAGCGCCAATCCCGAAGGTAAGCTTGCGCTTCCCCGAGGGGCTCGGAAGGCTTGGCCGCAGCTCCGTCCACCGACCCTTTTTACCTCTGAGCGGCCGCTCCGCGCTTGGCGGAAGGCTTCACACGGCCCGGGCGCGTGGGCCGCCTTGCGGAGCTGCTGGGCGCGCTCTGGATGCCCGGAGCCGAGCCTGGAGATGATGATCATGACACCATCATCATCATCATCAATATTATTATTATTATTATTATTATTATTATTATTTACTACTACACCGCCCATCTGGCTGGGTTTCCCCAGCCATTCTGGGCCACGCTCAACGGAAAATTAAAAGCACAATAAAACATCAAACATTAAAAACTTCCGTAAAAAGGGATGCCTTCAGATGTTTTCTAAAAGTCAGGTAGTTGTTTACTTCCTTGATGTCTGATGGGGGGGGGTTCCACAGGGTGGGCGCCACCACCGAGAAGGCCCTGTGCATGGTTCCCTGTAACCCCACTTCTCGCAGTGAGGGGACCGCCAGAAGGCCCTTGGCGCTGGATCTCAGTGTCCAGGCTGAGCGATGGGGGTGGAGATGCTCCTTCAGGTATACTGGCCCGAGGCCGTTTAGGGCTTTGAAGGTCAGCACCAACACTTTGAATTGTGCTTGGAAACGTACTGAGAGCCAATGTAGATCTTTCAGGACCGGTGTTATATGGTCTAAGAGGCCGCTTCCAGTCCCCAGTCTAGCTGCCGCATTCTGGATTAGTTGTGGTTTCCGGATCACCATCAAAGGTAGCCCCACGTAGAGCACATTGCAGTAGTCTAAGTAGGAGATCACTAGAGCATGCACCACTCTGGCGAGACAATCTGCAGGCAGGCAGGGTCTCAGCCTGCGTACCAGATGGAGCTGCCAGACAGCTGCCCTGGATGCAGAATTGACCTGTGCCTCCATGGACAGCTGTGACTCCAAAATGACTCCCAGGCTGCGCACGTGGTCCTTCAGGGGCACACTTACCCCACAGTTACTTCAGAGTGGCCTGCTCTGTGCTTGGTGGGAGGCTTCACGTAGCCCAGACGCATGCGTCGCCCTTCAGGGTTGCTCGGCACGTGCTCTGGACACCCTAGAGCTGAGCCTTGAGAGGCGGCTGCGCCTCTAACAGCCCACATGGCGACATTTTCTTCCACGTGCGGCTTGGGGGGGGGGGGCTGGATGGAATGCTGGCCTCTGTCACGAGGTCAGCTTCATGTCCTGAGTTATAATAATAAATAATAATAATAATATATTATTTGTACCCCACCCATCTGGCTGGGTTGCCCCAAACACTCTGGGTGGCTTCCGACAAAATATTAAAGATACAATAAAACATCAGACATTAAAACTTCCCTAAACAGGGCTGCAATGTAGGAATCTTTTACCCAGCCTGGCGCTCGAACCCACAACCCTGAAATTAAGAGTCTCATGCTCTTCCAACTGAGCTATCCCACTTACTTTGTTTGCTATCGTTGCCCATCCTATAACTTCCTGCTGAAATCCTGTAACTTTTTATAGCACAAATCTTCCGGTTTATTCCACCCCCCTCCTGCTTTTATTGCGCTATAGTGCAAGAGTGCCCCTCCAGATGGCAATAATGTGACAACAGAACAACTAATAAAGTGGAATGGATGTGTGGATTGCGCTGTTATTGCACCAATGACATCTTGTAGAATACGCCTGCCCAAAAAAGCAGTCTGGAGGGGCCTTTAGACTTTTTGTGTAATCCTAGTGTTGTGTTTGTACTTGAATGCCTGGCCTGGAATCACCCTAATCATTTCACTCCTTGCCCTCCATTTCTAATCTGCACATTTTCCCCTTTTAAACTTCTAGTAAAGGGGGGGGGGTGGATCCCTTGGACTGTGCATGGCCCAAATTTGAAGGGTCTAGCTAACCTAAAAGTACCATTGCAATTAAAGTGCCATTAAGTCACAGTCAGTAAGTGAGGCAATCATTAGATTTAGAGCAGGTTGCCGCTTGGGACTTGTATAGTATTTAAAGGGAAATAGCTTGCCTTACAATTCCACCTCGTTATGTATGTCAGTGAGTACCTTCTAAACTTAGAATCCAATAGACTTCATTTGGCAGTTTATGGTATTTATTCTGTGTGGACATGCACATTAGTATAGGTTTGTGGAGCACTCCGGAACGTGAGTGTCATGTTTAAACGGGCAGATTAGGTCAGTTTTGAACTCCCTTCCGAACCTATGTAGAAGACAAACTCCATTAAACGCTTCTTTGTCAGTTTCCTTCGGGGATAGACCACTATTCCCCATCCCCGTTTTACTTCAGCCTTGGCTGATAAAGCACACTAAATAAGGAAATATCCTAATCAATCTGGTGGCCTTGCTAGCAGGAGACCTCCTCACTTGCCTGCCTTTTTATTGCCATGCTCATTCTCCTGGTTTGAGACAAAAGCACAGCTAAAAACAGGGACCTTGGTGGCTGCAGTACATGGTGTCCCAGGGAGCACTGGTGCCTAGCCCATTACTCACAGGAAGGGTAGTGGGGAATAAGAGGAAGATGCTTACAGTCTCTCTTGACGAAGCCGCCTCAGTTCTAGCATGTAGAACATCTGTGCATTTAGCTGCAGCCACGTGTGTGTTTGTGTGTGGGTGTTCTTCCTTGTAATAGTTACTGTAGTGTGTATTCCGGATCCCTATGTGACTAGAGGGATGTGTTTCGTCCTGTCCCCCCTGTGTTCCTATTGCATATCTCAGAGGCGCTGCGTAGGTGAAAGTTCTCGCTTTGTGCCTTCTGTTCGACCCTGGCACGGTATCCTGGTACGGAAAGCTAACTCTCTAAGCTGATGTCATGACCCTGTAATCTAACTATAAACTTCCCCTGTTTATTACCACAGACTAGAAGAATGTTAAGTGCACTCTTATAATCCCTGCGTAAGACATCCCCTATCTAGCATAGATTGCCATGTTCCTGTGCTCTCTCTATCTAGTGATGCGTATGTCTGTATGTAAACCCCTCATATGTGTATGTGATAATATGACACTTATACGTAGCCCACGTTTATCCAATCAGCACCAAGCGCATATGCTGCAATAGGGGTAATATACAATAAAAGGGACACTCTTAGCCTCGAGCTATGAGATGCCTTCCACATGGACACCTTCAACTCGTCTGCCAGGCATTTCCAACCCAACAAGTTACTGCCTCTGAAGCAGCCCCCGGTGCTGAGTTGTGTTAGCACTTTCATGACACTCCCTCGCTGCTCATTCCTGCACAGCAAACCGCACTTGCCCAAGATCGCTCTTCCATAAAGCTGTTGAAGGCATAGGAGCCCCATCCTGTTTTGCATCTGTTCATCCGTAAGGTAGAGACGGAAAAATAGTTCCAAAATGTGAGTCCCGTGCTGCCGGGTCAGCTCAGGTTACAAGTGGTTCTGCATTTTGGAAAAAAGATGACTCTTAAATTGGTTAATGTGGTTCTCAACCTGTGGCTCCCCAAGATGTTGTTGGACTATAACTCCCATCATCCCTGACCACTGGTCATGATGGGAGTTGTAGTCCAACAACATCTGGGCACCCACAGGTTGAGAAACACTGAAGGGTGGCAAACTGTGGCCCATTAGGCTGAGTCCAGCCTGCCAAACCACTACAAGTGGCCCGACAGCTGCCGGTGATTTGAATCACCATCACGGCACCAGGCTGAAAAAGAAGTTTAAAGTTCTCCTCTCAACATTATGAAGGAAGCATTGCCCCATTGAATGGCTAGGATGATGGGAGGGACACGTTGAATCTTCACTGCAGTGGGGTTGTGTGTGCAAGTGAGTTGATGTGTGTTTGAAGATAGGAGTGTGAGAGAGTGAAAGAGTTTTCCTTCATCTATGTGTGGTGTGTGTGTATATTGTGAATTTGTGGTGTATATCTCTGTGTGCAAGATATACAGTGCGGGTGGCGCTGTGGGTAAAAGCCTCAGTGCCTAGGGCTTGCCGATCGAAAGGTCGGCGGTTCGAATCCCTGCGGCGGGGTGCGCTCCCGTTGCTCGGTCCCAGCGCCTGCCAACCTAGCAGTTCGAAAGCACTCCCGGGTGCAAGTAGATAAATAGGGACCACTTACTGGCGGGAAGGTAAACGGCGTTTCCGTGTGCGGCTCTGGCTCGCCAGAGCAGCGATGTCACGCTGGCCACATGACCCGGAAGTGTCTCCAGACAGCGCTGGCCCCCGGCCTCTTGAGTGAGATGGGCGCACAACCCTAGAGTCTGTCAAGACTGGCCCGTACGGGCAGGGGTACCTTTACCTTTACCTTTATCTCTGTGTGTACACAACCACTTTGGCCATGATCACTCTTGTTCCCACGCTGGCAAATAGCTTTTGGATGACTGGCCAACTTGAGCCCAATCCTTTAAAAAGGTAGCAGCAACCCCACTTTAGTTGATTACCAGTTATGCTGATTGAAGGTTGCCGCTCTAGAAAGCAGTTGTAGATGAAGGCATATAAAAATATTGTTATTTTGGTTGCTTTATTTATTGGTGACCTTTTGGTTGTAATAGCTCCCAAGCTCACAATGAAAACAATTCACAAAGTAGTCCAAATCTGAGGAAATAAATCCACTCGTCAAGAACCCTGCCCAAGTGGCAACAATTTGCAAATTACATAGCAGTTTGCACTATTAGTCAAATTAGAATGTGATACATTTTCCTAGCTGGATAAGACTTTCATTGTGGACCTTTATTTCTGCAATTGCATATCCATATATTTTGCTACATGAGCTATCAGCCAAATATGTAAACATGTAATTGTTGCACACAGGACTTGGGGCAGAATTTCTTACACAGAGGTAATATCTAGGTAAGGAATTTAGGGGTATCCCATATACATCCCTGTTTCAGGTATAATGCTCAACCATACAGTGGCGTAGCGTGGGGGGTGCAGGGGGGGCCGGCCGCACATCTGGGGGTTAGGGTTAGGGGGCGCAAATCCACGGGTTAGGGGGCGCAAATCCACGGGTTAGGGGGTGCAAATTACTTGCCTTGCCCCGGGTGCTGACAACCCACGTTACGCCACTGCAACCATAAAAGGCTGCAATGAAGAAATTCAAAGCATCCACTTCCTGTTTTTCACTAACTGCAGTTTCCTGGTACATCACACGAACTGTGATTAGTTTAAACCATATCTCAAACTATGGTTTATGAACCTGGCTTGATAATGAACTATAATTTAAACCAGTGCTTTTCAGGCTTGTGGGATCTACAATGTGTTTTCCCTATAAACCAGGGCCAGGTGCAACATATTGGCTCATGGGCTGGAACTGTCTGACATAAATCATAAACTGGAATAACCTGAAGATATGCATACATATCTATATCTTCGTACAGATCAGGGGTTTGGAATAGAAAACTTTGTGCCAACAATATTTGCACAAAGACCTGGTCAAAGGCAAATTATTTATATTCATGTTTTACAGGAGAGGAACACAGAGACTAATAAGTGACTAGCCCGAGGTCATTAAAGGCAGGGAGATAAATTTTTACTTGCTATGGTTAAATTATTGGGAGTCAGAAACCCATGCTGATCTACTGCAAGTCATCCAGAGAACTACCATTAGAACCTTGTCTATGTTTTGCCCTCCACTAGTTTAAACTAGCCATAGTTGGCACCATTTTTAGACACAATAAACAATAGTTAGTGAAAGGCAGGAAATGGATGCTTCCAAACCCTCACAGCCAAGGGGAGTGTATGAGTCCAAGGTTAATGCCCACTCATTCATAATTTAGTGTTATGTCAAAATAGGCCACTGAGCCAAACCACTGATACAGCTACTCATTGACTATTTTGGTTGGCAGTGGCTGTCTCAAGGCCACAGGCAGTCCTGCTTGTTGTGGTCCTCTAACTAGAGGTAACAGGGATTTGAATTTGGAAATAAAACGTGTTATGTGTCAGAGCTGTTCCCTCCCTGCAATCAGGATTCAAACCTATGACTTGTGGCACGTTTTCAAAGTGAAAGCCCTGTGCTTTTCACATAGTGCATGGGCCTTCATCAGGGTCTTTGATTTCATCAGTCAAAAAATATATCAATAGTGCAAACAATAACTGAATATAGCACTTAAAGTGATAAAGCAACAGGCATGGATAGTAAAGATCCTAAGATTTAACGGCTATCATGCAGTGATTCTGCATACACAAACTTAGGAGGAATTTCCATTGTACATGCATAAGTCAAGGACAAAGATAACCAAGTTATCTTGTCAACTCACTTAGACAATTTCATTGTCGGCCATCAGTGTTTGGGAATCCTAATTCTGGAATTGCTAATTACAAAACTTTCTAAACATTTCGGGAGGTGTTCATGTGCAATTTGGATAGGGCATATACCAATTAAACCATATTCATATGATAGGTCTGCAAGAGAAACTACTGCATACTTATAGACTTGATGTATTTGGATGCAGTGTATATGTCAGCACAATTATGTATTCACTAGTTTAGCATGCATTAGACAAGCTGCCTGTTGCCATTTTCATTTGCAAGCTACTTCAGAATAATCAGCAATGAATTAGTTTTAAAAGCAGGCAGTTAGTTTCAATCCAGCCAAAGTCAGTCTCAGCTGAAATCAACGAGACTTGAGTTAGGCTGCAAGCTTGTTCATATGGATTTGGGAATTAGACAGAATAAGTATTTAGTACCAAGCAGACACGCATAGAATTAGGCTGGAGGTCGCAAGTAACTTGTATCGCCCCAAAAAATCTCAATAATGAAAGCAATAACTGCAGGTACTTAAAATAATAAAGCAATCTGTCATTGTTGGCAAAGATCCTAAGATCTGTAAGGCTGCAGTCCTTTATAGGGCAGTGAGGACTGCAGCCCAATTCTATGTAGATTTACTTGGAAGCAAGTGTTCACTGAATCTCACTACAAAGTAAGTGTCCAAAGGAGCACAGCCATAGCTATTTCTAACTTTTGTTAGATTGGAACAAATGTTTTAAAAAGCCTCTGCCTTTTATTATTTTTATGTGTGTTCTGTTGAGAATAATCAGCAGCTCAACTGTGTTTTGAAGACCGCCTGCCAAATCAACAATGAGCTACTTGAATTACTTGGCAGCTCAATTTGGGTTTTTTTTCAAGCTATTTTTCTGTTACATGCACTCTTTTACATACACCAACTCTGTGGAAGTTTACAATTGGTTTATAAAAGACGAAATCACTGCAAAACTCTGATATACACATTTTAATCTAAAAATCAACTGCCTTTTTAGGGCAAGGATGCAGAACTGACTGCTGTCCCCAGGCCCACCCCACCCTGTCTCCTTGTACCCCTTCTACCCATTGCTGAGCTGTTATCACTGATAAAATTAGCTGCAGGGGGGAACTGCAACAGGAACTCTGTTCTCCCACCTGCTTGCTTAGCTGACCAGAGATAACAGCACGGCACTGTGGAAGAGGAAGCATGGCAGAATCCTACTGCCAAAGCTGCCCTCTTACACACCATTGTACCGCAAGCTTCACAGAGCAGCGAAAGTGCCAGCAAGGCACCTGTTGCAGGTGTATATAGGAAGACCTCAGCACCTGTGCGGGTGTATATAGGAAGAGGCACGCCTTCAGAAATTCAGAGCCCAAGACATTTAGGGCTTTGTATGTCAACATAGGAGGGACACGGGTGGCTGACTCTGGGTTGCGGTGCTCATCTTGCTTTATTGGCCGAGGGAGCCGGCATACAGCTTCCGGGTCATGTGGCCAGCATGACTAAGCCACTTCTGGCGAACCAGAGCAGCGCACGGAAACACCATTTACCTTCCCGCAGGAGCAGTACCTATTTATCTAGTTGCACTTTGACGTGCTTTCGAACTGCTAGCTTGGCAGGAGCAGGGACCGAGCAACGGGAGCTCATCCCGTCGCGGGGATTCGAACCGCCGACCTTCTGATCGGCAAGTCCTAGGCTCTGTGGTTTAACCCACAGCGCCACCCGCATCCCTTAATATAGTGAGTACAGAGCACTAAACCAAGGTTTAGCAGTGCCTGAATGAGCCCAAGCAAAGTGTCGAGCTTGCACACTCCTTCTCCTCTTCCCTTCATCACTTCTTCCTGTGCAGCTGAGTTTTTCTTTTGAAGTTCCTGACTTGGTGATATGTTTGAACCAGGGATCCTGGTTAAACAAGTTCTGTTAGGGTTCATAACAAACCAAGTTTTACCATGGGTCATGAATCTCTGTGCTGTTAAAAGTTTAAACTTGATTAAAGAGTTTGTTTTAAGTCAGGAACCCTAGTTTAATGCTAAGCTATGACTTTTTAAAAGTGAAACAAAACTCTGTGGAAGTGTAGCAATAGGGGTGTCGCATGTGAGCCAGGGAAGGAGAGCTGGACCATAAAGAAGGCTGATCGCCAAACAATTGATGCTTTTGAATTCTGGTGCTGGATGAGACTCTTGAGAGTCCCATGGACTGCAAGAAGATCAAACCTCTCCTTTCTTAAGGAAATCAGCCCCGAGTCCTCACTGGAAGGACAGATCCTGAAGCTGAGGCTCCAATACTTTGGCCACCTCATGAGAAGAGAAGACTCCCTGGAAAAGACCCTGATGTTGGGAAAGATGGAGGGCACAAGGAGAAGGGGATGACAGAGGACGAGATAGTTGGACAGTGTTCTCGAAGCTACCAGCATGAGTTTGACCAAACTGCAGGAGGCAATTTGGAGGGTCTGGTGTGCTCTGGTCCATGGGGTCACGAAGAGTCGGACACGACTAAATGACTAAACAACAACATGTGAACCAGAAACTTTGTTCAGGCTCATCCACATATGTAGCTCCTAAGCATGGTTTAGTGTTGTGTGAGAATGTAGCTGCTACACCACCTACTGTGCTCAGTAATTTGCATAAAATTGGAGAACAGTATTCTAATGGAGTTTAGGGATACTGTGTTTTGAATGTTTTTATGAATGAGCTTAGCAGACGTGACTGCTTTGCTTTGATCCAACAGTGCATGTTTAGTGTTGTGTATTTAAATTGCTTAATGTAAATGGGATCTGAACTGGAGCTTTGCATACTGAAGAAGTGCTGGAAAAGCGATAAATAACAACTTGAAGATCAAGCTTGTGCATTGTTAATCATGTCTTAAGTTAGACATTGCTTTCACGCTTCGGCTCAATTAGCATTTGGTCATCATCTTTTCGCATGCAAATTGTGGTGAAATATTTATTAGGGAGCGTCACAAAAGATTCAGGTCGTAATAATAAATGGCATAGTTTAGGTTATGCAGCTAGGAGGGAAATGTTTCAATCAATATTTTGAGAGCACAAGAGTATGTTTCATTGCCTAATGGAACAGAACACAACATTGTCTCTGAGTAATCAGAAACAAGCATTACATATGCAAATTCCTTTTTTGGCCTTCAAACAAAACAAAAAAAAGTTCTTTCTTCAGTGAATATATATCATAAAGACCATTCCAGACCTGAAACATGGAATACACTTTTAAAAATTACAATATATATCCTCCTTTCTCTTCCTTCTGTCTGAATTTTCTTCTCATGCATGTGTGCACACACACATTTCTGCTACACCTTCCTCACAACTATTAGAGTTGCAGGTGCCAGGTCCTCTTCTGCAGCTGAGCGCCCTACAGATTCTGGTCCCTGAGGCAGTGAGAAGCCCATTTCAGCCCTGGGACACTTGTTTTCTTCACTTCTATGAATGCTTAGGCACAGCACAGGCACTGTATTTTTTTAAAAAAATCCTGCATCATAGGAGAGGCTGCAGTCCTAAGACATATGTCTTCTTGCACCGAACGGGACTTCTTAATAAGCATTCTTCAGAACCTGCTGAAATCCGAGGTCAGCAACGCCACACACTTTTTGCCTCTCCCACTGCACACATTTTGTGGATATTAATGACGATAAAAGTGCCATTTGGAACCACAGTTATAATTGCCTTGTTGTGGCAGATCAATGTTTCAGCAATGCTAAAGAACCCTTGCATTTAGAGGGGTGTGTACATTCAGAATCAAGAAGGAACATGGCGTAACAGGGAAAGGGTTCATTGGACAAAGTGCTGTGTATCGCTTAACCTCTAACCTAGCAGGGCGGATTTTTAAAAAGCCATTAAAAAGAAGTAATCTTATATTTATATGCTTTTAAAAGAAAAGCAGGTTTTAAAATTTCAACTTGTAGAAAGTGTCTCTTTTTAAAAACAACCTTCTCATACTGTTTGACTTTTTCTGGCCCTTGTAAGTCTTCCTTACTTAAGGTTGCCATCAATTTGTCTTGAGAAAATCTCCGTGACTTTAATATTTGCATGACTGACAGAAATTCAACAAGTGTGTCATCTCCCATCTCTGTGTCAGGAAACACAGCACTTACTGCATTTCTGCCTGTCAGTTATATGCTAAAGATTCAGAATTTCTGTTGGAAGAAGAAAAGAGACAATCTTACTTCAGATTAACATGATGTGAGCCTTTGGGAAGGGGGGGAATATATTATTCACATCTTTAACTGTGTTTACCTCCTTATGGCGAGAGGCAGAAGGCTGCTGTGGTTTTGACTACAGCCTTCCTTAGATCCACCTGTTTCATATCTTTTTCTTAATTCCCAAGTGCAGATTTCTGCACTCCCACATGATGGAAGATACAAAACTGACAGTTGCTTTGTTTCCAGATTCTTTTAGCTCTCTCCCTGGGGTTTTTGAGAAATACAAGCACAGTCTCCAGGTACTTTTGAAGTATAAACAGAAACAGCACCTGCCTCTATCTGTATCGATCTGAAGCGACAGAGAAAGCACTGCCAATCTTTCTTTACACAGAGAGGTAATGATTTTGTGCCCCTCAGTAATCCCCTCAACACAAAAGCCCCAGCTTTTAATGGCAAGACATAATGTCTAGGGAGCAAAAGGGGCACATCCTCTTCTGGCAGATCATAACAAACAGCCAGTTTCCCCATAGTCTACAACAGAGTGCCCTTTCTGCCGAATAGTTGGCCCACTTTTGGCCCAATTAATGAGGATTTCCTGGGCCTGTTCATCCTTAAACATCCATGTGCAGTAGCACAGTGGGTTTCGTTCATCATAACTGCATGCACAGCTGCATGTAAAAGCAACAGAACGTAAATAAACCTCACAAATAAGGCAACTGACATTGCAGAGAGAAGAATTCCATTCCGTTTGTAGTGGCTGCTTCAGCAAAGCAACTTTTATTTATTTCCTTATTAAAGCCCCAACAGCCATATGCTAAGCCGTTAACAAATATTTTATGGTTAGATGCAACGTGGATATCTTTACTATCTGCTTGGCTGTGCTGGCTTTCTTAGAACACAAATTAATAAGTAGTACATGGAGACAAAGTCGTATAAAATTGTTCTAGCAATGCTTCTTTGAGTTATTGAGGGTGGGATATCTCACTCATCGTTGTTGGTGGGTTATAAACATATAAAACCATAGCATACCATAATTAATACACTAGAAGAGCAGATAACCACACCTGAAAAATTCATACTAAAGCCAACAGATACTATTGTCAGTTCCCTAAAAAATACATCATATACATCACATAAAAGCTTGCAGAAATAAATAGGATTCAAGTTGGTTCTGTGCAATAGGGTTCCAGCCTACGCTGAAGCCAACTTGCACTGAGGACTTTGCACATAGGCTTCACTAATGCAGACACCCATGATAAAGAATGGACAGCAGGTGTGTGGAAGGCATACAGTGCCAGGGCTGAGCCGGTGGCGCATGGTCCCACTGCCTCTTTGTATATGTACAGCCCCTTCATGGGCTTGACATGGAGGGAACATAAGCCATGGGCATTTGGAACCTTTTACACAATTCTTCAGATCCCAGTCTGTCTGATGGTGGTGGTGGTGGTTGTGGTGTTGGCATCCATCTGCCTCAAAAGACAGTAGAGTGCACCTCTGGGGGTGAAGCCAAAGTGCTGTGTTAGCAGTACTGAAGTTACCTCCCCATGGTACAAGCCTGGGCAGTGTGTATGGAGGTCCTGGGCTGATGTGGTCCAAAGGAAAACAGAGCAATATGTTTGGCACCAACTTGGCTGCAGTAGTCGTCAGAAGGATGTGTACAAGGTGCCATCCAACCATCTCAGGGACGCCACTCCAGTTTTGTGTAGGGTTTTACTCCTTAGCCTTTTCTTCCCAATATATCCTGCATAGCAACAGAGGTTTAGCAACAGAGTATTCCTTCTCCTAGATGGGCTACCTTCCCAGGTTGATGAGCCCTATCTGCCCCTCACCTCCCTGTACAGCACATGCAGAAACCCCCTTCTTGACCATTGGGCCCCCTATTAGTCTTATCTGGTCAATCCACAAGAGCCTGTCTTTGTATGCAGGGGAATTCTCTAACTTTGAGACCTATTGGCTACCCACAACAATTGGTTTAGCCAGCCAATTGAAGCCATTTCCTGGGGTGTGGCCACTGTCGAATGCTGACGGCTTCTTGGAGCCACAGGTGAGAGCTGAGTGCAAGATGGGGCACAAAGGTGGATAAGCTACCCCAGAAGAAACACAGCATGTCCCCCACCAGATGTACTACCCCTCCCCTAACAACCCCCCCACACCTGTTATTTAGATGGTTTTATGCTGCTTTTTTGCCTAAACCAGTTACCATTTGCCGTGAATAGCATGTAATAAATCCAAAGTCTACAAACAATTCTTGCTAGTGTATTGTACGTTGCTGACTTGGCATCATTCCTGACATGTGCCTTTGCCCCCATATATTGTTGGAATCTGGTCGTGGGGGGTGCACACAAGTATATGATTTGAGCACCAGGATTTTCAGTTTGAAATGAAAGTCATTTCCTTTGTTGATTTTAATTTCATAAAATTAAAGTGCCCAGCAGATACACCTCTGATAAAAAAAGGCTTCTGGAAAAAAACATGATCATTGTATAGGTTCCTGTAAGCATTATTTTTAGTGGTGGCAGAAGAATTAGCACATGACTCCCCTAATAGCATTGGAGTAGCTCAAGATGCTTTGGTGCTTATAATCTAGGTTACAGGAAAAAGTTTGATGATTTCAGCCAGAATAATAATCGAGGAATATTTTTAGAACTTGGAGCATTTTCCTTAATGTAAGCAGAGTTTAAGATAGCTACTTTATCCTCTTTTCTGGGGATTTAATTAAGGGAGGATAACAGAGGATCAGATCGGAGGGCAAAGTCAGTCATGCTTAAGTTCAAATAAATCTAGAATAACTCATACAAGCATAAAGTTGGAAAGGACTTTGTGGGTCATTTAGTTCTGTTTACTGCATAGAATCATAGAGTTGGAAGAGACCACAAGGGCCATCGAGACCAACCCCCTGCCAAGCAGGAAACACCATCAGAGCACTCCTGACATATGGTTGTCAAGCCTCTGCTTAAAGACCTCCAAAGAAGGAGACTCCACCACACTCCTTGGCAGCAAATTCCACTGTCGAACAGCTCTTACTGTCAGGAAGTTCTTCCTAATGTTTAGGTGGAATCTTCTTTCTTGTAGTTTGATGACTTTCTTGTAGGATGATGACTGCAACTTGAGTCATCATCCGTTGTGCCTAATTATTGACTTTCGTATGTGGGCCTCATAAGTGATGTTGGTGGTCGTCACTGGGCAGCCTGGGGGTGGGGAGCAGTACCTGCAATTTACAGTGCTAGTGATTGCTTCAGAAAAGAGATGGCCTTCCTTCGTGATGTGCCCCTGACATCAGCACATCCAACTCTTATCACAGTCACAAAAAGCCGAATGCACTCTTAAACTAGGCAAAGGTAAAGGGACCTCTGACCATTAGGTCCAGTCGTGACCGACTCTGGGGTTGCGGCGCTCATCTCGCTTTATTAGCCGAGGGAGCTGGCATGCAGCTTCCGGGTCATGTGGCCAGCATGACTAAGCTGCTTCTGGGGAACCAGAGCAGCGCATGGAAACGCCGTTTACCTTCCCGCCGGAGCGGTACCTATTTATCTACTTGCACTTTGACGTGCTTTCGAATTGCTAGGTTGGCAGGAGCAGGGACAGAGCAACGGGAGCTCACCCCGTCACGGGGATTCAAACCGCCAACCTGCTGATCGGCAAGTCCTAGGCTCTGTGGTTTAACCCACAGCGCCACCCGCATCCCATTATCATTTCCTGGCCCTTGTATGCCATCTTTGTTTCTTCCTCAAATCACTCCTTAAAACTCTTTTCCCCCCCCCCAACCCCCCCCCCCCACATAACCCCACATAACTGAAACAAAGCCTAAGTACAGTGGTACCTCGGGTTAAGAACTTAATTCGTTCTGGAGGTTCGTTCTTAACCTGAAACTGTTCTTAACCTGAGGTACCACTTTAGCTAATGGGGCCTCCTGCTGCTGCCGCGCGATTTCTGTTCTCATCCTGAAGCAAAGTTCTTAACCCGAGGTACTATTTCTGGGTTAGCGGAGTCTGTAACCTGAAGCGTATGTAACCTGAAGCGTCTGTAACCCGAGGTACAACTGTACATGCAACTACATGTACAGTAAGTCATCCCTGTATTCAAGCACTGGTAGCCATAGCTGACAAGGAATTCCACAAAGGCCAATGAGTGGAGTATTAAAAAGGTAAAGGTAAAGGGACCTCTGACCATTAAGTCCAGTCGCGGGTGACTCTGGGGTTGCGGCGCTCATCTCACTTTACTGGCCAAGGGAGCCAACGTTTGTCCGCAGACAATTTTTCTGGGTCCATGACTAAGCCGCTTCTGGCGAAACCAGAGCAGCAAACGGAAACACCGTTTACCTTCCCGCTGGAGGTAGATACCTATTTATCTACTTGCACTTTGACGTGCTTTCGAACTGCTAGATTGGCAGGAGCAGGGACCAAGCAATGGGAGCTCACCCCGTCACAGGGATTCAAACCGCCGACCTTCCGATCGGCAAACCCTAGGCTCTGTGGTTTAGAGGGAATTAGCACCTCGTCCCGCCTTTGCACCCATGATAGAAAACAGGTATGGTGCTATGGGGCCAGAAGGCATAGCCCACCGATCCTCTTCTGCCATCCCCTGGGAGACTAGTGAATTTCTTTGAAGCCTAGTAACTTTTGTGGGCTCTTGATACTTACCCAACTTTATTTTTAGTCGTACATAGCGAAGGCAGTGAGAGATTTTACTTTCTTGGGTTCCATGATCACTGCAGATGGTGACGGCAGTCACGAAATTAAAAGATGTCTGCTTTTTGGGAGAAAAGCAATGACAAACCTAGACAGCATCTTAAAAAGCAGAGACATCACCTTGCCAACAAAGGTCCATATAGTAAAAGCTATGGTTCCCAGTAGTGATATATGGAAGTGAGAGCTGGACCATAAAGAAGGCTGATCGCCGAAGAATTGATGCTTTTGAATTATGGTGCTGGAGGAGACTCTTGAGAGTCCCATAGACTGCAAGAAGATCAAACCTCTTCATTCTGAAGGAAATCATCCCTGAGTGCTCACTGGAAGGACAGATCCTGAAGCTGAGGCTCCAATACTTTGGCCACCTCATGAGAAGAGAAGACTCCCTGGAAAAGACCCTGATGTTGGGAAAGATTGAGGGCACAAGGAGAAGGGGACAGAGGACGAGATGGTTGGATAGTGTTCTCGAAGCTACCAGCATGAGTTTGACCAAACTGCGGGAGGCAGTGGAAGGCAGAAGTGCCTGGCGTGCTCTGGTCCATGGGATCACGAAGAGTCGGACACGACTAAACAACAACAGCGAATATACAGTTGGTTTCTTATGTGCCTGATATGCAGCATTATGAAAATGAAAAGATAGACAGACGTAAAATTGAGGGAATTAAACCAGTACACTTTACCGACAGTGGCACATCTTGAAACTAGGAGTCTACTAAAAAAAGGCACTGTAATTAGGTCATCCCTGAACTGAAGCAGGGGCTCAAAACTCTTAAGGTATTATCTTCCCTCTGAGCACTTTTCACAACTACATTTACTGACTGTATTTAGCATTTCGTGTGCTTTCTCTTATGTCGCTCGTTTTAAAAAGTGTGCAGTGGACTCCTGCTGCCGCAGAGATTACTTTACCAAATTACGTACTTTTCTGAAACTTGTTGCATATGGAGGAAAACCTGGGTGAAACAATAGATGGTCAAAAACCAGGTGAAACCAAAAAGCCTATACTTGATGTTAAGCCCATAAAATGATGCATATAACTTTCCTGATGCAGAAAAGGATATTGTATTGCAGGCACAGCCTCGCATGTATGTAGTCATTGTCGTGGCCATGACTGCAGCCTGGAGGCCAATATTATTCAGCCACCCTAACCCCTATCCAGGTCCTTGAGGGGGAATACATTTGACAGCAAGGTCAGCTTCCTTGTAAGGAGAAAACACTGGAGATCTATCACATGTTTGTCATATTTGCAAATGTTATATATTTACAAATATGTAGATGAAGTAGACCTAGACAGCATCTTAAAAAGCAGAGACATCACCTTGCCAACAAAGGCCCGTATAGTTAAAGCTATGGTTTTCCCAGTAGTGATGTATGGAAGTGAGAGCTGGACCGTAAAGAAGGCTGATCGCCGAAGAATTGATGCTTTTGAATTATGGTGCTGGAGGAGACTCTTGAGAGTCCCATGGACTGCAAGAAGATCAAACCTCTCCATTCTGAAGGAAATCAGCCCTGAGTGCTCACTGGAAGGACAGATCCTGAAGCTGAGACTCCAATACTTTGGCCACCTCATGAGAAGAGAAGACTCCCTGGAAAAGGCCCTGATGTTGGGAAAGATGGAGGGCACAAGGAGAAGGGGATGACAGAAGATGAGATGGTTGGACAGTGTTCTCGAAGCTACCAGCATGAGTCTGACCAAACTGCGGGAGGCAGTGGAAGACAGGAGTGCCTGGCGTGCTCTGGTCCATGGGGTCACGAAGAGTCGGACACGACTAAACAACAACAACAGATGAAGTAGAAAGCAAGCGGACACACAAACAGGCAGTGTCGAATCCCATATTCGACAGCACACTTTGAACCTCCCCAAAGATGCATCTTGTCAGCTAGCTCCAGCAGCCCAAACTACTTTATTATTGTCATTTATTTATTTATTTATTATGGCCCTTTATATAATGCCATTCAACAATCTGCGTTAACAAAAATAATATAAATAAAATCAATATTTTTTAAATAAAATAAAATTAATATGATTAATATATTAGCATGCCTTCATTCCTGAGGGAATCCCTAACCTTCATATGCACACACCAGACACCTTAGCGTGAACCTTGAGCTCTTTGAAGAAAAGTCTACCAGGACCAGAATTACCGCAATCAAAATTAATTTGTAAAAACAAGTACTCCTTGTACTCAGAATATGTTTCCTGGGTGATTTCTAAAAGGAAACGAAATGTGTGACAACAACATAACGATAATCAGAAGTAATATTGCAGTTAAAAAGTAGATGGATGCAACAAACCAAATCTATTGAATTAACGAGACACGGTGTATCGTTTATTTGTATTTAAAATACAGAAGGAGTTATATTTTGAAACCCGAAAGACTGCATAGCAAAAGTGTAATGCTTTTGTTATTCTTCATTAATATTCTGCCAGCCCTCTCTCTTTCTTTGCACCAGTAAGCCAGACAATCTGAGCATGTAATAAAATGCAGGTGACTGATATAAAATTTGAAGATCATGAGGTAGTTGGTGGCCTTCTCACTGCACCCAGCTGTAATGTATGTAACAATGTTTTCTGAAGCATTTTGGAATGGTTCAGCTTGAATAGGGTGTTGTGCAAGGTGTCATTTGTTTTGTTCCTGTGACATCACAAAAATCTGGTTCACAAGAATCTTCTTGTTGTTGTTTAGTCGTTTAGTCGTGTCTGGCTCTTCGTGACCCCATGGACCAGAGCACGCCAGGCACTCCTGTCTTCCACTGCCTCCTGCAGTTTGGTCAAACTCATGCTGGTAGCTTCGAGAACACTATCCAACCATCTTGTCCTCTGTCGTCCCCTTCTCCTTGTGCCCTCCATCTTTCCCAACATCAGGGTCTTTTCCAGAGAGTCTTCTCTTCTCATGAGGTGGCCAAAGTATTGGAGCTTCAGCTTCAGGATCTGTCCTTCCAGTGAGCACTCAGGGCTGATTTCCCTAAGAATGGATTGGTTTGATCTTCTTGCAGTCCATAGGACTCTCAAGAATCTCCTCCAGCACCATAATTCAAAAGCGTCAATTCTTCGGCGATCAGCCTTCTTTATGGTCCAGCTCTCACTTCCATACATCACTACTGGGAAAACCATAGCTTTAACTATACGGACCTTTGTCGGCAAGGTGATGTCTCTCCTTTTTAGGATGCTGTCTAGGTTTGTCATTGCTTTTTTCCCAAGAAGCAGGCGTCTTTTAATTTTGTGACTGTTGTCACCATCTGCAGTGATCATGGAGCCCAATAAAGTAAAATCTCTCACTGCCTCCATTTCTTCCCCTTCTATTTGCCAGGAGGTGATGGGACCAGTGGCCATGATCTTAGCAGATTACAATACATACACGCCTTAATTAAAGAGCAAAGGATGTCATAACTTTTCTAAAAGGTCTGCAGATATGTGACCATAGATAAATGGGGGGAGGAAAGTATACCTGTCCCTAAAGCAAAGCAGAAGTATTCTGAGTTTTGGGGAGCCCAGGGTAAGTTCTGTCCTGTTGGAGCTATGAGAGTCAACTCACCTTTGAATCTACTGTATTTTTCCATGTATAAGACTTGGTTTTTCCCCCTTAAAAAAAGTCAAAAATTAGGGGGGATTTTATACTCTGGGCCATCTTCCTCCAATTTCTTAAAATAGGAGGCGTCTTATACATGGGGGCATCTTATAGATGGAAAAATACAGCAATTTATATATATACTGGGTCTTCATCCAGGCACCTCTTGAGCAATGTGAAACATCAACCCCTGTGATTGCCAAGCAATCATAGTATGGTGAACTGTGGGCCTCCAGCTCAGACTATTTTACTTGTTTGAAGGTAGCGTACATCTGAAGATAGCTGGGAGGAGGAAAAGAAAGCCTGGAAGAACAGTGGAAAGAGAAGAAAAATCCACCCAAGTACATCTCCCCCATGAAGTTTTTCCATATCTGTGACTTCCAATTGCAAGTGCTCTACATTTACAGATCGGCTCAAAAGGGTGAAAGAAAGCTTTGCCAAAGCCTTAGATGGAGTTTGGACTTGGAGCTCAAGGATCTTCTGAAGGAAGGATGCTGTACCTAAAAAAAAAAGCAGTTTTCTCTGTACAATGGCAGCTCCCACAATTTCAGCATCTCTAATGTCGGGAAAGGGGGTTGAGAGATTCAGATGAAAGAGTGTGTAGAAATTCAGATAGCTGTGATTATTGGGGCATTATATGCAGAGACAACATTGCCATAGCACTAGAAGACTGACAGCTTTATTTTCCTCAGTGGTGTTCAAAAGCTTTTTGTAACATGAGCAGCACACAGCGATTCAAAGCCATTTCTCTGAAAGAAATGCTGCTTAGTGGGAATTATTTGTTGCTGGATATTGTTGTGTGTGATTGAAAGGTCACTCCCTGCCCCCTGTATTTAACCACAGATTCAAGCCGATCTTTTCCAGTTGCAAACAGCAGTGGACTGAATAGAGCATACACAATATATATATACTATATACTAATGAATGTAATTGGTGCTCTATTTACTGACCTATTTATTCTTAGTTTTTCTTCGTTGCCCTTCACTTTAAGGTCCCGGGGTGGGTTCTGTGAAGTAAAACTCAACCCCGAAATAATGCATAATGAACAAACCATAAAACCAGCAATAAAAGCACGAAGCATAAACTGTAACTGATAACACCATTTACAGGGAGGTCAGTGAAAAACTCACACTACACTTTTAAGGGCCAGGGTACAGTGGTACCTTGGTTCTTGGAGCTAATCCGTTCCAGGATTAATCCATTCGACTCCCAAAACCGTTCAAAAACCAAGGTGTGCCTTCCGATTGGCTACAGGAGCTTCCTGCACTCAAGCAGAAGACGTGTTGGATGTTCAGCTTCTGAAAAGCGTTCACAAACTGGAACACACCCTTCTGGGTTTGCGGCGTTCAGGAGCCGATTTGTTTGGCAACCAAGCCATTCGGGAACCAAGGTTCCACTGTATATAAAAAGAAGGCCCTGCCATGAGCTACTGCCCCTTGAGACTTCTAAGGATGGCAGCACTGTCAACAGGGCCTTTGCTGATCTCAATACGCCAACTGGCACGAGAGGAGAGGAGGTCTCCTTCAGGTATTTAGGCCCCAGGTTGCTTATGACTTCATGCATTAACATAGACACCTTAAATTGGGCTCAGAAGCAATGCAGATGCTTCAGGTGTAATAGGAGTTTTTACAAGCATGGCGGACTTCATTCTGGCTGCTTCATTCTGCGCCATTTACAGCCTCCATGCTATTTATGTGCCACTTACAATTGTAATCATCTCTAAGCTCTAACAAGAAACATAGCAAATGCAATAAGGATAAAATCAATTAAAAACTACCCATAAAATCACAAATGACTTCAAATGCCTGCTGAAATTACTGATTTGTTTAGGGTGGGGGGAAACTGTTATATTAATGAATGAATGAATGAATGAATGGGCAAGGGTGAATTTGGCATAGATGATAGATGATAGATAGATAGATGATAGATAGATAGATGATAGATAAAAAGGTAAAGGGACCCCTGACCATTAGGTCCAGTCATGACCAACTCTAGGGTTGCAGCGCTCATCTCGCTTTATTGGCCAAGGGAGCCAGCGTACAGCTTCCGGGTCATGTGGCCAGCATGTCTAAGCCACTTCTGGCGAACCAGAGCAGCGCACGGAAACTCCGTTTACCTTCCCGCCGGAGTGGTACCTATTTATCTACTTGCACTTTGACGTGCTTTCGAACTGCTAGGTGGGCAGGAGCAGGGACTGAGCAACAGGAGCTCACCCCGTCTTGGGAATTTGAACCACCGACCTTCTGATCAGCAAGTCCTAGGCTCTGTGGTTTAACCCACAGTGCCACACGCGTCCCAGATAGATAGATGATAGATGATAGATAGATGATAGATAGATAGATAGATAGATAGATAGATAGATAGATAGATAGATATAGATAGATGATAGATTGTGAGCAGCCTGCCTGCAGCATTGAGGACTCGGTAAGACTGATAACTGAGTGCTTCATTTTGCCAGTGTGTCATTCAAAATGGAGCCGGGACTGCACTAGGCTGCCACTAGCTGTGTAGCCCTTTTGTGAATTCTGTTTTTGTGTTTCATCTCCTGTTGATCGTGAGAAAGGCTATACTTTAATCCTTGCCTCTTAAGCACAATGAGACAAACAGTGCGGAATATAGGTTGGTGGGAAGGTTGAACACAGGCAGCATAAGATAACATCACAGGATCTTAAAAGCAGCAGTGTTGAGATTGGGTGGCCAGAAGTAGACAAGGACTTGTTCACTTTTAATAGGTGCACAGAAGAGGAGGCATTACAAGATGCATCTCCTGAAATTCTCCCTTCTGCATCTGCTCTATTTTTTGCATCTGCTATATTGTCATCTCTGATACAGTCCCTGCGCAAACATGTCATACTAAGGATTTTCAGCAGCTCAACCAGCCCTGTAGCTGTGCTTTTTTTAAACAGCAGATGACCTCCCAGAATTAGGTGGAGAAACATTATCATTTGCTAATTGGTGCACATCACACTGCTGTTAAAGCTCCAACAGGAAGGGCCATTTTAAACTTGTAGGGTTGTTCTGTTACTCTGAAAAAAAACCTGTTATCTGTACACATTCTTATGTGACTTGAGACTTCAAAGACACTAAAAGATTCTTGGCACATAATTCTCTCTCTTTTTTTACAAACAGGCTCCCATGCCCACTAACACGCAGATTTCAGAATGCCTAATTAACGTGGTACAAAAATAACTTGTGGTCCATTTCTATTTTGGCAGCAGGAAAAGGACATTTAAGTATGTATTTTCCTCTGCAGAAGGCTGGCGTTTGAAAACCTCCCTTCTGGCACAGCTCTTTCTTGTTTTATTTCAGAGTGAGCTAATCCCACAGACTTCTTATCACGAAAAGTCAGTTTAGATTTGTATGTAATGAAACCAGGTTATCTGTCATGCAACCTAATTAGTTCGTTCCATCTTAATTATGTGTCATTTCCTTTCCAAGCTCAGAAGCACCAGACCCTGGAAAAACAGGAGGGTGTGCAAGAATTTCTAACATACATACATATAAGAATCGTTAACACGCTCTATTTAAGCAGGGAGAGTTATTCTGCCTTTTCAGTGGTTTGCAGAATAAACACATGTGCAAAAGTGCCAATCCATAGCTGATCCCTGCTTTAAGCACCAATATTCCCTTGCATTGGTGTTAATTGAAGTTGGCAACAGAGTGGCTCCTCCTCTGCAGGTGTGGCTGGAGCCATGTCCACAAATGATTTTCTTTTGGTGAGATCATTCTTCTTGCAGGGGGTTGGACTAGATGACCACCCGGTTCCCTTCCAACTCTATAATTTTAAGATTCTGTGGTGGCAGGTAATTGACAGGTGGGTAGCCCCATCCACCCATCAAAATCATCTACAGGAGTGAAGATCTTGCCTTCTGCTTGATTCACTTCTCGACTATTGTTTCAATCTACCGTATTTTTTGCTCTGCAAGGCTCACTTTTTCCCTCCTAAAAAGTAAGGGGAAATGTGTGTGTGTCTTACGGAGCGAATGCAGGCTGCACAGCTATCCCAGAAGCCAGAATAGCAAGAGGGATCGCTGCTTTCGCTGGGATTCAGAATATTTTTTTTCTTGTTTTCCTCCTCCAAAAGCTAGGTGCGTCTTGTGGTCTGGTGCGTCTTATAGAGTGAAAAATACGGTATTTCAAGAGTACATGCTTAGCTTGGCCCACTATAAGGTCATAAGAAGAAACAAAGGATTTACCGCTTGCATTTCTATCCAGATGAACCACTTAAGCTTAAGCTTGTTCAACCTCATCCACTCCAAAACCTTCTCCAGATAATTGATTGTTGCTGGAATAACTCTGGTTGTGGATTATTGGACTGTTCAAAACATTTTATCATTATTTATTTATAGTCACTGTATCATTCTGATACACATTTGAGCTGAATTGCATATCCAGTTTTCTATTTTAGATCTCTCATTGTGAGTGATCCTAGAGCAGGCACAGGCAAACTTAGCCCTCCAGCTGTTTTGGGACTGCAACTCCCATCATCCCTAGCTAACAGGACCAGTGGTCAGGGGTGATGGGAGTTGTAGTCCCAAACATCTGGAGGGCCAAGACTAGCAAAGGGTTATTTGCTAAGGATTTTGTCAACCTAGGTAACCTTCACTTTCTCTTTTAGTTAAATGTAAAAATCTCCCATTCTCACAACATTTTGAAGTAGTTACCGAGAAAGACTGGAGCTACTTTTATCGTGCTATGATGATCTACCGTGGTGGACTGTTTGACACACTGCTCATAGCAAACTCAAGTCTGGTGCTAGGAATGCCCTCAACAGGGCTACAGCCAATTCCGATGCATTAATGGTTATATGTGTATCATACCTTAGTTTGCAAACTCAGGTTTGTCCCCAGCTTACATTTGCAAGAGTATACTTATAAAAAATGTAGCATTGATAAATGATAAAGTATAATAGAAAATCTTTCAAAATGTTTATTGTCAGGGAACTGCCATCAGTGTCCAAGGGAGAGAGCAAGCTCCGAAGGGATCCCAGAGAGCGTCCCGGGAGTGGGAGGGGCAGCCCATCTTCTGGGGGAGAGAATCAGCGTAGCTCCAGTGGAGAAGGGGGGGAGATGGGGGAATCGGCGAGGCGGTCCCATGACTCCTTGCCGGGGACCAGCGGGGAGAGAAGGGGTCCTCCGCTGCCCACACCCTCCTTGCGCAGAAGGCTTCCGCGCAGGGAGAGTAGGCGGAGACTGGGCATCAAAGAACTTCTTTGCTGGAAGAAGTTTAAGAAACGCCCACTGACGGATTCTGCCAGCGATTGAGACGGTCACGGGCGAGTGGCTGCCCGGACAGGAAAGGTTCACTCAGGCAACCCAGCCAGACGTTGGGACAAGCTTACGCACGAGCAACCCCTAGAACCATTACATTTATTAACCGTAACTGCTGGGCTGCTGCTAGCCTTTGGAATGTCTCTTCTTCCTTGCTAACTGTAATAATAATAATAATAATAATAATAATAATAATAATAAAGTAGTAGTATTATACACAACAGCACTAGGCTGGATTATTGGAGTGAGTGTTAAATTAAATATTGGTAAATGTCACAACAGCTTGGGACGCGGGTGGCGCTGTGGGTAAAACCTCAGCGCCTAGGACTTGCCGATCGTATGGTCGGCGGTTCGAATCCCCACGGCAGGGTGCGCTCCCGTGGTTCGGTCCCAGCGCCTGCCAACCTAGCAGTTCAAAAGCACTCCCGGGTGCAAGTAGATAAATAGGGACCGCTTACCAGCGGGAAGGTAAACGACGTTCTGTGTGCTGCGCTGGCTCGCCAGATGCAGCTTGTCACGCTGGCCACGTGACCTGGAAGTGTCTGCGGACAGCGCTGGCTCCCGGCCTATAGAGTGAGATGAGCGCACAACCCTAGAGTCTGGCAAGACTGGCCCGTATGGGCAGGGGTACCTTTACCTTTACCTTTAAATGTCACAACAAGCATTTTGGCTCAACAAGATATTCCCTAGAGCATCGAATTCAGATTGCTGCATTAAGCTTGCGCTCACAGCTTTTAAGATGAGTGTTCTTTCCTGCATGAAACTACAGCGCTATTTAAGCCCACAGTTGTCACAACTATTGTTAACAAGCCTCGTTTCTTTGTTGCCTGCAGATACAGTAGCAGAAAGAAGCGCATTGCGAGAACATGTGTATCCTAAACTCCGAGAATTCTGCAGGGAAAACTACGGACTTGAATTTCAGGTAGCATTTTCCTCATTAAATATTTAAGTTGTGATGCATATGCAGGGAATCTTTTAGATTGATGCTGTACGGAAATGATTTTGATGCAGAATTTGTTTAAAAAAATAAAAGGGGGTGTGATCATTCCACACGCAGGTGTAGTTACACTTGTGGGAAGGATCAGCTTGGGCTCATTGCAACCCTCTTTTCAATCCTTCTCCTCCCTGGCAGACTGTTTGCTACAGATATACAGTAGTACCTCGGGTTACATACGCTTCAGGTTACATACGCTTCAAGTTACAGACTCCGTTAACCCAGAAATATTACCTCGGGTTAAGAACTTTGCTTCAGGATGAGAACAGAAATCGTGGTGCGGTGGCACGGCAGCAGCAGGAGGCCCCATTGGCTAAAGTGATGCTTCAGGTTAAGAACAGTTTCAGGTTAAGTACGGACCTCCAGAACGAATTAGGTACCATATTTTTTGCTCTATAAGACTCACTTTTTCCCTCCTAAAAAGTAAGGGGAAATGTGTGTGCTGCTTATGGAGCGAATGCAGGCTGCACAGCTATCCCAGAAGCCAGAACAGCAAGAGGCATTGCTGCTTTCGCTGCGCAGCGATCCCTCTTGCTGTTCTGGCTTCTGAGATTCAGAATATTTTTGTTGTTGTTTTTCTCCTCCAAAATCTAGGTGCATCTTACGGTCTGGTGCGTCTTATAGAGCGAAAAATATGGTATTTGACCTGAGGTGCCGCTGTAATTTGAGGAGGCCTTGCAGAAGAGAAGGGGGCAAATGGATGAGCATATACCATAACAATCACTGGATTCCTGTTGCAAGTAATGGCCAGCATGCTATGGTGTGTGAGTGTCTGAGAGCCAGACAGGTTTGCGTAATAATGAAGGCTCCCAAATCCATCACTTGCTTTGACGCCATGGGGATGATTTTTTTTTTTAAAGTTTTTATTAAGTTTCTTACAAATATAACACATACTACAACAACAACAAAATCACAAATATAAACAAAAGAGAAAATAAGAAAATAAAAATACATATCGACAAACACCCAAACAATACAAATTAACTGGCTATTTAAACTTCTTACATCATTAACATGGTTTTGACTTCCTCTGAGCGTAACATTGCTGATATCTTCATCTTGTTTCTTAGTGAGCCTGTTTTGGCTACAATTCTGTCAGCATTCACCAGCAGGTTACATTACTAGAGGGAGTAATTCCAGTACCTAGAAAAAGTTATTTTGAAACGAAGTTTTTACAAAATCAGTTGCCTTCTAATTCTCAGGTAAAAAGGCTGATTTTGGTAATTTGTTACATATTGTAACTGTGTAAATTATAACCCAGTAAGGTAACAAAAGGCATCATACAAAGGCCTTGAAAATATATACAATATATCTTACCCTTTATGGACCTTTCGTGCATACAATTTGCAGTAGTTCATTGCAGTTCATTTGCAGTAGTCCATTGTCTCTACAAACTTGGTATCTTATCTTGTCATCAGTTTGAAAACCCAGAACATTCAGCTGATTGGCCGTAAGGGGTAAATGATTTTGATTCAGATGCTTCTCATCTCCTGTTGGTTTTTCCTACAACATGAACGTCGCAGGGCTGTGACACAGAAGCATCAGCTTGGCATAATTTTTAACGAACGAGGAACACGCACACAAAATGGGACTCGGTTCTTCTGTTGTACAACAGAATGTGTGCATACCTAATCAGGCATCCAAGTATTGCTGTTCAGTGGCCAAAAATACTGAATTGCAATGATGTGATTATGCTTGGCACATGGAAACCAGAACTGGGACAGTAGTATGCCAAGTTATGCTGAAGGGCAGGCTTTTCGTTTGCAAGTTCCTCTCTTTTTAAAGGTCAACGAATTGCCTTTCAGTTGCACGTTGTGTGAATACTGATGTTAAGTAGTTGTTGGTTTGGGGATGATTTTTGTTGCTGTTGTTGTTACTTTACACCCTCCCGTCTAACTTGATATGTAAAGGATTAGTGCAGTTACGTGTGTTGGATGCTATATTTTGTGGCATTTATACATGCCACCTATTTTTTCAGCTTCTTCTTGTTGTTTAGTCGTGTCCGACTCTTTGTGACCCCATGGACCAGAGCACGCCAGGCACTCCTGTCTTCCACTGCCTCCCACAGTTTGGTCAGACTCATGCTGGTAGCTTGGAAAACACTGTCCAACCATTTCGTCCTCTGTCGTCCCCTTCTCCTTGTGCCCTCCATCTTTCCCAACATCAGGGTCTTTTTCAGGGAGTCTTTTCTTCTCATGAGGTGGCCAAAGTATTGGAGTCTCAGCTTCAGGATCTGTCCTTCCAATGAGCACTTAGGGCTGATTTCCTTAAAAATGGATAGGTTTGATCTTCTTGCAGTCCATGGGACTCTCAAGAGTCTCCTCTTAGACATGGTTATATTATTGGATTCAGAAACATTAGCAAATTTGAATATTAAGAGGAAATCCCATCACCCATTACCGGAAGAAGTTCCCAATATATCGACAGTAAAAATCCAGAGGTTTGCTGCCTTCAAGGGCAAAAGGGAAAAATCTGCACTTTTGACTTACACGTTTAGTACCTGTTTTCAGTGCCAGATGCCGGTGACAAGCAACAGAGCTTAGCTTTTATCACTGTGCCCTGTTTGGGAACTCCCAGAGGCATCTGGCTGGCTATTAATGGAAAACCAGAATACATGGCCCCTCAGTCTGATCCAGGAAGAGAATTGTTGTGTTTTTAATATTGGTACCTTCAGTGGCTTCCATACCATGAGGTTTTATTTCCACAAGCCTTGACTAGATCCCTTATTTGGGGGATTAGCCTGCAAACTATGTTCAATAGAAAGGAAATCCTAAATAAATCCTAGCATTATTTCAATAGGTCCTACGCTACATTAAGATACTGGTAATAGAGTTCCTTATCAGACATGCCATTTAGAAAAAAAAGGTTAGTCTCCCAACCTCTCACAATTCTCTGCTTTCCTTCTTTAAATTACACATCCTTGAGATAATTAAAAGAGCTGTTTAATTCAAACCTTTCTGAATCCAAGAGTTAGCACATTGGCAGAAGCTTGTGGTGCGCTATAGATGTTGAAGAATACAATAGTAGGCCATATTCATCAGAAAAAAATAAATAGCAGTAGTGGGGATGTAAATATAAACAAGAAAGATGTTCAAGTGCCTGTGCTGTTAAGAAGACCATGATCTTTGGCAAAACTGTTCTGCAGTCCTTATGTTATCTAGCCGGAACACAAACATACCCAATGCAGAACTATCATTCTGGTGATAGTATGCACATCTTTGCAACTAATTCAAGGAGCAATCTGTTTTGTTTTTTTTAAAGATATTTATTAAAGTTTTCAATGTATTACAAAAATTAGAAAAAAATAAAAAAGAGTAAAAAGAAGAAAAAAATACAAAATAAAAACAGTTAAAAACAAATCAGTCTTTCCATTTCATATTTTTCCTTTACTTGTTTCCCTGACCTCCCCACACCTCCCCTTCTTGCATTCCAGTTCAATTGGTTAATTCAGCAAATCCTTTCCCTCTTTAATTTTATCTTAATCTTTTGTCTTCACATATTATAACTTTAAATTATCACCTGTTAGCAATCCATCTTTACATATTCCTTGTCATTGCTGCTAAAAAATCCCACTTAACTTCAATCCAGCATCATTCTAACATTCATTAATTTTACAATGTTTCTGTAAGTATTCTTTAAATTTCTTCCAGTCTTCTTCCCCTGACTCTTCTCGCTGGTCTCTGATTCTGCCGGTCATTTCCGCCAATTCCATATAGTCCATCACCTTCATCTGCCATTCTTCCAGAGTGGGTAGTTCTTGTGTCTAATTCAAGGAGCAATCTGTGCACACTTAGTAGGATGCAACTCCACTGCATTCCATGGCATGTCTTCCAAATAAACTTGCATAGGATTACCCCTGTTGGTAACTAAAACTTATGTAACTACAGTTAAAGGTAAAGGGACCCCTGACCATTTGGTCCAGTCGTGGCCGACTCTGGGGTTGCGGCGCTCATCTCGCTTTATTGGCGGAGGGAGCCAGCGTACAGCTTCCGGGTCATGTGGCCAGCATGACTAAGCCGCTTCTGGCGAACCAGAGCAGCGCATGGAAACGCCGTTTACCTTCCCGCCAGAGCAGTATCTATTTATCTACTAGCACTTTGATGTGCTTTCGAACTGCTAGGTTGGCAGGAGCAGGGACCGAAGAACGGGAGCTCACCCCATCACGGGGATTCGAACCGCCAACCTTCTGATCAGCAAGTCCTAGGCTCTGTGGTTTAACCCACAGCGCCACCCATGTTGCTATATTTTAAATTCTGGAAAGACTGGAGAAGCAGTAACATGGGCTATCCCTGTTCTCTCATTCCAGCAAGAGTGGAAGACCCTCTCTATTTCAGTGACTGCTTCCCATGGTCAATAGCAACTGACAGAGCAATCCTATACTTGCACCATATGAAGACTGGAAATAGAGTTGTCACTGTTCCGGTGAAATGTCTGCATATCCAAAAAGTGCTCGGCCCAAGAAGGGAAAGGGGAGGAAACACAAGTGTACAAAATACCCAAAGTGTGTAAAAATTACAGACACACTCCCTGTTGTCCGTGGAGAAAACCAGCATAGCCCACCAACAAGGGATTGTATCAGCAGCAGTGTCCCATGCCTTGCATAGATAAAGGTAAAGGGACCCCTGACCATTAGGTCCAGTGGTGACCGAATCTAGGGTTGCGGCACTCATCTCGCTTTATTGGCTGAGGGAGCCAGCGTACAGCTTCCGGGTCATGTGGCCAGCATGACTAACCATGCATGGCATACAGCTTCCGGGTCATGTGGCCAGCATGACTAGCCAGCATGGCAAACCAGAGCAGCGCATGGAAACGCCATTTACCTTCCCGCCGGAGCGGTACCTATTTATCTACTTGCACTTTGATGTGCTTTCAAACTGCTAAGTTGGCAGGAGCAGGGACCAAGCAACGGGAGCTCACCCCGTTGCGGGGATTTGAACCGCTGACCTTCTGATCGGCAAGTCCCTAGGCTCTGTGGTTTAACCCACAGCGCCACCCGAACAACAACACAAACACATACCCCATTGCCAGCACATACCCCTGCAAGATGATGTCACAGTGCCCACTCCCATCAGCTCTATTAGCAACAACCCTCTTGCTGCCAGTCCAAAGGCATCCTTCCATACTCCATGTATCCATTGTTTGGGACATCACAGCACCCACAAAGGTCCCAGAGCAGGCATTCTGGAGACCCACCTGGGCAAAAGGTAAGGTTCCTTCCTTGGATCCCAATATGTTGTTGGAATACAACCACCCAGCATTGATACCCAAAGTTGACAAGGCTGCTATAGCTCCTCAGCCAGTATAAGATGATGCCCTGGGACTCTATCACAACCCCTCCTCTTAATACTCCTGAGTTACTCAGTTCGGCCTCTCATTGTCTTGGTTTGTGTATATGAATTAAGCAACTGCAGGGAAAGCTATGAGAGAACCTCCACTTTCTCTCCACACTGAGAAATACCTTTTGGCCGCATTGTGTGGTACCAGAGAAGGTGTATGGGGCTAAGGTGTATGGGGGGGAAGGGAAGCTTATTTCTGATAAGGTATCTGTTAGGGGCGGGGCTGAGGCCATGGGGCACAATTGGCTTATCCCTAAATAGTGGCCTAAAAAGTAGAGACATCACCTTGCCAACAAAGGTCCGAATAGTAAAAGCTATGGTTTTCCCAGTAGTGATGTATGGAAGTGAAAGCTGGACGATAAAGAAGGCTGATCACCGAAGAATTGACGCTTTTGAATTATGGTGCTGGAGGAGACTCTTGAGAGTCCCATAGACTGCAAGAAGATCAAACGCATCCATTCTTAAGGAAATCAGCCCTGAGTGCTCACTGGAAGGACAGATCCTGAAGCTGAGGCTCCAATACTTGAGAAGAGAAGACTCCCTGGAAAAGACCCTGATGTTGGGAAAGATGGAGGGCACAAGGAGAAGGGGACAACAGAGGACGAGATGGTTGGACAGTGTTCTCGAAGCTACAAACATGAATCTGACCAAACTGCGGGTGGCAGTGGAAGACAGGAGTGCCTGGCGTGCTCTGGTCCATGGGGTCACGAAGAGTTGGACACGACTGAACGACTAAACAACAACAAATAGTGGCCTACAGGCTCTTCAGCAGATTATTCCAAATTTAAAAGGAGCTTCCCATGTAAATTTCACGTTGTCAAAGATTACTTTGCTCGCTTCATTGCATCCTCATGGTGCCACCCCGCAGAGCTTTCCTGGGTAGCGTGGGGCATTTTACAGTCTGGCCCAGGGTAGTTAGGAGAACCAACAGTAGTTTTGCTGTTTTGCAAAGCGTTTTGAGGATAAATTTGCTTGCATCCACTGGGACCTTGACCGCACTATTACAGCAGTTGAGTTTTGAGAGGTATGTGTGCAGAGCACTGTCTAGTCCTGTTGTGCTGGATGAGTTTCACGTAGTAAGGCTTGAGGATGTGGACAAGGTGGGACCATTTGTGCTCTGGACCCTTGACACTCTTGGCTGATAAAAACTAGCAGGGAGAGGACTGTTGGCAATTCCTTTCTGGGCTCAGTTCAAAAGTTCTGGTTATGACCTACCCGTATTTTTCGCTCCATAAGACGCACCTGACCATTAGACGCACCTAGTTTTTAGAAGGGGAATGCAAGAAAAAAAAATATTTTTAAAGGGAGCGTTGAGCAGAGCCTGTATGCATCCCAGGCTCTGCTCAGCCCTCCCTTTCACGAGCCACGTGGGGTGTGTGTACGGCGCTTGCAGGCTTTTCCCCAGGAGGGAGAAGGGCAGCCCTTCTCCCTCCTCGGGGGGAAAAGCCCCCAAGAGCCACACACAGGCTCCACGCGGCTCATGAAAGGGATTGTGGCTCTTGGGGGCTTTCCGGGAGGTGGGGGAAGGGCTTGAGGGGCTGCCCTCTGTCCCTTCCCCCACCTCCCGCAAAAGCCCACAGGAGCCGCGCACCCTTTAAAGAGCGTGTGGCTCCTGCGGGCTTTTCTACGAGGAGGGAGAAGGGACTGACGCGACCAGTCACTCCCTTCTCCCTCTTGGGGAAAAGCCCGCAAGAGCCACGCGGAGCGTGTGTGCGGCTTTTGGGGGCTTTTCCCGCCTGCATTCGCTCCATAAGACACACACACATTTCCCTTTACTTTTTAGGAGGGAAAAAGTGTGTCTTATGGAGCGAGAAATACGGTATAAAGCTGTCAGTGGCACAGGGCCACAATGCCTCAAGGACCATCTCTCTGCATATAAGACGGCCCAAACCTTGCAATCATCATCTGAGGCCCTTCTTTGTGTGCCTCCTCCATGAGAGGTCTGGAAGATGGCAACATGAAAAAGGGCCCTTATCTAAAGTGCCTCCCTGTTTGCTTTCCCCGGAGAAGTTTGCCTAGCATCTTCATTGCATATATTTAGGTGCCAGGCAAAAATATCCTTCATCTCCCAGGCCTCTTTGTCTAATTAAACAATTGGGCCCTTTGAAACTGCAGGAGGTATTGTTTTTGTTTATTACTCTATTATGTAATTTTGCATTTTTATATTGTAAACACTGCCCTCAGACGAAGGGCAGTATAGAAATTGAATAAACGGTAATGGTGATGATGATTGTGAATTCATCTCATAATGTAGTTTTTCCAAGGCTTTGAGGGATGCAGTCCTGTACAGTGGTACCTCAGGTTAAGTACTTAATTCGTTCCGGAGGTCCGTTCTTAACCTGAAACTGTTCTTAACCTGAAGCACCACTTTAGCTAATGGGGCTTCCTGCTGCTGCCGCGCCGCTGGAGCCCAATTTCTGTTCTCATCCTGAAGCAAAGTTATTAACCTGAAGCACTATTTCTGGGTTAGTGGAGTCTGTAACCTGAAGCGTATGTAACCTGAGGTACCACTGTACTCTCTTACTTAAGGACTTTACTTCGGGACTTAACTTCTGAGTAAGCATGCATAGGACTGTACTGTTGTAGAGTTGTACAAATGACAGAGTGGAGTTTCATTCCAGGCATCTGGAGCATATAGCAGACCGAAAAGTTTGTAGAGTTGCAGCTTTTCTCCTGTTATGACTCATTTCATAGCGCGTTGTTGGCACCAGACAAACGATGAGCTGATAATAGCAGCTGCAACACCCCCTCTCACAGCACTCCGCATGCAGTCTCCTTCTCTCCTGTTCCCACACCTTCCCTTGTTCCTCCTGTTGCACAGTCCTAGCCCCCACACCCTGCAAATATCCCCCATACTTCATCATGGGGGGAGGTTTTGGGGTTTTCAACTGATCTCCACATTGGGGCCCCAATGTGTAAATTGGATGTCAGAATTTGCAGGCACAGGGGAAACAGTGCAATTCAGCAGCACCAAATACAGTGGTACCTCTGGTTACGTACTTAATTCATTCCGGAGGTCCGTTCTTAACCTGAAACTGTTCTTAAACTGAAGCACCACTTTAGCTAATGGGGCCTCCTGCTGCTGCCGCACTGCCGCGTGATTTCTGTTTTCATCCTGAAGCAAAGTTCTTAACCCGAGGTACTATTTCTGAGTTAGCAGAGTCTGTAACCTGAAGCGTATGTAACCTGAGGTACCACTGTATAGGCAAAACATACTGCCCGAAATTATTTTGCCAGTCTTTGCTCCTTTAAACACGGCAGTGTCCCTCTTTTCCATCTGAGCTAAATTATGAAGTGAAGTGAAGCCACACTGTCTCACTTAATCTCTTTAAATAAATATAACAGCTCCCCCCCCCCCCCCCGCACAAACACACACGTACACTAACTTGCATCTTATTAACATTATTCAAATTAGATCTTTAGGCAGAATCGAAAGTCTAAACAGCAAGCCATCTGTCATTTTATATTCACTGGGACTATTGCTTCCAAAACAACAAAATATTAAATGGGGGGGGGGGCGGGAAGGGCATTATGGGCGTCTGAGTTGTAGTGGTTTGTCTTTTGTGGAAAGTACAGTGGAGGTTTCAAACCTGGCTTCTTTTTATTTTCCTTTGCTTCATTCTTCCTTTTTAACTTTTGAGCCACCTGCCGAAAGTGAGAAAGGCTGTTTCTCTCTTCTCAAACTGCTGGCCTTAAATGTAGAGACAGATGTGAGGCTGATCTTTCCCCAGAGTGATGGGATCCACACTCAAACCTGCCCCCAAATTCTGGACTTCAGACCTAACCAACACTAGCTCTGTGGATCCACCCAATGAACCCACACCAAAATCATGCCCCAGAAAACACCAAACATTTAAAAAATATACATTTCAAGACCTGAATGGCATATGCAAAATGTCATACCAAAGAACTTTTTCTCTCATGGGCACTTGGGATACTGAGAAACTTTTTCTTTTCTTCTTCTTTTTTAATTAAAAAGATTCTAGCCCTCATTGTAATAAATGGTTGCTGGTGGCAATCAAGGCTCTGTTCAGTGGTACCTCAGGTTAAGTACTTAATTCGTTCCGGAGGTCCGTTCTTAACCTGAAACTGTTCTTAACCTGAAGCACCGCTTTAGCTAATGGGGCCTCCCACTGCTGCCGCGCCGCCAGAGCACGATTTCTGTTCTCATCCTGAAGCAGAGTTCTTAACCCGAGGTACTATTTCTGGGTTAGCAGAGTCTGTAACCTGAAGCGTATGTAACCTGAAGCGTATGTAACCTGAGGTACCACTGTACAGGTAAATAGTTTCAGTCTCTAGGATTCTGGGAGGGGCCCCCCCAAAGTGTTCTTGTTCTGTGCCGCAGGGGGCATAGCTGTCAACGTTTCCCTTTTTTTAAGTGAAATTCCCTTATTCCGAATAGGATTCCTCGCAAGAAAAGGGAAAAGTTGACAGCTATGGCTGGGAGTCCCCTACCACCCAAGATTAAAAGAGGGATCAAGCTCAAACAAGTCAACAAAGTCAACACCAAATCTCTGACTGCTTCATTGTTACATGTTGGGATGTTAAATTGTGAAGCGTATTAACAACCACATTGTTTGTTGGATTTCCAGGTCATTGACCTATACTGGGGAGTGGAACCAGAAGAATGGGACAGACCAGAGTTGCAGAAAACTCGTATGAGGCTCCTAGAAGATTGCTTGAAGACATCTGCAGGTCCATGTTTTGTTGTGGGTATAAAAATAATGCTTTATCTAATTAACCTACAAGCCGTAGTGTGGTTATAGATGCTTTCCTAAGGACATACCTTTAACAAACAACCTAATAGGTCACTTTATTTTAACCTCACTCTGCAGGCACTACAGAGTGCCTATATATCAGCAACGCTTCCAATAACCTCATGATGTTACTGACACCCCTGTGAAAATTAGTTATGTAAATTATGGTGCACAGGAGCTGACCTCAGTCTTTGCTGCTTCATCGGAGGGAGTATATATTTTACGTAACTGTTATGGTTCTAGGGATTGCTTGTGCGTAAATTGCCTTCACTCGTGGCTGTCTTGCATGGTTGAACCCTTTTTGACAGAGCAGCCTCTATCTCGTGGCTGCCTCAGTCGCTGGCAGAATCCGTCAGTGGGCGTTTCTTAAACCTTCTCCAACATAAGAACTCCTTTACTCCCAGTCTCCTCCCTCTCTCCCTGCGCGACAACTTTCTGCGCAATGTGGGAGCTGGCAAGGGAGCACTGGTTCCTTCTCCGCTTGCCTCTTGCGCAGAGTCCTGGAGCCACCTCTCCGCTTCCTCTATCTCCTCCCCTTCTCCACTGGTGCTACGCTGATTTCCTTCCCCAGCTTGTGGGCTACCCCTCCTTCTGCTGGAAGCTTCTCTGCCATCATCCTGGAGCCTTCTCAGCTCCTCCTCCTCATCCTCCGATGGCAGTTCCCTGACAGTAACGCTTGCAGATTTGTTTTTAGAGCAACTGTTTCAGGTTTTGGATGGGGCTGAAACAGGGGTAGCCAGTCCTACAGATCTTGGCTGGACTTCAGCTTCCATCAGCCCCAGCCAAGATGGCCAGTGGTGAGGAATGATGGGAGTTGCAGTCTAGCAGCCTCTGGAAGACACCACACCAGCCGCCACCACCACAATAAAACTATTGCGGTAACCCACAAACAGATGCAGCAGAATAGCAAATTTTCAGCGGCAGAAGTCTTGCTGTAACAAATTTGATACTTGGCCTTGCTGGCTGGAGCTGACAGTACAGTGGTGCCCCGCAAGACGAATGCCTCGCAAGACGGAAAACCCGCTAGACGAAAGGCTTTTCCGTTTTGGAGGTGCTTTGCAAAACGAATTTCCTATGGGCTTGCTTCGCAAGACGAAAATGTCTTGCAAGTTCCTGCGGGGTTTTTTTCCTCCCCCCCCCCTTTTTCCCAAGCCGCTAAGCCGCTTAACAGCTGATCCGCTAAGCCGCTTATCAGCTGATCCGCTAAGCCGCTAATGGGCTTGCTTCGCAAGACAGAAAAAACTGCAAGACGAAGAGACTCGCGGAACAGATTCTTTTCGTCTTGCGAGGCACCACTGTAGTTGGATTCCAACTGCCACATGTTTCTCATCCCTGCTCTGTATCATCTGTAATCGCCACCAGCTGTATCTTCTTCTTCTCCTCCAGGGTTGCAATTGCACTGATGCCTGCTCTGAGCCCAGGAGCCCTGCATGACCTTTCTTTGCAGCATTTTGCTCCACTCGAGCTAGAATCATCATCTCTTGCTTTGTCTCAGGCCTGTATTTGTGGGCCAGTTTCAGAAGCCAAGTAGCTTGTGGGAGCTATTTAACTGCCAGGGGCACCTTCAGACTTTTGCAGAGGATGGCTCCCTGGTCAGACCTAACAAGATCGTTTCCCAAAGTGGGTCAGATCCCATTTGGGCTGGTTATCTTGCCTAATAATAATAATAATTTACTTATATCCCTCCCTCCCCAGCCGAAGCTGGGCTCAGAGCAGCTAACAACAGTAAAATAATACATGATTCTAAAATCAATTCATTATAAAATCAGTTCAAATCAAATGAATGGCAACCATTGGGCTAGAGTTCTGTGAGGATTACCAAAGGAGGGGGTCAGGCTGTGCCTTGGCCAAAGGCCTGGTGGAACAGCTCTGTTTTGCAGGCCCTGCAGAAAGATGTCAAGTCCCGCAGGGCCCTAGTCTCTTGTGGCAGAGCGTTCCACCAGATCGGAGCCACAGCCGAAAAAGCCCTGGCTGTGGTTGAGGCCAGCCTAACTTTCCTGTGGCCTGGGACCTCCAAGATGTTATCGTTTGAAGACTGTAAGGTCCTCCGTGGGACATACCAGGAGAGGCGGTCCCGTAGGTACAAGGGTCCTAGGCTATATAGGGCTTTAAAGGTTAAAACCATCACCTTAAACCTGATCCTGTACTCCACCGGGAGCCAGTGCAGCTGGTATAGCACCGGGTGAATGTGATCCCGCGGCGAGGACCCCGTAAGGCGTCTCGCCGCAGCATTCTGCATCTGCTGGAGTTTCTGGGTCAGTCACAAGGGCAGCCCCACGTAGAGTGAGTTACAGTAATCAAGTCTTGAGGTGACCGTCGTGTGGATCACAGTGGCTAGGTCAGGGCGAGAGAAGTAAGGAGCCAACTGCTTAGCTTGGCAGAGGTGAAAAAATGCCGCCTTTGTTATAGCTGCAATCTGCGCCTCCATGGAAAGGGAGGTGTTGAAGATTACACCCAAACTCTTAACGGACGGTGCTGGCACTAATTGCGCCCCCGCAAGAGATGGGAGTTGATGCCAAAGATTTTGGGCCTTTTTTCAAAGAGTGTGTTGACGGCCCTCATAGTCTCCTGCTTCTTGACCACAGCAGGAGCTGGGGCCACCTTCTTTGCCTCGGCCTGTTTTCTCCCTATGGCAGCTTGATGAGGGAGGAAATCTGGCAGGTGAACATACTACAGATGAACCTAATGGGAGTGTCAGGAAATAAGCAGGAGGTGTGAAAAAATTACCATAGTGATTGTGCTTGTGGCAGCGAATTTTTACCAGAAACACTGTATGTATCAAGAAGGAGAACAGGGGAGAAGGGGTTGAGAAAATAGGTGCTGTGAGAAATGAGGTGAGGAGAGAGAGAAATAAATGAGCAGATAAGCAAAGAGAGAAGGGGAATAGAGAGAGAGGGGCAGGCAAGAAGTTGGTGGAGGGAGAGAGAGAAATATACAAATAAACAATAAATCAAAATGGATAAACTAAATATTCTAGAAATTGTCACCCATGGTTTGCTCACATGCATGCAATAGCTGAAAATTTGCTGTTTCATATGCTGTAGGCCTGTGGCTTTTAGAGATATATGCTTTTAATATTAGAGGGACAAATAGACACCTGTTTTTTGTGGGGGGCTCATGAACCATCTTTGCTTTTTATTGTTTGAAGATGACCATCAATAGGAGTATATTAAAACTGTGAAATATAGCATAGGCTTCTTAGCCAGTGAGTTATCTTAAACAAGACAACTTCACTAAGATTTTTGTGTGGCCATAAAGAGTTTCACCACAATTTCAGATCTGAAGGGGAAATGTAGAAATTGCCTTTGTCACTTGTTGGCGGTTTTTGTGTTATGCAGACTTATGTTTGCTTTTAATTGCTGGTTATGCTAATGCGTTCAAAGAAGTTGAGCTGTAGCTCATTTCTAACAATTTTCCAATCACAACTTAGAATTTTAATGCTCAGAGTGCAGAGATTAGCAGAGTGCTGAATCACAGTGGTTGTTAAAAGAACAATTCCATTAATAGATTATCCCATCTCAAGAAGTATTTGTAACAGGCTCGGTTTTGTGGAGCTACTTTCATATTTTTTCCTTGTTGGATCTGTTAATGGACGTTCTGGATTACTAAGTTATAAGCAACAGATTTGTTTCATTAAAAAAACGTGGAGAAATTGGAGGAAGAATTGTAGGATGGGACACTGATAACCACTTAATATAGCTTTGTGTGAGTTTTCTTTTCTATAAGGCTCTGTGCCGAAGAATAGCAGGGAATAATAGGAAAGTAATAGAAGATATTTCTCTATTCGTGTTTGCTGTGTCTTCTCTATTCATAGCAGCAAATTCAGCAAAGCAATTGGGTGGCAGGGGGTGGGTAAACAGCAACTTTCCTGCAGATATGTGTGCAACTAACCCAGAGATTCCCTGACCTCATGCCATCCCAATGAGTGCAACACTAATTCAGTGGAATGACTTTTTCTTTCACAACACATTCAACAATCGTGAGCTGCTTGTATAGCTCACCTCCATCTTTGAAACGTATTGTGATTGGCATGGCCGATGGTTGATTGTTAGATGCCCATACCATCTTCTGCAGTTAAGCAGCCACCTTGGCGCTTTGGACCGGCAACGTTGGCGAGAAAATTGTGGTGCTGTTTCTGTTTGATCCATTGGCTTCTTTACTGCCTATAATTTTAACTTTGCTGGCAGGCATTTCTTTCCTCAGTGAGGCTGCCGTAAAGGTAAAGGACCCCTGACCGTTAGGTCCTGTTGCGGACGACTCTGGGGTTGTGGCGCTCATCTCGCTTTACTGGCCGAGGGAGCCGGCGTACAGCTTCCGGGTCATGTGGCCAGCATGACTAAGCCGCTTCTAGGGAACCAGAGCAGCGCACGGAAACGCTGTTTACCTTCCCGCCGGAGTGATACCTATTTATCTACTTGCATTTCATGCTTTTGTACTCCTAGGTTGGCAGGAGCAGGGACCGAGCAACGGGAGCGCACCCCGTCGCGGGGATTCGAACCACCAACCTTCTGATCGGCAAGCCCTAGGGTCTGTGGTTTAGACCACAGCGCCACCCGCGCCCCAAAGGCTACCATAGCTCTGCTCAAATGGAGTAGTCATTTCCTACAAGCTTTCGGTCACACTGCTGTTGAGAGGCCAATCTCTTTATGAGCCAGGTTTTTGTACAGCGGCACGTGCTCTATCCAGCATCGCAATTTCAGTTTGTGCAGAAGTTGTCGTTCTCTCCCACACAGAGACACCAGTATGTCACAAGGACACACTGATGCTTCCGTTCTTCTTTGTAGCAGAAAGATCGATGCCTAGCCATCCCTCACTTTGATCAAATGTCATTTCAAAAGATGAAGGCAAAATATTATTATTTTCTGGCCACATGCGCCTGAATTTTCAGAGAAACAAAACATGATTAAACAGAGAAACACTGAGCACCATTTTCTCATCTTTTGGTCTGACAGCCAAGAGGCAGAAAAGTATTGCTTAAGGGTTGTGATGTCCTGTTATTCAAAGCCTCTCTTTAGCATCGGCTTGGATACTAACAGTGAGCCCTAAATAAAAGGGAACGGAACTGAGAGCTGTTGATCCTTCAACCCTTCGATTGCCAGGATTGCTTGTGCTGGTTTGGGCAGGAGGCAGAGTCAGTGCCACTGTTTTCCGAATCATGTCCATTGTTTGCTCCGGACTATGACAAAGCAGAAATATACACTGGTGTGTTTTGTTATTTATTTATTTTTTAAATAATATATATTAGAGGTTTAATAGTTACAAAGAAAAAAAGAAAGAAACAAAAAAAATTAACAGAACAAAACAATACCGTACGATACATCAAAAATAAAAACAAAAAACAATACAGCAAAACAAGAAGAAAAACAAAAACATTTAAAAACACATCCAATATTTCCATATCTTTACCTTTCATTTACTTGTTTCGTCGACCTCCTCACACCTCCCTTTTTTGTATTCTAGTTCAATTAGCTATTTCAGCAAATCCTTCCCATCTTTCTCAATTTTTTGTTCTATAATTTATCTTAATCTAACCTTAAATTTTCCACTTTGGCCCATTAACAATCAGTTTTTGCTTAAGTCTTTATAACATTTCTGCTAAAACCATATAACTTCATTCCAGGATTCTTCTAACATTCACTAATTTTCTGTAAATTTCTGTAAAACCATTACTATTATTTATAAACTGCTAAATGATGCTCTGAATTCTAAACAATTGAAATGAAAATAAATCCCTGCTAGCTGGTTGCAGTGGAACAGACAAGAAACAAAAGGAATAGAAAAGGAAAGAGTGGGGGATCTGCATTGTGTTCTCAACAGACTCTAGATACATGTAAAATTTGGTCACTGTGCATAATGTTCTCCAAGTTCAGTTTGTTAAAATCCAAAACTTTTCTTCTTCTAAACAAATCTTTGGCAGCATTTGAAACATCTGCTTTTGCTACAGGTGGTTTCAAAGTAGCTAAGAAAATAGATTTTATTTCCTCAAGTTTTTCAATGGCTAGAGAATGTACTTTTCTTTTTAACATGTTGATTCTATGTGTTATTTGCATATTCCATCCTGCTTTTGTAAATCACTCTGGAAGCTGCACAAAGGTGGCATATAAAGCTTATATTATAAACCTTCTATAAGAAAAACCACTTCAGTAGTTCAGTGGGAACATTTTTACATAATCTTTACGTTTTTAAAGTTAGTGTGGTAGTGGATGGAATGTTCAAATCCCTACTCCACCATGAAACTTCGTAGCTGAATTTGGACTGGTGACGTTCTCTCACAATAACCCACCTCATAAGTTGTGCTGGAATTTCTTGAAGGAATAGTGAGATAAAAATATAATAAATTGGTTTAAAAAGAAAGAAACTCATTTCCTTTTCACCTCAATAACTCAGTTGCTGAGATAAATAAGAATTTGTAATTATTTGCATAACAGCTTTTAGACATTCCTACTGTCTTTGAATATGATTTTTTCTTAATTTCTAAACATCGACTAGTTCTAATAGAATGCCATCTAGTGGCTCAATATGATATGCTATTTCCATGTGTGACTGTTGAACAATTTTTAATTTGTTTGAGGGCTAATCTCCTCATTATGTTAAATATTGGAAATGTATACAGTGGTGCCCCGCAAGACGAATGCCTCGCAAGACGGAAAACCCGCTAGACGAAAGGGTTTTCCGTCTTTCAATGCGCTTCGCAGGACGAATTTCTCTATGGGCTTGCTTCGCAAGACGAAAATGTCTTGCGATTCTTGCGATTTTTTTTTGCTCCCCACCCCCTTTTTCTAAGGCACTAAGCTGCTAATAGCCTTTTAGCAGCTAATCCGCTAATCCCTTAAGCCTTTAATAGCCGCTAATAGCGCTAATCCGCTAATGGGCTTGCTTCGCAAGACGAAAAAACCGCTAGACGAAGAGACTCGCGGAACGGATTCTTTTTGTCTTGCGAGGCACCACTGTACTCGATTCTGACCCAACTAAGCCTCCTGATGTATATTTTGCTCTATACACTTCCAGAGTTAACACTGAATGCATTACTTCTGGTAAATGAGCCACCATAGCTGCTAGGGGGCCGTGAAAATTTGTGTCCCAGGCTCTTTAGACTCTACCTATGTACTATCTGAAACCAAAGGGTTGTCAGATTTGAAATATCTGGCTCTCCTGCTATTCTTACCACTCAATCCTGAATGTTTACACAGAAGTAAGTGCCACTGACTTGGTGGCAGTTACTCAGTGGCAAGAAATTCTACGTGGGATTGTTTCCATTATTTTTATAAATTACTTTTCCGTGCGTGACTGGAAGATTTGAACCTTATTCTGCTCTGGTTTCACTTCGCTGTCAAGAACATTTGTGGCAGGTTTTATTTTGGGAGCTAAGTTGTTTGTAGTCCCACTTTCCCCTTTGATTACGCTCGTTAATAATCAACTGTACAGGAATCAAGTCAAGAGGGGCTACTATTATCTGCGTATAAATTAGGAAGATAATCTACCTCAAAGTCTGTAGAGTATGTGTGGTGCTTTTCATCAACATCATGACTCACCCGGGATATTAAAGCACCTCAGGATGAAAAGCCTTCTTGGGGCTCATCCAGATTACCTATTTATTGAGCATTCCTTTGGAATTGTTTGTGGGGAAGTTACATTGCAAAGAGCATTCATCCTGATTTACTGTATTTTTTGCTCTATAAGACTCACTTTTTCCCTCCTAAAAAGTATGGGGAAATGTGTGTGCATCTTATGGAGCGAATGCAGGCTGCGCAGCTATCACAGAAGCCAGAACAGCAAGAGGGATCGCTGCTTTCACTGTGCAGCGATCCCTCTTGCTGTTCTGGCTTCTGAGATTCAGAATATTTTTTTTCTTGTTTTCCTCCTCCAAAAACTAGGTGCGTCTTGTGGTCTGGTGCGTCTTATAGAGCGAAAAATACGTTACTTGTGGAGTATCTGTGTGTTTCCCTGTCACTTTCCTAACCACAAAAAGTTGATTATTATTTTTTAAGTGTATTTGTTGTTCTGCGGCAACAGAGCACCTTAATCCATCTTAATTCACAAATATCCTGGTTATACTCTTGAATCCCTTCCCCAAAATACTGACAATCTGGAAGCGCCTTCAGATTCCACTTCTATTGTCATTTCAAGCTCCCCAGTAATTTAGCTTTAATTGCTTTGAACAATGGTCTTCAGCTTAAACTCTTAGCACTTTAAATTATTTCGGTTTGACTTTTCCCGAAGACAAAGAGGCACTTTTCAGAAATCCTTAGGAATTCAACTTTTATGTATTCACTGTGTTGTTCAATAGTGCCTTTTAAAATGTAAGTAGGTAGGGTAAGTAGATTTAGTAGTTATTAGCTTTGGCTGTTTAAGTCAGAAGTATCTGTTTCCCATTACTTGCCATTTTCCCAACTAACCAAAAGTCTGTGATTTTAAGCGGCAGACAGAAATTCCAATGGCGCCAGGTTGCAGGGGGTAGATAAAAATACGCTGGCCTGGTTTAAAGCAAGCTATGCGGTTTATATGAACAAGCAATGTGCTAACTCAAGGTGCTTAAAGGTTCCCACAGCACCCACATCCTCTGCTACCAAAACAAACCAGTGGCTGGCTTCCATGCCATTTGAACTCAGGCGCATGGCTTGCTTCCTCCAAACATACCTGTCCATTGCTCGTGTGGTTGCTCGGGAGTAACCAGGCAGGACTCCCACCTGTCTTTTACTTGCTTTATTTCGGTGCAAACTATTTACAGTGAAGAGCGTCAAACGTTCATGTCTGGCTCAATCTCTAGCAGAATCCGGAAGTGGTCTGTTCTTGAACCTCCCCCAACATAAAAGTTTCATCACCCCCAGTCTTTGCCGCCCCTCCTTGCGCCTCAAACTACAGTGGTACCCCGCAAGACGAATGCCTCGGAAGACGAAAAACTCGCAAGACGAAAGGGTTTTCCGTTTTCTGAGTTGCTTCGCAAGACGGATTTCCCTATGGGCTTGCTTTGCAAGACGGAACGTCTTGCGCCTTTTTTTTTAAGCTGCCAATGCATTCCTATGGGAAACCGTCAATACACAGCGGTGCTTCGCAAGACGAAAAAACTCGCAGAATGAATTAATTTCGTCTTGCAAGGCACCACTGTACTGCGCATGACAGGCAATGGCAGGGGTGTGCTTCCTGCCTCTCTGGCTTGCTCAGTCGCGGTGTTAAGGCTCTTTCTAGCATCCTCTGGTTCCTGCCGCTCTTCTCCACTGGAGGTGGGGCTTTCCTCCTCGCTGGAAGAGGAACTGGTTCGCAAGATTTCCAGAGGCTCCCTGTAACACAACTCCCCCTCTGTCTCTCGCCTCTGAGCCGATGGCAGTTCCCTGACAATACCACAAATGGTAAGCAAGGTTTGTTCGTAGCTTACCACCTGTGGTTTGGAGGAAACAAAGCATGATCCCAGGTTTGGACAGCATGACAATCATCTTCCATCTTGTTTCATCTGTGATATAATCATAGAGTTGGAAGAGACCACAAGGGCCATCGAGTCCAACCCCCTGCCAAGCAGGAAACACCATCAGAGCACTCCTGATATATGGTTGTCATGCCTCTGCTTAAAGACCTCCAAAGAAGGAGACTCCACCACACTCCTTGGCAGCAAATTCCACTGTCAAACAGCTCTTACTGTCAGGAAGTTCTTCCTAATGTTTAGGTGGAATCTTCTTTCTTGTAGTTTGGATCCATTGCTCCGTGTCCGCTTCTCTGGAGCAGCAGAAAACAACCTTTCTCCCTCCTCTATGTGACATCCTTTTATATATTTGAACATGGCTATCATATCACCCCTAAACCTCCTCTTCTCCAGGCTAAACATGCCCTTAACCGTTCCTCATAAGGCATCGTTTCCAGGCCTTTGACCATTTTGGTTGCCCTCCTCTGGACACGTTCCAGTTTGTCAGTGTCCTTCTTGAACTGTGGTGCCCAGAACTGGACACAGTACTCCAGGTGAGGTCTGACCAGAGCAGAATACAGTGGCACTATTACTTCCCTTGATCTAGATGCTATACTCCTATTGATGCAGCCCAGAATTGCATTGGCTTTTTTAGCTGCCGCGTCACACTGTTGGCTCATGTCAAGTTTGTGGTCAACCAGTGATGTAGCAGAACAGGAAGAGGAGCACTGTGGGAGCTTTAGAGAAGTGTGGGAACTTCAGAGCAGCATGTATCACCACACAGCTTGTTCGTATTAAACCATGGTTTGTTTTAAATTATGATCTAGTGTGGTGTGACCTAGTACAGTGGTACCTCGGAAGACGAATGCCTCGCAAGAAGAAAAACTCGCAAGACGAAAGAGTTTTCCGTTTTCTGAGTTGCTTCGCAAGACGAATTTCCCTATGGGCTTGGTTTGCAAAACGAAAACGCCTTGCGCCTTTTAAAAAAAAAACGTCAATGCATTCCTATGGGAAACCGTCAATGCACAGTGGTGCTTCGCAAGACGAAAAAATTCACAAGACGAAAAAACTCGCAGAACGAATTAATTTCGTCTTGCGAGGCACCACTGTATTGAAGGTGCTTGAGAGAATCATCGGTTATCTACCTTCATTATGTAGAAAAATAATCTTGTAAAGCTTCCCTTCTTGGCCTCTTCTTACCACACACAAGCAGCCCAATTGCTACTTGCAACACTGCATTAAACGATAGCAACAGTCTGTTATTAAATTTTATCGATACATCTTTACTGCAGGGAGGGAGGAGGACCAACAACCAAGGAGAAACAAAGAAGAAGCACACTCCCGTTGAGCCATAGTTTGTTCATGTTGAGCCATGGTTTGGTTTAGCGTAATGTGCAAACCAGGCCTGTATCTGTCAGTTTGCATGAACATGATGCAGAGTTCCTCCAAAATAGACCAGAGGCAGTTGTACTTCATCCAGCAGAGCTTTACTTGCTACTGAAGGCAAATGAGCATAATGATCACACATCCAATACATTCAGGATTGGCACAATCCATAAAAATCCAGTGGCAGCACTTACAATGAAACTTAGAATGAATTAAGTACTTAACCTGAGGTACCACTGTATTCTAAGATTCACATTTGCAACCCGCAGTGGTGCGCCTGCGCACACACAGGTTGCGATTCGGTGCTTTGTGCAAAGTGAAATTTAGCACTTCTGCGCATGCATGACCCCCGAAACCCGGAAGTAACCCGTTCTGGCGGGTCCATAACTTGAAAAAACACAACCTGAAGCGTCTGTAAGCCGAGGTATAACTGTACTTATAAGAAGACTAAACCTTGACACTATAGCATACAGAACAGAACACCACAACAGAAACAAAGAGTTTTTCCCTCCCCAGTGGGCAACAGTATCTTCATAGCGAGCAAGACTTGCACAAACTAGGTAACTCAGACATCATTTAATATGTCTTTAGCTTTGTTACTAAACTTTACTTTGTCTTGCACATACACAGGGCCTTCTGGGAGAAAAATATGGCAGCATCCGAATACCAGGAGAAGTGGAAGCATCTGAATTTGAAATGATTCTGGACGCTGCTATCGAGGCAAAGCTGGAAACAAAGATTTTGGAAGAGTGGTATTGCAGAGATGAGAACTCAGTGCCGCCGATGTATTACCTCAAACCAAAATTTGAAATGCCGAGGAACAATCCCAACATGGTAAATCGCCTTCCTGAAATGTATAGGTTTCCGTTTGTTTCATAGTCATTGGATGTCATAGTTGACTATAGTAGTAGTAGTAATAATAATAATAATAATAATAATAATAATAATAATAATTTATTATTTGTACCCCGCCCATCTGGCTGGGTTTCCCCAGCCACTCTGGGCGGCTTCCATAGAAACAAAAAATACAGTAAAATATCACAGATTAAAAACAATTTACCACGTTTAATGGAGATGACCTCTGCTTCACAGAAGGAACAAACTGCATGGCTTAGTATTGCTTCCAAACTGGGGGTCATCATCTATTTTGCTACCAAACAAATCACAATGTGTAAAGCAAGGTTTGGGCTATGACTTAGCAATCATAGTTTTTTTATTGAATCATAGAATTGTGGACTTGGAAGAGACAAGGAGGTTTGCTGCCTTATGCGAACTCTGCAGTTCTGTCCAAGAATCTGTCGGAATTGTAGGACTGCAAGTAAGCTAGAGGTCTCTAACAGAACTCACAGCATCCTACAGTTCTCAGGTTTTCATTGAGAAAGTCGTGGCAGTTACTGTATTTTTCGCTCAATAGGACGCACTTTTCCCTCTCCAACAATGAAGGGGAAATGTGTGTGCGTCCTATGGAGCGAATGCAGGCTCCTTGGCTTCAGCGATAGCAACGCGAAGCCTCCGAAGCGCAGAGGGAGAGCTCCCCCCGCGCTCCGGAGGCTTCGCGTTGCTTTCGCTGAAGCCCCTGGAGCGCAGAACTGCCGCTGTGCTCTGGGGGCTTCAGGCAGCTATCCGCAAGCCTTCGGAGCGAATTCCCCCACCTCGTAGAAAAGCCCGCAAGAGCCGTGCAGCCTTTAACGTTTCCGAGTACGTTTCCGAGCACAATTCGAAGTGTTGGTGCTGACATTTAAAGCCCTAAACAGCCTCGGTCCAGTATACCTGAAGGAGCGTGTCCACCCCCATCGTTCCGCCCAGACACTGATGTCCAGCTCCAAGGGTCTTCTGGTGGTTCCCTCACTGCGAGAGGCCAAGTTACAGGGAGCCAGGCAGAGGGCCTTCTCGGTAGTGGCGCCCGCCCTGTGGAACGCCCTCCCATCAGATGTCAAAGCGATAAACAACTACCTGACATTCAGAAGACATCTGAAGGCAGCCCTGTTCAGGGAAGTTTTTAATATGTGACATTTTAGTGTATTTTTCATCTTTGTTGGAAGCCGCCCAGAGTGGCTGGGGAAACCCAGCCAGATGGGCGGGGTACAAATAATAAATTATTATTATTATTATTATTTATTATTTAAGAGCGCTCCACTCTTGGGGGCTTTTCTCCAAGGAGGGAGAAGGGACTAACTGGCCGAGTCAGTCCCTTCTCCCTCCTGTGGGGTTTTGCGGGAGGTGGGGGAATTCCCCCACCTCCCGCAAAAGCAGGGAGAAGGTCTGGGAGAAACACACAGGCTGCGCGCAGCCTTTCCGCTGCTCCCATAGCTGGGGGGGGGTCACATTTTTCCCCCCTGATATCCCCCTCTGAAAACTAGGTGCGCACTATGGTCAGGTGCGCCCTATGGCGCGAAAAATCCGGTAACTTGGTAAACTTACTGTGTAGACTTACGCTTACACAGACATCTCAAAGGCCCTTCTGTTATCACGATCTAGCTTCTATTACTGTTACATCTCCATCTTATTCCTCCATCTGTTTCTGCATCGATTCGCTGGCCCAGTGCTGTGAGTGCAGTTCAAGAGCCCAAGTCAGACCACCCTTGAATAAAAAGTTCAAACACTGCGCTGGTTTGAAGAGATAGGGAGACATTCATATCTAGCGGCTGTTGAGCAAAATAAATGGTTGATTGCAATCCAGCTCTCAGCTGGCAAGAGTCCACAGCACACACAGAAACATGCACACCATCCCGGGGCTGGCATTCTTCCTGGCACTCAGCAGAACAGCCAACGTTTCATGAGGATGAATTACCCTCTTATTCAGCTACAGAGTCGAGATACATTTGTAAAGCAGAACGGGATGCCTCCCTAAAGTTGTCCACAGCTCCTAGCAGAGTTGAAATCTGTAAACTAGGAGGTTCAAAGGGCGATAATGCTGTGCCAAACTAAATCCCCTTGAACTTCAAACTGATTTCAAACTTGCTTTCTTTTATATATTTTTTGTTATATGCATGAATGACTGTATTGAAATATATACCCCGCCCATCTGGCTGAGTTTCCCCAGCCACTCTGGGCGGCTCCCAATCAAGTATTAAAAACAATACAGCGTTAAATATTAAAAACTTCCCTGAACAGGACTGCCTTCAGATGTCTTTTAAAAATAGGATCGCTACATATTTCCTTCACATCTGAAGGAAGGGTGTTCCACAGGGTAGGCGCCACTACCGAGAAGGCCCTCTGTTTGGTTCACTGTAACCTTCTCGCAATGAGGGAATCGCCAGAAGGCCCTCAGCGCTGGATCTCAGTGTCCGGGCTGAGTGATGGGGGTGGAGACGCTCCTTCAGGTATACAGGACTGAGGCCGTTTAGGGCTTTAAAGGTCAGCACCAACACTTTGAATTGTGCTCGGAAACGTACTGGGAGCCAATGTAGGTCTTTCAAGACCGGTGTTATATGGTCTCTCAGGACTGGTGTTATGTGGTCCCAGCGGCCACTCCCAGTCACCAGTCTAGCTGCCGCATTCTGGATTAATTGCAGTTGAAGGGTCACCTTCAAAGGTAGCCTAACGTAGAGCGTGTTGCAGTAGTCCAAGCGGGAGATAACCAGAGCATGCACCACTCTGGTGAGACAGTCCGTGGGCAGGTAGGGTCTCAGCCTGCGTACCAGGTGGAGCTGGTAGACAGCTGCCCTGGACGCAGAATTAACCTGCGCCTCCATGGACAGCTGTGAGTCCAAAATGACTCTCAGGCTGTGCACCTGGTCCTTCAGGGGCACAGTTACCCCATATTGAAACAAGAGTTAACCTATTTAAGTTTGATTAATACGGAGGTGTCAGGCTTTTGAGCTGCTCAGTGGCCCCAATATTTTGGGGCAGAGAACAGCAGCACCCCAATATTTAGGGGGCTGCCACCCACCACATGCCCCAGCCTTCACCCAGCAGCCCAGAAGCCAGGTGGCGGCTGGGACAAACAAGCACAGAGGTTGCCCTCTGCCACAATCATCTGGGCGGCATCACATAACGCATCATGTGACGCATCACCTGACCACACCCCCTCAATGTGGGGGGCAAGTTGGCGCCCCTGGAGCTGCTACAGGAGATTTAAGGTCTGAAACACAAGCCCAGTACACTGAGGCCTCTGATTCTTTTTCAGGCATAGAGAGTACAGGGATGCTGCACAGTTTATGAATTGGACTGCTTGATATAGCAACTAGGATTACGATTTTTATATCTTTTATTGGGGGGGTCATATTTGACCTCCTGACCTGAGGTTCCCCACATCTGTTATTTTGGACTTATAAATTTTGTTGCTTTAAAAAAAAAGAAGAATGTTACAGCTATGTTTGTTACTGGTATTTTATCCAGATCTTTTATTCTTTTTCACATTTGTTAAGTTTGCTGAAAATGTGCGTTACCTTGCAATCCCCCTTGAAGTCTGTGCTGAATGTAGATGTATTTTGAATAACACAATATGACATTAGAGACATAATCTAGCCAGATATAAGGGTTTTTATGCAATGTTGATTTTAATGTGCAAGACAGAAGAATGGGTTTTCACTCCTTCCATTAAAACAGTGTTATTGTGCAATTTTATGGTAATATGTGGTAGTAATTTATTGTGTGCTGTTAAGCCTCACACACCTATCACTCTCTAATCATAAGTCTTGCTCAAATTTGCATGTACATAACTCGGTTTCTGTACATTGATTGATCTACGTGTGCAGCAGAATAGACAGGGCCACTTCAAACTCAAGGCAGCTGAGGGAGAAATTTACATTGCTTTTCTGAAAACAGAAAACTCCCACAGCAGGGAATGGGCTAACCTAGAACATTTCCCCCTGCTTTGTTAGCCTTTATTTTCTGTAATTTTTCAATGTGAGAGAGTCTTCAATGTGTGTAGACAGAAGTGGTACTGTCACCCCTTTCACCTCATGCTGAACTAGAATTCTGAACTGGAAGTGTGTGTAGACTCAGCTTTGATAAACAGCAGCTAAATGTATGAACTGACTCCATTGAAATGCACTGCATATCAGGTGACATGAAGCAGCATGAAAGTTCTGCCTGAAATATTATATCACAGTTCTCTCTAGAGTATCTGATATCCAATTATAACATTCAATTTGTCACTTGATGTTGCAGTAATCTTGTTAGGGATATGGATGTGCAGGCCAGCTCTGTAATGAGACTTTCCTTATTTTCAGTAGGTGTTACCGTATTTTTCGCTCTATAAGATGCACCAGACCACAAGACGCACCTAGTTTTTGGAGGAGGAAAACAAGAAAAAAAATATTCTAAATATCAGAAGCTAGAACAGCAAGAGGGATCACTGCTCAGTGAAAGCAGCAATCCCTCTTGCTGTTCTGGCTTCTGGGATAGCTGTGCAGCCTGCATTCGCTCCATAAGACGCACACACATTTCCCCTTACTTTTTAGAAGGGAAAAAGTGAGTCTTATAGAGCAAAAAATACGGTATACCCCTTATTTCCTATCCTTCATGGTGCAAGCCCCATCTATTCCAGGCATTCCTGGAAATAAGGAAAAATGAGAAATTTCTAACTATGGGGGAACTTCGTCTTTGCTATGTTATTTTAACTACTGTTGCCCAATCTCTTAAATACAACCTTGGTGGTTGGTGAAGGAATCGATGCTGGCATCTTCAGCTTTAATTAACTATTGGTTTTTGTTGTTGTTTTAAAGATGGAAGCATCTTCGAACCCTGTCAGTGACAGCAAATGGCAGGAGATATCAGAAGAGATTAAGATGATGATTAAGACAGCTGTGAAGATGCTTTATGAAAAGGGGAAAATGAAACACACTCAAGCAAAGAGATATCTTTCCTCTGGTAAACATCGAATTTGGGCATGCAGTGTACATACATATATTTCTGCGATCAGCCAAGTACATGCAAAAAAGGAAACATTTTCCTTTTATCTTGATTGTAATAATTGTGTGTAATTATTAATTGACTGGACGCGGGTGGCGCTGTGGGTTAAACCACAGAGCCTAGGACTTGCCAATCAGAAGGTCGTCGGTTCGAATCCCCGCAACAGGGTGAGCTCCCGTTGCTCGGTCCCTGCTCCTGCCAAGCTAGCAGTTCGAAAGCACGTCAAAGTGCAAGTAGATAACTAGGTACCACTCCGGCGTGAAGGTAAACGGCATTTCCGTGTGCTGCTCTGGTTCGCCAGAAGCAGCTTAGTCATGCTGGCCACATGACCCGGAAGCTGTATGCCAGCTCCCTCGGCCAATAAAGCGAGATGAGCGCCGCAACCCCAGAGTCGGTCACGACTGAACCTAATGGTCAGGGGTCCCTTTACCTTTTTATTAATTGACTATGACCGTGCCTAGCTTCTGTCTCTTGGTCATGGCGCTGAGCAACCAAGAGACAGAGAAGGCAATGCAGAGACTACAAAGTGCATCGATTCCTCCCTTGTGGAACCTTGTCACCAGCAACAGAATATAAGGGAAGGGTTGGAGGAAGCCTAGGTGGTCTGCTTCAGTTTTGAATGTGACAGAGCACTTTTCATTCTGTTTTGTGTGGACTTTAGATTTCCTCTTTGCTCTTTTGTTCCCCTCCCAGCTATCGAAGATGAATTTGATTTCGCCTTAGGAAAACAAACCCCAGCTTTCCTGAAGAAGTGCGTTTGCTACATTCGGAAGATTGCAAACATAGAACGTTTTGTTAAAGTTCCCGAGATGGAGAAATACATGGACGTGTTTCATACGGGTGGAAAGTTTCTGCGGGACCCGGAAGCGCTGGAGAAACTCATCAAACTCAGGGATGAATTTGTTCCTACCATTGTTGCTTCATCGAATTTGAGAGTCTACACCTCTGTCACTCATTGCGACATCAAACATGGTTACACCCAAGAAGTGGAGAACCACTACATCGAAGGGCTTGGCAAACAGTTCTATGAAGACATGGTGGATATAATTCAGGCAACCGTGCAACAGAATTTTGACATAGAGACAGACTGGCTGTATGATGAAGTCCTTCAACATTCCTCACTATGTAGAACCTACTCGTCATTCTATGAGTACAGATGTGATGCTAGGAATATTATGCACAAATACATTCTACCTAGGAAAATGGGACACATTAACCCTCTTGTCATATATGGAGGACCATGCACTGGAAAAACATTTTTATTAGCGGAAGTGGCAAAGAAGGTAAAACACACGCAAACACCTATGTGTATTTATTTTGCTGCTGTAAATTTAACTGCAAAAATACTATGTTTTAATTTGAGTACATCTATAAACCCATATTTTTATGACAAGCTATCATTATAGGTGCTCCTAAAGACTCCCACTGTGTTGTCCTATTCTTAGAGCAGATTGGTACAAAAATTGCAATAAATTTGCATAAAGTGCAATAAATTTGCATAAATTTGTCAACACACCCTCTTTTTCCTATGCTCTGAAGTTCTGAGGGTGGGTGGATTATTTTAGTGACCACATTCTTCATTTTGCCAAAAAATAAAAGTATGTTTTGTAAAGACATCTTTAGATCTTTTTGAAGAAGGGGTACATTTCATCCCATATATAATACCCAGCAGTTTGGCAAATTGCCCTTCTTTTAATACTATTCTTTCTGCACCAAGAAACCCCTGAGCTCATCTGGCACAGAAAATTCTTGAGCATGTTCTAGGATGCCCAGTCAGTTCGCATAAAGTAATATGCTGGCTTCTTATGCCTTAACATTGCCATTTGTGAACTGAACGCTTACCTGGGAATATATCCAACTGTCCACCATGGCTTTCATTGAAATTGTTTTTCAGGAAAACCTGTTTGCCATTATTTTTCTCATCACTGAGAAACCCCCCTGATTTTCTATCGCAGGCATTAAAATTGCTGGCATGCTGTGATCCATCAATTTCCTGTGAAGGAGATGCATGTATAGACTTCCTCCGCTGTTGAACTGAGCACCTGCTCAAGCCACAGCAGATAAGAAAAAATAAAATCCAGCTAGGCAGCCATACACTCACTTCATTAAATGTGCAAGAATTACACTTCCATTGCAAACAATACTGCTCTTGAATTGTTAGCAGCACTTTTAATGACTTGCCATATGCAACAGTGATAGAAGACTGGTTCCCATGCAACATTTGTCACTGTGGACAGGCTCCTGAAATCATTCTGGTGGAATGTTAGCATTGGGGGCGGGGAGTGTTTCAGGGAAAATATATAGGTAAAAACATAATGTTTTTATCTGTTTTATATCTTTAGATTTATTTTTGCTTAATTCTAAATGGTTTTATTTCTTCTTATGAGCCACCCTAAGAGTTTTGGGGTTTTTTTGCCACAGGGCAACCTATAAATACTGTTAAGAAATACCGTATTTTTTGCTCTATAAGACTCACTTTTTCCCTCCTAAAAAGTAAGGGAAATGTGTGTGCGTCTTATGGAGCGAATGCAGGCTGCGCAGCTATCCCAGAAGCCAGAACAGCAAGAGGGATTGCTGTTTTCACTGCGTAGCGATCCCTCTTGCTGTTCTGGCTTTTGAGATTCAGAATATTTTTTTTCTTGTTTTCCTCCTCTAAAAACTAGGTGCGTCTTGTGGTCTGGTGGGTCTTATAGAGCGAAAAATACGGTAAATGCTAGTCAATTGTGTGGTGGAAGTAGCACCACAAAGTGATTTTCCTTCTCAGCTTTGCTGACCTAAAATAACCTTGCACAATATAGTAAAGCCGAGGCTTTATGGAAATCATTTTGTAGCACATAAGGATATTTCCCCCATTTTTTATAATGTGAAATTTGAGGAAGGTGGGTCTTCCACCCCAGAAATAACCACGTACCTTAACTCTAATGTTCTACCACCACTTGGTAAATGGATCCAACCCACTATTTTCAACATGACTACTTCAGTAGGATTAATGTAGGACCTGCCATTCGGTGAAGCCCTAAGTTCCTGTTTAGTTACTACAATTTACACTGCCCAAACATGAATTCATACAAAGGTCTTCTATAGAATGTCCAGAAAAAAATAGTACATCTCTGACCATTCCACTTATTAAAAAGAGAGAGAATAAAAGAGAAAGCCGCATGATGTAATTAATTAGCAATCGCGACCTGCAGACTTATACAGTATCCCTTGCAATATTCCTGTCGCTCATTTGAATATCACAGAATAGAATAATAATCATATTTGCTGTCTCCAGCACCCAACTTTGTTCACCTGCTCAGTGGGCCAGCCATATGGTGGGTTATGGCTTCCATAGTTATCGGTAGGGAAAGTAAGAAGGTGCTGACAAAGTTGAAGTACTAGGGACCACTTGGTAGTCAGCTGTGTAGCATCTACCTCCATAGTAGAGTGGAAACCCCCAACACAGACTTACAGCACACCTTGAATCAAAAGTAAGTCCTACTAAATTCACTCCTAGGTAAATGGGGTTAGGATTGCAACCTAAGGGTGGAGCATCTCCACTCCCATCATTCAGCGTGAACACTGAGGTCCAGCTCTGAGGGCCTTCTGGCGGTTCCCTCACTCTGAGAAGTGAGGTTACAGGTAACCAGGCAGAGGGCCTTCTTGGTGGTGGCACCCTCCCACCAGATGTCAAGGAAATAAACAACTAGCTGACTTTTAGAAGACATCTGAAGACAGCCCTCTTTAGGGAAGTTTTTAATGTTTGAAGTTTTATTCTATTTTTAGTCCTCTGTTGGGAGCTGCCCAGAGTGACTGGGGAAACCCAGTCAGATGGGCAGGGTATAAATTATTATTATTATTATTATTATTATTATTATTATTATCTAACTAAGTCATACTCAGAATAGATCCATTTGAATGAATGGGCGTAAGTTAGTCATTGACATCACTGGATGAATATGATTTAGTTGGATATTACCCTTAAATCTGTTCTACTTAATATTTGTTCATAAAGCAGAGTGGAACTGCCTTATGTCTCACATTTTTATTGTTCTTTCTTTATTGTTTGATTTGCATTATCTCCCCTAGTCCACATATTAATCTATTTATACTTCTGCATTTGTAGGCTTATGCTTGGCTAAAGGAAGAAATGGGACCAGAATCTGACCCTGTGGTAGTTATAAGGTTTTTGGGATCCACAGAGATGAGTACAGATCTTAGGAATCTCCTTCAAAGTATTTGTGAGCAGTTAGCAATTAACTACCGATGCCTCGTACAAAGCTACCCCAAAAAAATCCACGACCTTCGGGACTTGTTTATAAACCTTTTGAATGAGTCTTCATTTCATAGACCTCTGGTTCTGATATTTGATGCTCTAGAGCAGCTTTCGGATAATGATGATGCTAGAAAGTTATGGTGGCTCCCTGTTCATCTGCCCCGTTCGGTCCGAATCATTTTGTCAACACTGCCGAACAAACATGGAATACTGCAAAAACTGAGGTGCCTTATACACGACGATGATAACTATATTGAGTTGACTCCTAGGGACAGGAAGATGTGTAGTCAAGTTCTCAAGCAGCAGCTGCTCCAAGTCAAGAGAAAAGTAACATCAGGCCAGCAAATTTATGTCAACGAAGCTTTTTCCAAATGCACACTGCCCATGTTTGTAAATCTAACCTTCCGAGAAGTCCGAAACTGGAGATCTCACAAAGATGTTGATGAGTCTTCTCTCTGTGTTACTGTTCACGATAGCATAGAGCAGATGTTCTGGTCTCTAGAGACCAGCTGTGGGCCAAGGCTTTTGTCCCGAGCCCTTGGCTACATCACCATGGCAAAATCCGGTCTGAGTGAAATGGAACTGGAAGACATTTTAGCACTTGACAACACGGTTATGTTTGAATTAAACGAAAGCATCAGGCAACATAACCCTCTGAGGGTACCTTACATCTACATTGCAAAGCTGAAAGAAGGACTAACGGGCTACCTGATAGAAAGGCAAGTAAAAAACGTTACATTACTAGTCTGGGCAAACAGGCACCTGCAACTTATAGCCCAAAAGATGTATCTTCACAACGAAGAAGACGTTCACGAAATGCATACCGTGATGGCAGAGTATTTTCTGGGTGTTTGGTCAGGAGGCAGAAGGAAATCTCTTTACAGTGAAGATCAATATCTGAATGGTTGCCTTGACAGCGACAGTCGGAGCATGAATGATGACGAGAGGCACATCATGGACCAGACAAATTTTGATAGGCAGTCACCTGATCAGCCTTGGGTATTCCAGTGCAACCCTTTGGAGCCTGACATCTTTTTTGTCAACCACAGGAAAATGACAGAGCTTCTGCACCACCTCACACGATGTGGGAAAACAGACGACATGTTGTACGGTGTCATTATGAACTTCAGCTGGCTGTACACCATGATCAAAATTGGGCAGTTTGACAAAGCCCTCTCTGATGTGGAGTTGGCCTATAACTACTCGCAGGAAAAAGAGCTGAAGTTCCTTGCAACCACGCTCCGTGCTATAAAATACAAAGTGATGAAATACCCAGGCACTCTCTCAGCTGAATTGCAACAGAGGCTTCTCCCAGTTGCCAGCTCCTTGCCGAAACTGAGGCAGCTTCTTCTGGAATGTGACAAAGATGGCCCCAAATATTGCTCCATTGTTCCATTGCATTCCTCTATGGATGTGACTTACAGCCCAGAGAGATTGCCTTTGTCCTCTAGTTGCACTCAAGTGACAGAAATCCTGCCCACTTTTAATCCAAATACGGTCATTGTGGCTCTAGAAAACGGCTCCATCAGTACCTGGGATGTGGAGACCCGCCAGCTACTGAGGCAAATTACAACAGCTCAGTCAGTGATATTGGGCATGAAGCTTACAAGTGATGAAAAATACCTTGTGGTGGCCACAACAAAGAACACGCTCTTGATTTACGACAACCTAAACTCCTGCCTTCTGTCTGAGGTAGAGATTAAGGGATCAAAACATGGTGGGATTGGTGTAGGTTCTAGTTTTATAAATGGATTTACATTGTCAGTAAACCATGCACTTTCTTGGCTAGAAGCTAGCAAAGATGTCACCGTGATCGATCTACTTTATGGATGGCCACTTTATCAGTTCCACTGCTGGTATGAAGTGACTTGTGTCCAGTGTTCCCCAGATGGAATGTATGCTTTCTGCGGACAGTACTTGAATACTGCGTCTATATTCCATTTAGGTAGCGGGGACAAGCTGGCCACGGTGACCTCTGAGTTTTCCGGTGGCTTTGTCAAGTTCCTTCTTGTCCTAGATACAGCTCAAGAAATGGTGATGGTGGACAGCGAAGGGGGTCTTTCCATTTGGAACACGGAGGATGTCGCCAACCCCCAACTAACAGATGACTTTGATTGCAAGAGAGGGGACAGTGAATTTGTCAGCTTTGAACTGGCTGAAGATCAAAGTGCAATTTTAATATGTAAGGCCCTCAATATAGAACTTCTTGACACAGCCATGTGGAAAATAGTTGAAAAGTTTAGAGCGAAACATAACGAGCGATTTGTCTCAGCTGTACTGTCCAAAAATGGGGACTGTATTGTTGCTTCTATTGAAAATACCTCTGCCATTTTTGTTTGGAGGAGAGACACAGGGCAGTGCATGGCCAGCTTACAAGAAATCTCAGGAAACATAGTCAGATTAATTAAATCCAACCATCATAACATGCTGCTATCCTTATCTACCAGTGGTGTCCTTTCTATATGGGATATAGATATCATAACTGCTATGTCCAACATTGACAAAACAGGCAAGCCAATCCAAAGATTGGTCTTGTCTTCCCGGGGTGAAGTGATTTATACACTCGATGGGTCTGAAACTATACACAAGTGGAATTTTGGCACGGGGTTCATTGAAGCTGTGTTTAAGCATGAAAGCATTGTTGAAAACTGTGTGCTGACTTCCACTGGTGATTTGATGATTACGTCTGATGATAAATGCAGTCAGTATGTATGGCACACTGGTTCGGGTGAAAATCTGTTCCGTATCAACGGACAAAAGATATGTCAGCTCTTGATAACACACAACGATCAGTTTGTTGTCTCCCTCTGTGAGCAAAACGCATCAAGAGTTTGGAGACTGGCAACAGGCCACAGAGTTTGCAATATTCTTGTAGCCTTACAGAATGCATTTATAACTACCGCGAACACATTTGTCGTTGGAATGACAAAAAATAAAGTCTTGGCGGTGAGTTTGTGGACAGGGAGTATAACCAAGAAGTTCTGTTGCGATGATGGCATTGCCATCGTCGATATTAAACTGATCCCAGATTGCCCCGATATTGTAGTCTTCATAACATCTACTGAAACTGTAAACATCTGGAGTCTTACTGAAGAAGTGATTTGTAGACGTGTGCAACTGCCCAACACTTTCTTGAAGACTTTGGAAGATTTTGAAATATCACCCAACGGAAAACTGGGCATCATATCCCGCGGCGATGAGAATATCAACGTCCTTGATCTTCACAGTGGCAAACTCCGCGTTGTTCATGCTTCCGGTATCATCTGGAGGCAGAAGCTGTCTCGGGACGGCCGCTACCTTGTATACATTTGTTTTCGCACTGGTGAAGAGGATGATGATAATGGTGCAATCTCTATCTTGATTGTAATGAGACTAGCAGATGGCAAAAACATTGGTGCTTGCTCCCTTTACAAAACACCAACTTTCCTTGCTCTTTCCCAGAGGCATTTGAACATCATTGTAGGCTTTGATGATGGAAGCATAGGCACTTATACTGTAGTGGATCGAGTGGATGCAGCGCTGAAAATTAAAATTGCTACTTCAAATAGCCGACAGATTTTCAGCAATGCAACACAAGTGATTAGACCGAAGTGTCACAATTATAATTTCAAGGTGACAGCAGACTGTATATGGAGGGAGTCTACAGAGGTGTTTGCAAGGGACAGTCCCATCACAGTGACAGACCCCGAGGCAGGTGAGGCAACTCCAACCAAAAAACACAACTATTGCTATGACAAAGTGTGCTCTGCCATAGATTGCAGAAGCCACGGGTTCACCCCTGACAATTGATCATAAATTAACAAGAAACTAGTTCAACAAATCTCTGCTTATCCCATTTATATTTTACTACCAACAAATCGGGAAAGAGCAAATTTAAAGCAATTAGTGGGTTGCAGAGTCTAGAAAAAATTATTGAAATATAAGGCTTCCTTCAATGCCTTGAGTGAAAATTTCTAGCAATATCATTTATTATGCCAACCTAAAATGTTGGAGGAAGAAAATGTTATAAAGCTTTCTAACAAGAAATGAAACTACATTTCATATTGGAATGAGGTGGTTCAAAAATTTTAAAATCCAGGTAGGCATAAGCCTAAATCTCTGGCTACTTCGAATTACTATCATGTGCAAAAAAAAAAAAAAAAAATTATCCTTCGGATGGTGCAAATGAGAATGTCACATGTCAGTCCAGACGCATTCTGTAAGCTTTTGAAGTAGTAGCTATTTGTATTATGGGGGAAAATGGGGGCAAGCACAATTCGGTCAGTAAACAGAACTCCAGGGTCTTTCTGATTTCATTCGGGTCAAATGCTTCATAGGAATCGCTCCCACTAAAATCAGTGAGACTTCACTTTGCTTGGATTGCACCCATTGTACAGAAAGAATAGAGAAGCTAAGCATTGTGTCCAGTACTAGTAATACAGTAAACCCATTAAAACTAATGGACATAGGTCCATTAATTTCAGTGGGTCTGCTCTGAGTACAACTTCGGTTGGCTACAACCCTGATAACCTACAAATAAAAAATAGGCACATGTGACACAACAAATCAGTCATAATAACAAACTGAAAGTTACAAAATTTCTACATTTGGACTTCTATTCAAGTTTTTCTATTTCAAATCATAGGAACTGCTAGATCATGTAAGAAAGGAACTTAACTCCTGAAATCGTGTTGTTTTCTGTCTCTTTCACACTGTATTTTAGTACTGTGTATAAAATAACATTTTCAACGGAAAAGGGCATTAAGAGTCAAACCCACCCACCCTGTTCCATTATATCTTTTGTTGTCAAAAAAAACCCCGGTATCATTAGTTCTGTTGTCCCAAATATTCCACTCCTTGCAGAAATCTGAACAGGAAGCATTCAGAAATGCTGTGTGTGTCGCTCTTGATTCTCGTAGTGTTTGCCTTACTATCATTCCTGTTCTTCCCTGTGTGAAACACAGATCAGATGACCAAATACTCTGGGACTAACATTACGCTTCTGTATGTGCTGGGGGGAAGGGAGCAGGATTCTGGCTTCCTCAAAGGGTTCTTTCCTGTTCGACTTTCTAATGAATTTCTTACTTCTATATACAGTATTTATGCCTCTTCACTTCCTGCTGTAGAACTGTTCATGGCCTTTTTATAGAACTGTATCAATTTCAAGGCAGAAGTTGTGGGATACCCTTCTTTATTTCTGATTGCTTGGCTCACTCAGTTGAACTCAGAAACGAGCTACGTACATTCTGACGCCCCAATCCACAGCTCTATTAAGGGGAAAGTACCGTATTTTTTGCTCTATAAGACTCACTTTTCCCCTCCTAAAAAGTAAGGGGAAATGTGTGTGCGTCTTATGGAGCGAATGCAGGCTGCACAGCTATCCCAGAAGCCAGAACAGCAAGAGGGATCGCTGCTTTCGCTGCACAGCGATCCCTCTTGTTGTTCTGGCTTCTGAGATTCAGAATATTTTTTTTCTTGTTTTCCTCCTCCAAAAACTAGGTGCGTCTTATGGTCTGGTGCATCTTAGAGAGCAAAAAATACGGTACTTGGAACGTAGTGGCCAATTTTTCACACTTCTTACGGGAGATGCAAACTACATGAGCTGCCTAAGCCTGAATGGCTTGTGTGTGTGCTTGTGTGTGAGAGTGGGGGCCTCATGGAGGCCTAATCACAGCTCATATGTATTTTAAAGTGTGAGAGCTAAATACCACACGCATGAGCCATTCCTGCCAGGCAGCATTTTGTAGTAGAATATCCATCTCTAAATATCAAATAACCCAGCCTTGGGTGTTGAGTCCCACAAGCATTTGTGTCACTAATTGACCACAACCACAGATCCATCACAGGCAGACCATTCGTGTCTCCCACTCAACGACAACTCAAGCTCAGTATTTTTCAATTCAGATACTTCACACATTCCACCAAGATTCATCAAGTGCTGAATTGTCAAGTGACACGGGGTCAGACGATGTACATGCAAGTGAGAACCAGCCTAGCGATTTTGCTGCAAGTGCTTATATGATAAGCAATAATACCAGCACAATGTTCAGCAAACTGAAACCACAGAGTTAGCATTACAGGGGCATTGAGTTGGTGTAAACAGCAGATCAAGGGGGCCAAGAATTTAGGATCAGGGTGTCTGTTGTGGGCAGTTTAATGGAGCTGTGGAAAGGTGAGAGGTTTGTTTTCCTTACTTGCTTATCTTAAATGTGGCATGTCCTTGGCACACGTTTCAAAGGATGTGAATGAAACCGACTTGCTTGTATTCTTAGATGTTGAAAATTGAACTCCGGCACTACTCGAGAGTAGGGTACCTGTTTGTTTAGGCTGGAGTCTGCCCTAATTACATATAAAGTGGCGGAAAGTGGCTTGATTTTTTCATTTATAAAAAAAGGGGAAAGGTTTCAGGAGTGGAGGTGCTAAACCTTTGCTCCCAACAACTATTTCTCCAGTGACAATTCTTTCCCTTAACTGGGCTCTTAATACCAGTCAAGAAAAAAACACCTTTGGCAAAAGAGGTTAACTATAGGTGCATCCCCAATAATATACCCGTTGGCTTTAAAATTTGGACACACACAAGCCACGCTTTATGCATGTTTGGGACAGACCCGAGTTGGAACAATTGGGTCTGCCACTATCACTTCTGTTTTGAGTCTTAGTGACCAAATTTCCAGGAAACAAATACCTAAACTAGGGAATAACTACAGTGTGTGACTATTCTATGTAAAAGCCAATCTAGTATATATATATATATATCAAGTGACTTGAATGATTTTCCTAACTTGTTTGCAACCAATAGATCATATTGAATGTTTTTATGTAAACTTTGTATCGTTGGGGAAGAACTACCCAATCAGAGATTTATATTTTCATAAATGTTAAATTTAGTTAAATTTTGTTACAGAGTTGTTTAAATTAGAAATCTATTGCTGTCTTCAAACAATATACAGTCTTGTGTATGCATTGTTTGTATGAATAAATATAAACTACATAATGAAACTAGGGTGGGATTTTTTATTTCGAAAAAGCAAATTTCCTCCTGGTGTCGGTCCAGATGAGTAGCACAGTGCAAATGGAATTTCAAAGTTCTCTGCCGGTGCCCCACAGCTTTGCTGACCAGTGGCAATGAGCAGTAATCATCACTTAGTCTGAATAAAATCCCATTCCCAAGGCTTTGTAACTTGCTAAAATCATGGTAAGGTGTGAAATCAAATGAAAGGATTTTCAGACGGCTGAGGAACACAGTTCCCAATGATACTCACTGAGTTCTATAAGACAGAATATGAGCTACAGCTGCTTAGATTGTAGATGGAGGGGGGACACTTGCTCCTCTTAAAAACCTGGAACACTGGTTCAGGGTTAAGGTGAAGCTAAGCCCAATGAACTATAAAACTTTTATTCTTCCTGATCTAGCTACATTATTTTTCAGAGATAAATTAATGGCCGCCAGTTCCTCCTACGGAAAAAAAGCACTTCACTTAAGGATTGCAGTGGAAGGATGAATCTGCCCACTGTGTATTACACTACAGTGGTACCTCTGGATGCATCCAGAAGCGAGTGCAACCTGCGTATGCGCGTGCACAGGTCACGATTTGCCGCACATGCGTGTGACGTCATTTTGACTGTCTGCACATGCACGAGTGGCGAAACCCGGAAGTAATGCGCTCCGTTACTTCCGGCTCACCGCAGCGAAATATACCGAAAATACTTATCCCAAAGCTACTTCAACCCGAGGTATGACTGTAAAATGATCAGCTGTTCCCTGATAAAGATCCCTCTGGAAATCATATATACCTGGCTGGAGATGTTGCAAATATAATAGCAATACATGGTTTTTAAAAGTTTCCTTAACTTTTCAAAGCATTTCACAAATGCAGTCACAAAAATACCCTGTTGTGCTGTTGTGCCCATATTAACAATAGCTAGTTGTGACTTGGGGGTGTTAGGGGAGAGTTAGTACCTCTGGTGGGGGACACATCGTGCTTCTTCTGGGGTAGTTATCCCACCTTGGGTCTGCACCTTGCAGTCAGATCTCACCTGTGGCTCCTAGAAGCTGTCGGTGTGCAACAGTGGCCACAACACGGGAGCAGATTCAACTGGTTGGCTAAACCAGGTAAGGGTAGCCGATGGGTCTCAAACCCTCAATGAGTTACAGGCTTCCTCTGCATGCAAAGCCAGGCTCCGACAGATTGAACAGACATGGCCAATAGTAGGTCCAACAATCAAGAAGGTGGTTTCTGCACATGGTGTAGAGGAAAATGAGAGGCAGATGGGGCTCATCAACTTCTTGGAAAAGGAAAATGCTGATCCTAAACTTCTGCTACCTTCTGGTATATCTTCAGGAGAAGGAAAGACTTGTTGTTTAGTCGTGTCCGACTCTTCATGACCCCATGGACCAGAGCACGCCAGGCACGCCTGTCTTCCACTGCCTCCCGCACTTTGGTCACACTCATGCTGGTAGCTTCGAGAACACTGTCCAACCATCTCGTCCTCTGTTGTCCCCTTCTCCTTGTGCCCTCCATCTTTCCCAACATCAGGGTCTTTTCCAGGGAATCTTCTCTTCTCATGAGGTGGCCAAAGTATTGGAGCCTCAGCTTTAGGATCTGTCCTTCCAGTGAGCACTCAGGGCTGATATCCTTCAGAATGAAGAGGTTTGATCTTCTTGCAGTCCATATGACTCTCAAGAATCTCCTCCAGCACCATAATTCAAAAGCATCAATGCTTCGGCGATCAGCCTTCTTTATGGTCCAGCTCTCACTTCCATATATCACTACTGGGAACCATAGCTTTAACCATACAGACCTTTGTTGGCAAGGTGATGTCTCTGCTTTTTAAGATGATGTCTAGGTTTGTCATTGCTGAAGGAAAGACTACACAGATCCAGAGTGGAGTCCCTAAGAGGGTTGGATAGTGTCTTGTTTGTATTCCTCCTTGTAGGCCAAGAGGTCTTGTCATCTGGGCAGTCCAGGACCCCCATAGACACTGCCCAGGCTTGCACCCTGGAGATAGCACTTCAGTGCTGCCAACACAGAGGTTTGACTTCACCCCCAGAGGCGCACTCCATTGTCTTTTGAGACAGATGGATGCCAACAACATGGTGGCTAAGGCCACCAGAGAATTGATGTGAACTTTGCAACTCGCAAATGGAACCACTGCAAACGTTCCTGGACTACAGATTGCAAAACGGTGGGTTGCAGTATAGAAATGGGTCTTGGTAGACTTAAGACCAGGCTGATAGCTATGCTTCGCAGGAGGGAAAGCAGAAGAAATTGTGGGGAAGTCACATGTCAAGAGTTCTACTGCCATGAGATATAGTGAAGATGTGGGTCACACCAAGCAGAGGCAAGAAGCTTGCCCTCCACCTTTGGAATGCATTTGCTATTGTGGCCACAATTATAATTTTGTTCTCCAATTCGTATGGAGGGTTTAATAGGAAAGGTAAGCAGCTGTATATTGCAGCTAGATGGCGCAGTTGACTTGTTTTCCCCTCTCTGAACACCTGTCAAGGCATAGTCACTGAAGACACAAGTACAGTGGTACCTCGGGTTACATACGCTTCAGGTTACATACGCTTCAGGTTACAGACTCCGCTAACCCAGAAATAGTGCTTCAGGTTAAGAACTTTGCTTCATGATGAGAACAGAAATCGTGCTCCGGCAGTGCAGCAGCAACAGGAGGCCCCATTAGCTAAAGTGGTGCTTCAGGTTAAGAACAGTTTCAGGTTAATAACGGACCTCCGGAACAAATTAAGTACTTAACCTGAGGTACCACTGTAAAAGGGCACTGCTTACCTGTCATTGAAGTCAGTGTCCAAACTCGCAATCACTGTAGCAAGTTGGGTCTGCCCTTGAAATATTCTATACAGTCATACCTTGGTTTTCAAACAGCTTAGTTCTCGAACGTTTTGGCTCCCGAACGCCACAAACCCGGAAGTGATTGTTCCAGTTTTTGAACAGTTTTTGGAAGCTAAACATCTGACGCAGCTTCCGATTGGTTGCAGGAGCTTCCTGCAGCCAATCAGAACTGCGCTTTGGTTTCCGAACATTTTGGAAGTCAAACGGACTTACAGAACAGATTCCAAGGTACGACTGTATATCCATATGGAGATGGGGAGAACCAGATCTCAACTCCTACTCAACCTTTATCACTGCCAATAAAAACAGCCAAGTGGAAGCGTAAATTTTAATAGCTTTTTTATTTTCCATAGTTTGGCATGATAGCCATTCCCTTAATTCATCAAGAATGTAGTAAGTGGAGTTTAGACAACTAGAAACATGAATTCTCATAGCTAGGGCCGGCTGACCCATGAAGCAACTGCCTCAGGTGGCAGGATCCACAGAGGCAGCAGATCCCAATGTAGATCCCCTTGTTCCTGATCTCAATCTTCACTCACCCCTTCTTCTCCAGTGGACAGAGGGGCACCATTTTGTGGTACTCCTCAAGTGCCAAAATGTCTTGGGTCAGCCCTGCTCATAGCTGAATTACTTACAGTATATTCCCTATTATCCTAAAGGCTGTATGCAGATAACACTCCGTTATTCATCCTCATGGAAAACAACATTGACATTGGTTGCTGCTATTCCTACTTTACAACGAGAAGCTCAGTGAATGAGCCAACTTTCCAAAAGCAACTTCTGCTGCCGTTTACCAGAACCATACCTTGTTATGCCAGAGATTTCCAAACTTCCTTTCTATGAATATTATTTCCATTTTTTCCTGCAAAGGAACATTTATGGAGGATTCTGGAGTCTATTCTAGGGCAGGGGTCAGCAAACTTTTTCAGCTGGGGGCCAGTCCACTGTCCCTCAGACCTTGTGGGGGGCCGGACTATATATTTTTTGAGGGGAGGGGAAATGAACGAATTCCTATGCCCCACAAATAACCCAGGGATGCATTTAAATAAAAGCACACATTCTACTCATGTAAATACACCAGGCAGGCCCCACAAATAACCCAGACGTGCATTTTAAATAAAAGGACACATTCTACTCATGTAAAAACACGCTGATTCCTGGACCGTCCGCGGGCCAGATTGAGAAGGCGATTGGGCCGCATCCAGCCCCCGGGCCTTAGGTTGCCTACCCTGTTCTAGGGCATCCTATCAGTTTGGTAGCTGACCACAAATTTTGGGTGTGCCCCAGATGCTCCTCTGCACCTTTGCCCTACAAGAATAAAACAGGTAACGGCAATCTCTTGGGTATCACTTTTTTGTGCCATTCGCAGCCTTCTCGGGTCCAAATTAAATGTTTGGATTCTGTAAATTTCCTCCACATTCTTCCGTCTATTGTACAATGCTTTTTTAGTGTTTTTAGAAACCCTGTGGTTCCACTGAGAAGACTTTCTCAGTGATGGCCAAACTATGTTACAAATTCTCAAGCATTTCTTTAAAAGCATACTTAACATGTCATTTTTATTTTGAACGCAGCCCTGTGTCGGTTTAACCCACAATGTGTTCTCAGATTGGGACTCCATGCCAGTTGTTTTCTGCTTAAAATAATCTCATCCGTCTGATATTTATTCCTAAAGGTGTTGCAGTAACAGCATCTTCAAGGGCAAATACTGTCCTGTGGGGATTTTATTTATTTTATTTATTTATTTCGCTTCTGTACCGCTTTATATTCTTAAGAAAAATCTCAAAGCGGTTTACAGAATATTAAAACATCAGTAAAACAATCTGAAGGAAGTCAAATACAGAGTTTACAGTCAAAGCAAAGGTTTATTTGCAGTAGGAAATTTGCATGGGGCCCCAGTGTGAATTTAGAGGCCACAATGTCTTCAAAATAAAAGCGGCCAATTTAAAGCACACTTTTTAAAGCATGGGAAATGTAATGTGCAGTTTGACCCTCACAAGCTAAGGAATCCTTTCATTTCTCGAAATATTGTTTGAGAAACACTATAAAAACGCTATATTTCCATAGAAAAAGAACTATATTAAAGCACCACAACATAACAATATAACATAAAAACACTATAGTCTGCATTGCAGGGGGTTGGACTAGATGGGTTCCTTCCAACTCTACTATGCTATGATTCTGTGAGAGAGAAGAACCTGGGGAAAATACCGTATTTTTAGCTCTATAAGACGCACCAGACCACAAGACGCACCTAGTTTTTGGAGGAGGAAAACAAGAAAAAAAATATTCTGAATCTCAGAAGCCAGAACAACAAGAGGGATCACTACACAGTGAAAGCAGCAATCCCTCTTGCTGTTCTGGCTTCTGTGATAGCTGCACAGCCTGCATTCGCTCCATAAGACGCACAGACATTTCCCCTTACTTTTTAGGAGGGGAAAAGTGAGTCTTATAGAGCAAAAAATACGGTATATAAAACCAGTGCTAATTGCGCCAACATCTGATTTCATGGAAGAAAAACCAGAGACAGGGTGTTGGTTATGGCAAGGGTCAGCAAACTTTTTCAGCAGGAGGCTGGTCCACTATCCCTCAGACCTTGTGGGGTGCCAGAGTATATTTTGGGGAGAAAAAATGAATGAATTCCAATGGCCCACAAATAACCCAGAGATGCTTTTTAAATAAAAGCACACATTCTACTCAAGTAAAAGCAAGCTGATTCCTGGACCGTCCGCGGGCCGGATTTAGAAGGTGATTGGGCCAGATCTGCCCCACCCCTCAGGCCTTAGTTTGCCTACCCATGGCTTATGCAAAGGAGCTCAATGTAGGCTTAACATTTGCATTATTACCTAAATTAAAACAACAGCTGCTTTTTTTAAACCCATGAGGGTAGAAGTTCCTTAGCCTACAGCAATGGAAAGAAAGAATGTTTCTGTGATTTGCAATTCTGTATCCCAGCAGCCCTTTCTTACTCTACACTCGCAGTCTTCATTTTCCTTTCTCTCTCTCTCTCTCTCTCTCTATATATATATATATATAAATAGAATTTTTATTGGTTTTCATTATAGCAAACATAATAAACATTAAGAAAAAAACAAATTGAACAACTGTATCATTTTGCATAATGTTTGTACATTCAATACAGTACCGAAATATGGGATTTCTCCAATCCCCCGACTTCCCTCTACCCCCTCCATTATTTCATTGTTAAATTGTGCATGTCCAAATCATATTTACATCCATTCATATCTATTTTTATCTATTATGATAGTATTACAAGTGGTTTTTAGAATCCTGCTGATGTATTTATTTGTGTACAATGCTTTGTCATATATGCAATAAAAGTTCCCCATTCATTTTTAAATTTGTTACCAATCCTGATTTCTAAGTCTACCAGTTAGTTTAGCCATCTCTGCATACTCCATTAACTTAATTTGCCAAAAAAAAAATGTGGGAAGTTTTCCCTCTTTCCAGCATTGGTCTATCAATATTTGTGCAGCTGTAGTCACATACATGAAAAGGTTTTTATTTATTTATTTGTATTTCTCTTCCTATAATTCCTAATAGGAAGGCTTCTGGGTTTGTTAAGGAAAGTTATTTTAAACATTTTCTTCAGTTCATTATATATCATTTCCCCCCAAAATTTTATACCTTAACACTGCCACCACATATGATAAAATGTACCTTACATTTCCAACATTTCTTATCTTCTGATTTATACATTTGTGATAACTTGACTGGTGTTATACAGCATTTTCAGTCTTCATTTTCTTCCCTCTGTGCAGTGAAGGAACTCCCATGCCTTTCCGCCAAAACCAGCACCCAAATTTTGGCAACTAGTCGTGCAGAACTCTTGTGTGCCAAAAGGGTGCACAAGAACACCTCAGGCAGCCTAGTTCCTTGTGTGACGTGTGCACCTTGCTTCCTTCAAGTGTATCTTGGCAGGGGGTTGGACTCGATGGCCCTTGTGGTCTCTTCCAACTCTATGATTCTATGATCTCTTTGAAACTACAGTCCTCACCTGGAAGGAGGTATGTGACTGAAACCAATGGCACATAATTAGCAGATTAATCATTGCTAGGCTCAAGGCTGTGAAAGCCAGCCTTTGCTTCCCATAAGCTTGCCAGCTCTTCAATCACCTCTGTAGCTATGTCTTTAATAGCAATTTGATGTGCAGATCATAGAGTTGGAAGGGACCCCAAGGACTATCCAGTCCAACCCTCTGCAATGGAGGAATCTCAACTGAAGCATCCATGACAGGTGGCCATCCAACCTCTGCTTAAAAACCTCCAAGGAAGAAGACTCCACCACCTCCCGAGGGAGACCATTCCACCGTCGAACAACCCTTACTGTCAGAAAGTTTTCCCCGATGTTGAGTCAGAATCTCCTTTCTGGTAACTTGAAGCCATTGGTTCGAGTCCCACCCTGCAGAGCAGGAGAAAACAAACTAGCTGTGTCTTCCATGTGACAGCCCTTGAGTTATTCACATGTGGTTACGTGTATACAGTGGTACCTCGGGTTACATATGCTTCAGGTTACGTACACTTCAGCTTACATACACTTCAGCTTACAGACTCCGCTAACCCAGAAATAGTACCTTGGGTTAAGAACTTTGCTTCAGGATGAGAATAGAAATCGTGCTCCAGCAGCACGGCGGCAGCAGGAGGCCCCATTAGCTAAGGTGGTGCTTCAGGTTAAGAACAGTTTCAGGTTAAGAACGGACCTCCGGAATGAATTAAGTACTTAACCCGAGGTACCACTGTACAGTGATACCTCGGGTTACAGACACTTCAGGTTACAGACGCTTCAGGTTGCATACACTTCATGTTACATACGCTTCAGGTTACAGACTCCGCTAACCCAGAAATAGTACCTCGGGTTAAGAACTTTGCTTCAGGATGAGAACAGAAATCCCGCTGCGGCAGCAGCGAGAAGCCCCATTAGCTAAACTGGTACCTCAGGTTAAGAACCGTTTCAGGTTAAGAACGGACCTCCGGAACGAATTAAGTTCTTAACCCGAGGTACCACTGTACTATGATTTTCTGCCCCTCGAGTTGCTGATAACAGTCACAAGTCCAGGCTGGTGTTTTGTTTTGGTCACCTGGCGACCCTACTTAATGCTGGTAGAAATAACACACTCCAAAGGCACTTCTTGTCCCAGGGTCTCCTCATGTAAACAATGCCGGTGGTATTCTTTGGAAGGGAAATACCCAACAGAGACTTCTGACAGTGCTCTCCAATGCTACACCTGTCTGCTCAGGTGTCCCCTTGGGTGGAAAGGAGATCACGGGGTGCTTTTATTTCCATAGAGCACTGCCAAGAATAGTGGCGTTTCCAGTTCCTGAGCTCAATTCGCCCAGCAGGAAGAGAGCTGTCGATTTTGTGACTTCCAGAGGGGGGAAAGTACCGAAAACACACAAAAGCACGCTCACAAGAACCTTGCTCCGATTGCTACAGAAATAGCCATTGTGTAGTAAAGCCATCACGTGGGCTGCTGGAGGTTTGTTTGCCCTCCCCAACCCCCCTCCATCCTGCAGGAGCAATGAAGTTTGGCAGGTTTCCTAGCTTGCAGGTAAAGGGTTACAGAGTCTAGGAAGTATTCAATGCAAACTTTAAAGGCTTTTATTTTCATCTTCCGTCACATGACTCCTGGGTGCCCAATGACACTCGCGACAGTGTCTCTCATTAGGAGGTCATGCAAACTCCCGCCTGCTAAAGGAGGCATTTGTTACATATTTAGCATTCAAATGCAGAAGCCGGGCTTAAGCTATGGGAGATCCTAATCCGGAGCCAGCTTCGTTTCCCCAACAGCGCAGAAGCTGCAGGTAAGAGAAGCTCTTCTGTGATGCTACCTTCGGATAGAAACCTGTTAAGAGTTTCACTTGTTGCTGCAAGAAGCACTGTTTGGTTCTACTTTAAAACCAGCAAGTACGTTCCTCTAGCCTTCAGACTTTTGAAAACTTCTCGTTTGTGCATTTCTTCAACAGATGGGTTGAGGTTGAATGGCGCTGTCGACAGGTGTTTATCGTGGGAACAGGGCTACTCGTGCATGAAAGGCTTTTTGAAGCACCCACACAATGTTGAAAGCATCAGGTGCCAGCCTATATTTCCTGTCCCCACACCCTGGCAATTTAATCCAGATTTACCCTTGGGGTCTGATCTCGTAAAGTGGGGGGACTGTCTGTTGTCAGAGACCTCTGTGTGATACTACCGGTTTGCAAATTAAGCCCCAGATCTGGAGCTGAATATCAGGTTAACAGAATCCTGACTTTAAATTGTAACTTGCATGGGTAGCAATTGGTGGAAATTGCTTGGGAGGGAAATATTATATATTTGGCACATGTCTCTCGAAAGTTTGTGATATGTTTTGTGTGAAAAGTGGCTTCGCCTGTTGATTTCAAATTCCATGAAATTCAAGAGAATTCTTCTTACAACTGGGAAAAAAGTGAATGCATTAAATGCACATTTGCAAACTAGTGTGTGATCACAGATACACAGATGAGGCTCTCTGATGAGTGGGTGGCAGGGAACTTGGGTGAAAATATCTCGCGTAAGAAGCTACTGGTTGGGGGTGTAAATGGGATTTTAAGGAAGGCAAGTGAAGAGTCTGAAAAAAATAGCATGCTTCTGATTCTAAATCAGGTGGGTGTACAAATGTGAACTTAGGCAATGTTTGTCTTGAGTTGCTGCTGTCAAGTTCTACATGTCCGATGAAAGAAGGACAATGGCAGGAGAAAGGGAGATTCTCCCACCTCCTCCACCGGTGATTTCCATTTGATGATATAACTTGGTGTCTTTTGGGAGATTGCTTTTGTTACGACCACCTTGGGAATGGAAAAAATGACACCTAACACAACCCATAGCCAAGATCTGCTGGCATGATCAAGCCTGGAACAGACAGAGATCGCAGGCTGAGCTCAGCTGAGGCCACATTGGCAGAACTCACTCAACCCAGCTGAACCAGGTCTATACTGGCTCAGCCAGCTTAAGCCAGTGAAGCTTACGTTGGAGTAAGTCCCCCCAAAGTGTGGTTTGGGGTATAGCAGGGGCAGAATGGGCAAGGAGAGACTTACAACTGCAGTCATACCTTGGTTTTCGAACAGCTTAGTTCTCAAACGTTTTGGCTCCGGAACGCCGCATATCCGGAAGTGACTGTTCCGGTTTGCGAACTATTTTTGGAAGCCGAATGTCCAATGGGGCTTACGCAGCTTCTGATTGGCTGCGGGAGCTTCCTGCAGCCAATCGGAAGCCGCGCTTCGGTTTCTGAATGTTTTGGAAGTCAGACGGATTTCTGGAACAGATTCCATTCGACTTCCAAGGTACAACTATATTTCAAACCTCTTTTAGCTCAGTTATGTGACATGGCAACCAAGAGTAGACTTCGGTAATATTTCATGATATGGTGCCCTATGTGAGGCAAAAATTTGGCGCCCCCAAATGGATCTTCTCAATTATGGATCTTCTCAATTTGGCACCCTCTTGGCTCTGTGCAATTTAGGGGCGAATCACCCACAGACACGACTGGTAAATTAGCCGAACTTACACTGGCAAACAGAGTGCTGTAAGTCAAGTTCTGTTGTAATGGCTTGTTTTCTTTCTGCCAGACTTGGGCCACCTCAGCCATCAGTTGTCTCAATCCTGAATAGAGTTTGGAATAGGATGAATTTATGTATATGGCTTCCTATACAGTGGTACCTCGGGTTACAGACGCTTCGGGTTACAGACGCTTCAGGTTACAGACACTTCAGGTTACAGACTCCGCTAACCCAGAAATAGTACCTCAGGTTAAGAACAGTTTCAGCTTAAGAACGGACCTCCAGAACGAATTAAGTTCTTAACCCGAGGTACCACTGTACTTAGGATTGCTCTGAAGCACACTTATTATGGCATAAGCTTTCACGAACTAGCATTGTCCTTTAGATATAAGCCAATGAAAGCATGTGGTATATAATAAAAGTATGAGTATTTAAGATGTTGCCAGACTCTTAGTTCTGTTGCAGGAAAAACAACAGTTGCCTCTCCCCTTTGGGACAGTTCTGCTTTGGGAGTGAGCGGCCTATAAATCTAATGCTATGATTGTTCTAGAACACAATGGTGTTTTGCTGTTCCACTCACTGATCTTGTTAGTTGCTGCGTCTGACAATCCTAGTACAGTGGTATCTCGGGTTACATACACTTCAGGTTACATACACTTCAGGTTACAGACTCCGCTAGCCCAGAAATAGTGCTTCAGGTTAAGAACTTTGCTTCAGGATAAGAACAGAAATCATGCTCTGGTGGTGCGGCAACAGCAGGAGGCCCCATTAGCTAAAGTGGGGCTTCAGGTTAAGAACAGTTTCAGGTTAAGAACGGACCTCCGGAACAAATTAAGTACTTAAATCGAGGTACCACTGTATCTATTTTTCTATCAGTTATTTCCATTGGGGATTTAAAGACACTTTGTGCACATACTGTACAGCCTTGTAGATGTTTGCATAAAACATTTGAGGTGTCCCCTCGAAAAATTAGCTACAGTGTGTTACATTCTGTAGCTGATGCATTTGTAGTGGCTCTGGTGTGCAACTTAGAGAACTTCGCAAAACTCTGAAAAGAAAGTGTTGCTGTCTGAGTTTAATAAACAATATGGGCATGCTGACTGCAGACCAATCAGTTAATGTCCTGGATCATTGATCTGAATCAGAAACCCTAGTATTACTGATTATTTTTATTTTTAAAGGGAGGGGTATCCAGTCATGAGGGACGTGGGTGGCGCTGTGGGTTAAACCACAGAGCCTAGGGCTTGCCGATCAGAAGGTCAGCGGTTCGAATCCCCGCGACAGGGTGAGCTCCCATTGCTCGGTCCTTGCTCCTGCCAACCTAGCAGTTCGAAAGCACGTCAAAGCGCAAGTAGATAAATAGGTACCACTCCAGCAGGAAGGTAAACGGCTGCTCTGGTTGGCCAGAAGCGGCTTAGTCATGCTGGCCACATGACCTGGAAGCTGTACGCCGGCTCCCTCGGCCAATAAAGCGAGATGAGCACCGCAACCCCAGAGTCGGCCACGACTGGACCTAATGGTCAGGGGTCCCTTTACCTTTACCTTATCCCGTCATGAACCTCCTGCCATTTTTTCTAGTTATGCCCGAGATTATGGTGATTGGTGGCTTCTGATTGAGGAGTAGAGAGCTTGACCATTCTAGATGAAGTCATTCTTCTTCCAAAGGTGAGGTAACTGCATCCTGAAGTGAGTTTCAGGATCCATCTTGGTATTCATGGGTCGCCTTGTGGCGGCCAGGTGAAAGGAGTGTTTTATATCTTGTTAACTACATTAGAAGGGACGCGGGTGGCGCTGTGGGTTAAACCACAGAGCCTAGGACTTGCCAATCAGAAGGTTCGAATCCCCGTGGCGGGGTGAGCTCCCGTTGCTTGGTCCCTGCTCCTGCCAACCTAGCAGTTCGAAAGCACATCAAAGTGCAAGTAGATAAAGAGGTACCGCTCTGGCGGGAAGGTAAACGGCGTTTCCGTGCGCTGCTCTGGTTCGCCAGAAGCGGCTTAGTCATGCTGGCCACATGACCCAGAAGCTGTACGCGCGCTCCCTCAGCCAATAAAACAAGATGAGCACCGCAACTCCAGAGTCCCTTTACCTTTACCTAACTACATTAGAAATTTGCTTGGAACTTGCAGCTGTTTCAGAGTCATTAATTAATGCCAATATTAGTGAACTTATTTCGTGAGCTTATTTCACCGATGCTGAAGGAACTGAGTTTCAAAATGCTGGTCTTGCCCGTCAAAGCCCTATATTGCTTGGGCTCTGCATATCTTGTGAGATGTCTACTCCAACCTTCTGAGGTCTACAGGGTAAGCCCCTGACATAGGGCAGAGCCTTCTCGATGGTGGCACCACTTTTTGGTACTAAGGAAAGAAAACAGGAGAGGCAGCTGGCAATCTACTCAAATCTAGGGCATGCTGTGGATGAAGCCTTGACTTTGGAGTGATCTTGACTCTGCAGTTGTTGCCAGAACTGATGGTGTATTTGTGGAATCATTTTCAGCTTAGACTGAAACTATTAACCTGCATCAAATACAGTCATACGCCGGGTTACAGACGCTTCAGGTTGCGTTTTGTCAGGTTACGGACGCGCCGAAACCCGGAAGTACCGGAACGGGTTACTTCCGGGTTTTGGCAGTCGTGCATGCGCAGAAGCGCCGAATCACAACCCACGCATGCGCAGATGCAGCGCTGTGGGTTGCGAACGTGCCTCCCGCACGGATCACGTTCGCAACCTAAGCGTTCACTGTACTCACTTTGAGGGAAGGTGGTGGTACAGGTTGTGACAGAAGAACAGATCCAGTGTGGTGTAGTGGTTAAGAGCGGTAGACTCGTAATCTGGGGAACCGGGTTCGCTTCCCCGCTCCTCCACATGCAGCTGCTGGGTGACCTTGGGCCAGTCATACTTCTTTGAAGTCTCTCAGCCTCACTCACCTCACAGAATGTTTGTTATGGGGGAGGAAGGGAAAGGAGAATGTTAGCCGCTTTGAGACTCCTTAAAGGGAGTGAAAGGCGGGATATCAAATCCAGACTCCTCTTCTTCTTCTATCAAAATCTGTTTTGCATGATACTGAAGTGGTATCTCTGTTTTCCTAGTCTCTGAACACCAGATACAGGGAATAAATATCAGAAATGGGTTGTTGTCTTTTCTATGGCCTATTTGTAAGGTATTTGGAACCATGTGGCTAGCTACTGAATGCCAGGCTAAATGAACTCTCAGTCAGTTCTTATGTTCTTGAAACTTATAAATGTTTCCCACTGAAAAGTAAGGGACAAGAATGGCCCCTATACGTATATATATCTATTTAAGGAAATGCAGACAATCGCTGCTACTGTTTGCTTGCTACGTCGCCAGTATGGGGGAGGGAGTGGCCATCAATCTCTTTTATTGTGCCTTCACTTTTATTTTAAATAACGACTGTACATAGTGGCTGGGTGGGTCCTGGATATCCAGCATTGTAAGATACTCAAAGGTAAATGTGAGAGAGATGTTTAGTGACGTCATATGTTCCTGGAACACTTTAAAAGAGAAGAGCAAATATTTGATCAGGGAGGTAAATACAACTGTTCAATGTCTTTGGCACAACACCGATAAACCATTCCTAAACGAATCTTGTCTTAGTCTGGATTTCATATCCACATTATTCAGAAGCAGCAAACAGGGCTCAATATAAACTTGCTTTTTATAAACTGTCTCCAACGTATATTGGAATACTGTGGTACCTCGGGTTATAGACGCTTCAGGTTAAATACGCTTCAGGTTACAGACTCTGCTAACCCAGAAATAGTACCTCAGGTTAAGAACTTTGCTTCAAGAGGAGAACAGAAATCGTGCTCCGGCAGCTAAAGTGGTACCTCAGGTTAAGAACAGTTTCAGGTTAAGAACGGACCTCCAGAACGAATTAAGTTCTTAACCTGAGGTACCACTGTAGTCCTTTTGGACAGTATATCTCTAAAGCGTTATGAAAATATTAAATGCATATTATCCAGAAGTGCTTTTCCTGTAGTTGTATCTCTCCTTTTCTCCCTGCCTGAGGGCTTCCTTAAACATTGCAGAAATCGCTTTTCCACTTCCTATGCATTTACAGTCATTTTCTCTGTGCCAGCGAAACTTTTTTGAGTCCCTGCTGAAGGCATTTAAACATGCCTACCCAGATGTTTAGAAAGTTTGTAGGAGTTTTAATTTGTTTTGGTCTATTTAATTTGTTTAGGCAGGGGGTTGGACTCGATGGCCCTTGTGGTCTCTTCCAACTCTTCTATGATTCTATGATTTTATTGCCGTTTTAACCTTCTGTATGTTATCAATTATGGTTGTCAATTTTTTAGCGGTTATTTTTATTTTGTAAACTGCTCTGAGGTTTTTCCAAAAGCAAGCGGTACATACATTTTGTGAAATAAATAAATAAATAGCATCCCCTGCTCTGGCTTTCGGAGCAAAGTGTGTTGCTAAACTGACCATAATGGTGTGTGAGTGCTGCTTTTAACTTACCAACATTTAATAAAATGCCTAATCCCACAATGAAATTGCTTGTGCTTATTATAGCACAGCGGTGGCCAACTCCCAAGGGACTGTGATCTACTCACAGAGTTAAGAGCCAGTGATCTACCTGTGATCTACCACAGACGTCCAGTGATCTACCAGTAGATCACGATCTACCTGTTGGACATGCCTGTTATAGCACAATTGCAATTCTAACATGTTTTACTGTCTGTTGTGGAAAGTAGCCAGTGTGCTGTCATTCTGTCGCCATTGAATGTTGTTCATTGCATTATTTATTGTGGTTCACCTGCCCTTAGCATTTTATCCTTAGAAATAAAAGGTGTGTACCCCTCCAAACCTCAGAGTGACCCCAGAGTCTGGTAATACCTTCCTCCTAGACAAAGGTGGTACTGGTGACTTGGTTACACTTCCATGAGCAAAGGAATGTTTAGAACTGGAAGTGAATTACAGTGATAAATTTGGCACTTTGGCGCCAACAAATGCTGGTCCAAAATCTCTTCCCTGAGGCAGCCGCTTCACGCTGCCTATTTACACAGGAATTCCCTTGATCTCTCAACCTGAGCCTCCTGGTCCACCCGCTGTGTTGTTTTACAGGTGAAACTCAGAAAATTAGAATATTGTGGAAAAGTTCATTTATTTCAGTAATGCAACTTAAAAGGTGAAAGTAATATATGAGATAGACTCATGACATGCAAAGCGAGATATGTCAAGCCTTTATTTGTTATAATTGTGATGTTTATGGCGTACAGCTGATGAAAACCCCAAATTAACCATCTCAGAAAATTAGAATATTAAATGAAATCAGCAAAACAAGGACTGCAAATAGAGCAATATTGGACCTCTGAGAAGTAGAAGCATGCACATGTACTCAGTACTTGGTTTGGGCCCCTTTTGCATCAATTACTGCCTCAATGCGGCGTGGCATGGATGCTATCAGCTTGTGGGACTGCTGAGGTTTTATGGAAGACCAGGAAGCTTCAATAGCAGCCTTCAGCTCTTCTGCACTGCTCGGTCTCATGTCTCTCATCTTTCTCTTGGCAATGCCCCATAGATTCTCTATGGGGTTCAGGTCAGGCGGGTTTGCTGGCCAATCAAGCACAGTAATCCCATGGGCATTGAACCAGGTTTTGATACTTTTGGCAGAGTAGGCAGGTGACAAAGTCCTATTGGAAAATGAAATCAGCATCCCCATAAAGCTCATCTGTAGAAGGAAGCATGAAGTGCTCCAAAATCTCCTGGTAGATGGCTATGTTGACCCTGGACTTAATGAAGCACAGTGGACCAACACCAGCTGATGACATGGCTCCCCAAATCTCTTTTCTGATGAGAGCAGCTTTTGCATCTCACTTGGAAACGAAGGACCCAGAGTCTGGAGGAAGAATGGGGAGGCACACAATGCCAGATGCTTGAAGTCCAATGTGAAGTTTCCACAGTCTGTGTTGATTTGGGGAGCCATGTCATCAGCAAACTTTTTCAACAGCGGGCCGGTCCACTGTCCCTCAGACCTTGTGGGAGGCCGGACTATATTTGGGGGGGGGAGAGAAAAAAGAACAAATTCCTATGCCCCACAAATAACCCAGGGATGCATTTTAAATAAAAGGACACATTCTCCTCATGTAAAAACACCACACAGGCCCTACAAATCACCCAGAGATGTATTTTAAATAAAAGGACACATTTTACTCATGTAAGAACATGCTGATTCCCAGACCATCCAAGGGCCAGATTGAAAAGGCGATTGGGCCGGATCCGGCCCCCAGGCCTTAGTTTGCCTACCCAGGGTCTAATTCTCCACTTTCATCACAACTGTGATTTTCACATTAGTCTGATTACCTTTGATTGTTATTCTCCTACAGACTGTGGTGAGCCAAAAACCCGCCTTTTCACAGAATCATAGAGTTGGAAGGGACCACGAGGGTCATCTAGTCCAACCCCCTGCAATGCAGGTATCTTTTGCCCAATGTGGGATTCGAACCCACAACCCTGAGATTAAAAGGCTCATGTTCTACTGACTGAGCTCTCTCTTTTAACAAGTTAATTTTCCCACTACCATAATTTATGGCAGGAGGGAAATCTAAATGATCTCTTGCTGTCATCTCTGACAATTGTTTCCATTGTGACTCACGCATCACCCGTTCCATTTCACACGGTCATAAATTCCAGAAACATTCATCTGTGTGCAAAATCAAAGAAGGGTTAAAAAAGTTCTGTATAGGCCAACTAGGTGCTACAGAAAAATTAGCGTTCGATCTTAAATACAGTCAAGGGGCAATTCTCTGTTGCCCTAGAGCACGGGACTAGATCTAATGGGCTTAAGTTACAGGAGGGTCAGTTCAGGTTCAACATGCAGAGAAAAATCCTGTTTGCAATAAAAAATCATCATCAATCAAATCATTACAAAGCAATACACAATTCATACAGCCTACCTCCAGGTTAAACAAGCATATTGTTCAGAATATAGGGATCATTTGTTTTTGCAACCACCAATAGAAACTTTGTCACTGCTAATGTTCTAGCATTTGTCCGGTCTTCCAATAGGAACCTGACATAGTGAGCCTCTGGTTTTCCTGGGAAAGGTACCAGCGAGGGTAGTATCAGTTCAGCCCTGGCTTGCTCATATTTTGCACAGTGCCACCAAATATGTTTTATGGAATTGATGTCTTGAGCACACAAGCAAAGTCTGTCCTGGTAGGGAACTCCTCTCAACCTGCCATCCGACACTGCAGAAGGTAAGACATTTAGTCTGGCTTTGGTGAAAAGCCTTCGATAGTTTGCTACTGTCAGGTTTTTAATGTAAGATGTTAACTTAAGGACATGCCCATATGGTACACAAAATAAAAAATGTGTGATAGGTACCTGCTACCCAGAGGTCACACAGGTACGTGTACACAAGCAATCTTCTTTTTCAGGCTTTCTACTTTATATACAAAAGGTAGGGCACCTGTATGAGGAAAGGAGGAACTTGTCGCATGTTATCTTCAGTTAATTATTTCTATAAATATAAATCTACTGCCCAAATTCATCGGACTCTGGTTGACTTTTAAACAAGTTTTAATCGATTAGCCTAGCCCTTTAAACATTGCAATCTTAATGTTTCTAAGTTTGAATCATCCGAGGGTGCCTTTCGTCTGCCACTGTTTTTTTTCTGGGCGAAGGCTCCGTACATTTAGCACTCCTGGCAGATGTGCAACAGGGGCAGCATTTTCCTGTTGCTGTGTGCTGAAGGAACCCTACACCCACTGATGGTGAAAGTTATTGTGCAGTAGTTAAAGGCATGAGGCTTAGAGAAAGAATTGCATGGCCATACCCTCCAGCATTTCTCTGATGAAAATTTTGTTGTTGTTTAGTCATGTCCCATTCTTCGTGACCCCATGGACCAGAGCATGCCAGGCACTCCTGTCTTCCACTGCCTCCCACAGTTTGGTCAAACTCATGCTGGTAGCTTCGAGAACACTATCCAACCATCTCGTCCTCTGTCGTCCCCTTCTCCTTGTGCCCTCCATCTTTCCCAACATCAGGGTCTTTTCCAGGGAGTCTTCTCTTCTCATGAGGTGGCCAAAGTATTGGAGCCTCAGCTTCAGGATCTGTCCTTCCAGTGAGCACTCAGGGCTGATTTCCTTCGGAATAGATAGGTTTGATCTTCTTGCAGCCCATGGGAGGAATTGAAAAGCATCAATTCTTCGGCGATCAGCCTTCTTTATCGTCCAGCTCTTACTTCCATACATCACTACTAGGAAAACCATAGCTTTAACTATACGGACCTTTGTTGGCAAGGTGATGTCTCTGCTTTTTTAAGATACTGTCTAGGTTTGTCATTGCTTTTCTCCCAAGAAGCAGGTGTCTTTTAATTTGGTGGCTGCTATCACCATCTGCAGTGATCATGGAGCCCAAGAAAGTAAAATCTCTCACTGCCTCCATTTCTTCCCCTTCCATTTGCCAGGAGGTGATGGGCCCAGTGGCCATGATCTTCGTTTTTTTGATGTTGAGCTTCAGACCATATTTTGCACTCTCCTACAACAACAACAACTTTATTATTTATTCCCCATCCATCTGACTGGGTTGTCTCAGCCACTCTGGTCAGCTTCCAACATAATAAAAACATAATAAAACATTAAACTTTTTTAAAATTAAAAACCTTCTCTATACAAAGCTGCCTTCAGATGTCTTCTAAAGGTGGTATAGTTACTTATCTCCTTAGCTCAGGGAGTCACATAACTCCATTCCCTCCAACATTTCTCCGATGAAAATAGGAACGCCCTAAGGAAAAGCAGGACATTCTGGAATCAAATCAGAAACTGGGATGGCTTCTGTAAGTCCGGGGCCGTCCTGGGAAAATAGGGACACTAGGAGAGTCTGCATGACAGGCTGGCTAATGGTGTAACTGGTGTTAAATGGTTGAAGCAAGTTAATAAAAGGAATAAATAAAATAAAAGGAATAAAAGGAATTAATTAAAATGAGGCAGACTCTACACACTGAGTGACTGCAGTCGTAAGCAATGAAATGGATTAGGAATGTCTGCCAAAGCCCGAAATCCCTTTGCTTAAAGAGATGTTTGTGGTACCTGTGGTTGGTAAGAAGGATTTTGGCGTTCTTTTCTTGACCTGCTATATGCCCTTAGCGGTTCTTATTTCCTCCCTGCTCAGTGACATCAGCTTAATGCCCACCTAGCAATGGTTTTCTCCCGTAACACCACACACCTGTCACATTTTAAAAGCCAAACAACAGATGTAACACCGTACAGCCCTGCAAGTGAACTGCATGGTCGCAGACAATGTGATAATTAACAAAGAATAGCTTCTTACTGCCCAAATACCAAAGCAGAAAACAAAAGCTGAGCAGATTACCCAGCCGTACTTTTTCCTGGTTGCAAGTTGATGATTAAGAGCAAAGCAAGCACTTTGTTTTCGTTCTGGCAGAGTTCCTTTAACAGTTGCCTGACAGGTAGAAATTCAGTAAGGCGATTCTTTACCTGTCATTGTATTCCCACGCCAGGTAAGACTGCACCTGTAGTGTATGTCTTTTGTGTTTTGCTTGCCATTCAGCTATTAAAGGCACAGGAGTCCGGCAGGAAAAAAAGCTGGCGACCATTCAGAGCTAGCAGCGTTCGAAACTCCCATTGTTCAACACACGCTTTGGGACAGGGAATTTGATGAATGTGAGCAGTTTCTGAGCTCTGGGAGCAGTACTGCGCACCTAAGATTTCAGATTAAAACTCCCACTGCTGGAACGAAAGGAGGACCTTTTTCTGCCTCTCCACTTCCAGCCACTCTCTTGAGAACTGGAGAAGGGACCCTCAGAAGAATATTAGGGGGGTGGGCAGGGGAAGTAAGGCTTTGTTTTTTGCAGTCTTCAGATGAGGACTAGACCGTGTGAAAAAGGAATATAAGCCTTTAGCTGCAGTTCATTCATTTTCAGCTTTTGTATTCTTGTTATAAAAATGCGCACCTAGACATTCTGTTGTTGCACCCATAACCTAGGTTTAAGGTGCCATTTAGCTCCTAACTTTCATATCTCAGTTTCTAACACTGAGGGCTAGTATATTTAGAGTGGTTTTACTTCCTTTTTTCCTCACCTGCTTTCGGCATTACATCTCCTATTTTAATATTAAATTAATTTAGGAAGTATTTCCATACTACTATTTCAGCACTGTTATATGACTGTGAGTCACGTTCCTGCGAATTACAGTTCAGTTTTAGTTCCGTATTCAAACTGTTCAGCCACTGCACTGACAGAATGCTGAACTAGATGGGGCCTTCTAGCAGGCTCCTCTTACGTAATTCTACAAAAGAGTACAGTGGTACCTCTAGTTACGAACTTAATTCGAGAAGGCTACCATATTTAATCGCCAAGAAAGCCATTTCCAGTTGTTGTTGTTTCGTTCTTTAGTCGTGTCCGACTCTTCGTGACCCCATGGACCAGAGCATGCCAGGCACTCCTGTCTTCCACTGCCTCCCGCAGTTTGGTCAAATTCATGCTGGTAGCTTCAAGAACACTGACCAACCATCTTGTCCTCTGCCGTCCCCTTCTCCTTGTGCCCTCCATCTTTCCCAACATCAAGGTCTTTTCCAGGGAGTCTTCTCTTCTCATGAGGTGGCCAAAGTATTGGAGCCTCAGCTTCAGGATCTGTCCTTCCAGTGAGCACTCAGGGCTGATTTCCTTAAGAATGGAGAGGTTGGATCTTCTTGCAGTCCATGGGACTCTCAAGAGTTTCCTCCAGCACCATAATTCGAAAGCATAAATTCTTGGTGATCAGCCTTCTCTATGGTCCAGCTCTCGCTTCCATACATCACTACATTTCCATTTACCACCTGCCTAATGTCAGGTGGTGGGAGAACCTCAGTGAGAGCATTCTTCATCCTTCTCTGGGTTTGGGCAGACAGTCACGTTTTTCTACAAGGCCCTTGTGCCTTTTTAGCAAGTGCGTAACAAGCTGAAATTGAACAGGCAAAGCTGTTGCACCCTGGGGAAGCCCTTTCCTCCATGAGACTTAGGACATAGAATCATAGAATCATAGAGTTGGAAGAGACCACAAGGGCCATCGAGTCCAACCCCCTGCCAAGCAGGAAACACCATCAGAGCACTCCTAACATATGGTTGTCAAGCCTCTGCTTAAAGACCTCCAAAGAAAGACCACACTCCTTGGCAGCAAATTCCACTGTCGAACAGCTCTTACTGTCAGGAAGTTTTTCCTAATGTTTAGGTGGAATCTTCTTTCTTGTAGTTTGGATCCATTGCTCTGTGTCCGCTTCTCTGGAGCAGTAGAAAACAACCTTTCTCCCTCCTCTATGTGACATCCTTTTATATATTTGAACATGACTATCATATCACCCCTTAACCTCCTCTTCTCCAGGCTAAACATGCCCAGCTCCCTTAGCCGTTCCTCATAAGGCATCGTTTCCAGGCCTTTGACCATTTTGGTTGCCCTCCTCTGGACACGTTCCAGTTTGTCAGTGTCCTTCTTGAATGGCATCATGCCATCTTTTTGCCCCTTGGTCTGCTGTACTTTTTAGTTTCCTAAGAAAACCAAAGAAGCTGTGAAGTCAATGCTGTTTCCATTTCTAGAGCTCCACTCAGCAGAGTTCTTTTCTGGAAAACTGGATTTGGGCCTAATCATCCTTCATGATTATAGCACTGATTATAGAATTCAGTGCTACAATACATCTATAAAGGAGAAGCCAAATAAGGTGCCCTGGATTTCAGAGTTTTGCTGGATAAATAAACTTCACTTCTACTGTCCGAAAGAGGTTATTGTCTCTTTAAAACTTAAAAAAGGTCCTTGTTATCAGCGTGTATTTTTGGTTTGCCTCCTCTGGGTGGGGCATGGAAAAGACAATATTTGCCTGCCTTGTGGTTCTATTCTTTTGATGCTTGTATGTTGTATTCTCTTGCCCCACACCCCCAAATTTACCAGATGGATTTATGTCAGGCTTTTGTTTCAGTTGTCAGAATACAGTGGTACTTCGGGTTACATACGCTTCAGGTTACAGACTCCGCTAACCCAGAAATAGTACCTCGGGTTAAGAACTTTGCTTCAGGATAAGAACAGAAATCGTGCAGCGGCAGCACGATTAGCTAAAATTGTGCTTCAGGTTAAGAACAGTTTTAGGTTAAGAACGGACCTCCGGAACGAATTAAGTACTTAACCTGAGGTACCACTGTACATGGAACTGTTTTTATATATATATATGCATTGTAAAGTTTTGTAATTATTAATAAATTCACGTCTATCCAAATAAATCAGCATATGAAAATTTTATGCAAAACTGGGTTCCCTCCCCCCCCCTTTTATGTTGCATGTCCTCTCTTTTTGGGTAACGCAGAATTGGGTACCTTGTGCCACTTATTTTTTTCAGGCTTATCCACACAAGAGTTTGGTGTGGGTTTGAAACTGCAGGTGCCTTGTTAAGGTGGAACATTCTCCAGATGGGCGTTCATCCCCATCCACGGTGGCAAATTTAAATATATGTGCTCTTTTTCTTTTTCTCTCTCTGGGTTGCAACCCTGTTTCAACACAGGAATTATCTGAGTGAATGAGCATTCAACAAAATAATCGTTTTTAAAAACAGAATCTATCTCCTCTTTGCCCTTGTGTCACACATTTCGGAGCAAGAAATGGCAGGCTTGGAAACCTATAATGTATTGTGTTGTGACAAGGAAGAAACATCACAGTGAAGACTGGGCTTATTCCCTCCCATTTCCCTATAAAACAAGCTTCCAACAAAGCAACTTAAAACAATATAATCCTGAGACTAAAGTTACAGTCACGTCGCTTCAAAAATGAAACTTCTTCCCAACCTTTGGTCTAGAATGGCATATCATAGATCATTTGTTTGCATGTCCTAGAAAGTGTCATTAAGGCACATAATTATCATATGCACCCTAAAGTGAAATACTGCAGTATCTATATAAGTAAGTGAAGCTATTACAGGCAGTGATGGAAGTGGAGAGGAGCTTCCATACCTTGGAAGTCAAACGGAATCCGTTCCAGAAGTCCGTTCGACTTCCAAAATGTTCGGAAACCAAAGCATGGCTTCTGATTGGCTGCAGGAAGCTCCCGCAGCCAATCAGAAGCTGCGGAAGCCCCGTCGGACTTCCAAAAATAGTTCACAAACCAGAACAGTCACTTCCGGGTTTGTGGCTTTCGGTAGCCAAAACGTTTGAGAACTAAGTTTTTCGAAAACCAAGGTATGGATGAATGTCTTGAAAGGGTAGCAAATTCTTTGTTGCTTACTAACTGTGGTTGCCTTCTTAACAGCAGGTAGTGGGGAGAAGTATTTGAGTTATTTTTCTGCCTCAGAAGCCAAAATAACCCTGTTGACCTTGGGTAATATGCGCCTTGACTTGGCACCATTTTGTCCTTTGCCTCAGGCAGCAAAATGTCTTGAGCCAACCCTCCTCATTGTTTTGAGGCAACCTGCTGTTAAAGGCTCAGCTGGGAGAAAAACAAGAGGAGTGGAATAAAGAATAAGGGAGAGTATTTCCCTGTGTATACAAGCCACTCCTGTTCATTGGCACCGTGAAGTTAAAAAACAAGATCTCATTGGAAAAGTTTACATACTACTTCTGAGCATGTGGCATCACAAGCTGCCCTCGCTAGGGGCTGGAGCCTCACTTTTTGTTGGTAACTTTAGGTGAACAGAGAGCCTATTCTTCTTGAGAGGGAAAAATGGATTAAATGGCTAGTTGGCCGGACTCCAGACAATGCTAAATCTCTTAAAGGAACAAATGTTTTCTTCAGCTTTTAAGCATTGTTCCACTGCAGGACTGCAAAAGACTGTAAATAACATTAAGATAAAGAAATCAAACACCTTTCCATTCAATAGCAGGATGGAAATAGAAACTGTCCTTCTCAGAGGCCTCACTGTTATAGTCTTTCCCCTGTATATATGGATTGCAACCTGCCCCTTGGGTCAATTAATTGGCTTTGCAATTCACTAAGACACAATTGCTTGGATTTGAACATTTTACTCCAAACGGTTGTGGCTTTATAAGAATGCAAGTCCTCCTGTCACATCTCTCATAAATGTGTCAAGGAAATTCTTTTTGAGAGAGATAAATCAATTGGGGGAAAGTATCTTAGGTCTGAGATACAGATTAAATTATATGTTCTACACAGTTGTTGAACCCTGTCTTTTTTATATAAAAAAGAGACAAAATTGAACGTGATGTTGGACTGGGAATAGACCGATTTGAAACAATTTTCGTGAGAAAAGTATTGAGAGACCACAATCTCATACCTTCCAACATTTATCCAATGAAAATTACCTCACAATGTACAAGGGAAAGGAATGAAATAAATTTTTTAGCAATAAGCTAACTTGAGTCCATGTCATGGAAAATGGCAGAGGAGGAGGAGGAGGAGGAGGAGGGGGAGGAGGAGGAGGAGGAGAAGAAGAAGAAGAAGAAGAAGAAGAAGAAGAAAAACTGTGAGAATGATCAGGAACATACCAGAAAGTAAATATTATTGAACTCAGTGGGACTTAGTTCTAAGGGAAAAAATGTTTAGGATTGCAATGTAAGACTGCACAGTCTTTACCCAGTTACCTGGGAGTGAGCTCCATTGAATACAGTAGGACTTACTGTATTTTTCGCCCTATAGGACACACCTTTTCCCCTCCAAAAATGAAGGGGAAATGTGTGTGCTTCCTATGGGGCGAATACAGGCTTTCGCTGAAGCCTGGAGAGCAAGAGGGGTCGGTGCGCACCGACCCCTCTCGCTCTCCAGGCTTCAGGAAGCTCTGCGCAACCCTCGGGAGCCCGGCACCAAGCCACGCTGGGCTCCCAAAGGTTGGGCAGAGCTGCCTGTGCTCCCGGGCTCCGCACAGTTCTAGGTGCGTCCTATAGGGCAGTGCGTCCTATGGGGCGAAAAATACGGTACTTCTCAGAAGACAGTGTAAGCCTCCATTTACAATAAAGGAATAACACTCCACATGTTTCCTTAAAAATGGCTGGCAGCTGAAGCATTGCAGTGACATTTTCCTTCAAAATTGTAGGAAGGGCTTCATACGCCTTCATTTGGTGCAAGAATTTTATTTTCAGTATAAACAGAACTCAGTTTCTTGCACCTACACACACACACACACACACACACACACACACCACTTTTAATTGTTTTCCAAGATTTGGAGGGGTGGGAAAAGGGTAGCTGGGATGCTCCGGGATCAGATCAGAAACTGGGGTGGCTTCTGTAATTCCGGGACTGTCCCTGGAAAATAGGGACATATGGAGGGTATGCAATCTTTCTTTTCATGCTGAACAGTTGCTGGTGTGTAGCCGGACTGGATGCGTAGGGATTGTGCCAAATGGAGAAGGAACTGGAAAGTCTTGTGTGTATCCCAAAGCACCAATCTGTAATGTCCCCTAGGCCAGAGTGATCCCTTGTGAGCTCTTCTTGGTCTTTGTGTTAGATGGTAAGGCAAAAAGGTAAAGGACACTGGACAGTTAAGTCCAGTCAAAGGCGACTATGGAGTTGTGTCACTCATCTGGCTTTCAGGCCAAGGGAGCCAGCGTTTGTCCACAGACAGCTTTCCGGGTCATGTAGCCAGCAGGACTAAACCGCTTCTTGCGCAATGGGGCACCGTAACGGAAACCAGAGCACACAGAAATGCTGTTTACCTTCCCACCGCAGCGGTACGTATTTATCTACTCGTACTGGTGTGCTTTTGAACTGCTAGGTTGGCAGGAGCTGGGTCAGAGCAATGGGAGCTCACTTCGTTGCAGGGATTCGAACCACCAACCTTCCAATTGGCAAGCCCAAGAGGCTTAGTGGTTTAGACCACAGCACCACCCGCATCCCTAGATGGTAGGCTCAATGGATCATGGACTCATCTTGGATATTCACATTGCAAAGCGCTTGTACACTGTGTAAAAAGAATTTAATTGCAGAGTGTGAGCAAGAACCAGGCTTTGTTAACAATGCAGCACTTGGGCATGTCTTCAGTGCTTGTCTTTATCTTACCTGATAGCCAATAACTCTGTCACTATTTTCCTGCTCTGCAGAGGAATGGCCTAAAGCAGCAATTTGCCTGAGGCCATCCAAGAGGAAAATAGCTAAGTCACGGATCTGAACCCAAGTTGAGGGTGAATGTTGTGTCCTCGGGGCCATTATTGGTTCCATGCCTTGTGCCCTTTAGTGGAAAGATACAGCTGAAGTTATCCTGCTGTTGTTGCCATTGTTTTAAACTATCCTGCCCATTTTTTCCTTAGCATAAGAAGCGATAAGTTTAGAGCAGGTGGAACAAAGTGTTTGCAGTGCGTTCCAGTGAACCCCAGAAATATTTTCATTTCTGTTTACCTTCCAGCTTTGAGAGTTGATAGTAAATGACAGTGCTCTCTCAAGTTTTGCAATCTGTCGCACTGAAAATGCAATCTCAGCTGTTATCTCTGTCTCCTTAGAAAATAACAAAAAGTACTGTTTTCTTCTCTAACACTCACTGCCTCCATCTATATATCCTATTTAGTTTTTAGGGAGTTAGGATTATTTCTCCCCTTTCAAAATCCTGTTTAAGTCTCTTAAAGCATGTCTCATGATGTTTAGGTCTGCAAATCATTAGTTCTGCAAACTTCATGGCAAATCCCTTCCCCCCCAATTTTGTTCCAGTCTGATGTGGAGAAGATGCTGAAAAATTGAAAATACTCATTTCATGTTCCTAACACAAGTTAAAACTGAATTATTCTAAACCTTCAATTTGCGATAGGTGCAGATAATCTCCTAGCAGTTGAGAGCTAAACCAAGGACAGTGGTACCTCTGGTTATGAACTTAATTCGTTCCGGAGGTCCGTTCTTAACCTGAAACCATTCTTAACCCGAGGTACCACTTTAGCTAATGGGGCCTCCTGCTGCCGCTGTGCCGCCGCCGCGTGATTTCTGTTCTCATCCTGAGGTAAAGTTCTTAACCCAAGGTACTACTTCCGAGTTAGTGGAGTCTGTAACCCGAAGTGTTTGTAACCCGAGGTACCACTGTAAAGAGCTAGTATGGTTGCATTCTGTTCTATAAAGACCCAAGACGCATTAATTTTTGCTCTCAAAATACAATGAAGTTCATCACAGATATTTCTTTGACTAAAGCAGTTTTATTTAGTCTCTCCTTCTGTTAAGTTAAGCTTTCATGGCATACCACTTTGCTATAAGAGCAAGAGAGGGAATAAATAAAATTAAATGTCAATTTAACAAGTTGCAACTTGAATTGAATTGTTATGTATTCAGTGGTCTGTGTTTGCCTGAGCTTGAGTCTGGAGCCCCTGGACTAAGGAATCTGAGCCTGTGTTCTGATTCATGATATCCAATCACAGAACATTTCAGGATTTGGGCCTCTGCCATTGGCCCTTAAACTCTGACTTATGATTCGCAGCTTGGAAGTTTGGACAGCCAATCATGTTGGGAGTGGGAGTGGCCCAGGCCTTCAGAAATCTATATAAGCAGTTGCTTTGCCCCTGTTTTCCAGTTCTGTTTGTTCAATAAAGATTCTTGCTGTTATCACTGTGACTTGCCTTGTGGGAACACTTCATAAATAATCAACAAAACCAGGCCTTATTTACTCCGCTGCTGAGGGTATAAAAAAGGCCCAGTTCCCTATCCTGCTGAGCAAGGAACTCTGTTGAACACTGGCCCATTTTTATTCTAACAACCTAATGAGATAGGCTAGACTGAGATGGATTTGATGATGTACAGCTGAATGTGTGGAACCAGCTCCACTGAAAAGCATTACTTTGGAGATGATGCAAGATGCAGGCTCTGTTCTGTGACCTTTCACCATTCACACATGCAATCCATCGCATTAAGTCGCAGTGATCAAATAGTGTATACGCACATGTGAACAAGACCTTGGTCTTATGAAGAGGTCTTTTGGTTGGCTGACCCATTGCGGATCATGTGTAGTTTTGTAATATCAGAAGAATCAGGAAACATACAATATCTGTTAACTAAATGCTCCCTCTGATAGGCTCCCTGAGGCACAGTGTGTGTTAATCAGTGTTTTACTCAAGAGCCACAGCCAAAGCAGTAATAATTATTCAGTGAAATGCGTGATTGCCATCACAAATGCTTTCATTCCTAATTATTGCTATTATATTCATGAGTCGGAAACTGAGGCGACTTCTAGGGAAGCAGCATGCAAAAGGTTACATGGGAATCTATGCAGAGAATTAAACTACACACCACCATCTCTCCTACAATGCACTATGTGTGCTATACTTTTCCTACTATAGTGGAACCTTGGTTTCCAAACAGTTTAGATGCTGAACAAATCGGCTCCCGAATGCCGCAAACCTGGAAGCAATTGTTCCAGTTTGCGAACGTTTTTTGGAAGCCGAACATCTGGCATGGCTTCCGTGGCTTCCGATTGGCTGCAGGAGCCAGTGGCGTAGCGTGGGGGGGTGCAGGGGGGGCCGGCCGCACCGGGCGCAACGTCTGGGGGGGGTGCTCGCACTCGCAGCTCTCTGCCCCTACCTGGCTCACTCACTCTCTCTCACTGCGGTGCTGGCTGTGCGAATCCGATCCGAGCCGCCGGGTCGCCGCCCACTGTGGAGGGGGGGGTGCCAGGCGTGCGGTGCGGTGCGGTGCGGAGAGAGAGCGAGGGACTATCTGGGGGAGGGACAGTGCAGCGGGGGGGCGCAAATTACTTGCCTTGCCCCGGGTGCTGACAACCCACGCTACGCCACTGGCAGGAGCTTCCTGCAGCCAATAAGAAGCCGCGCCTTGGTTCTTGAACCGTTTTGGGAGTCAAACTGACTCCCAGGGCGGATAAATTTTGGGAAGGTGTGTTCTCCTTTATAGAGAGCACGTGTTGTGGTGGGGTCTGACAGGCCACCCCTCTGTTGCTGGGCAGGTTAGTATGGATGACCATCCACAGTGATTGGGCGGTTGGGTTACTGGGCAAATTTTGGTGTTGCCATTTAGGGGGATGGGCCAAAGGTTATAAAATCAAGTCATGCAGCACTGACCGGGCTCTTTTGCTGCGTGCATCGGATCACCCACCCACCCTCCCTATATTTAGGGTTATTGTGTTGACCTTGCTATGCCTATCATGGGGTCGTCTGCTTTTGGGACAGGGGCCTGGTAGGAATTTTGTCCATTTGGCTGATTGGCTGGTGCCATTTGGTTTTTGCCTACTGTGTAACAAATCGTCACAACTTGTAAGATTGCAGTTAGGCATTGGTTAAAATTGGTTGGTGGGGGGGGTAAGGATTGGCGGTGCCTGCCCCTCCAAACTGCTGCTGCTGCAAGGGAATTCCATTAAAGGAATCGAGGGGCTTGCCATTCTTTTGTCTGTACCCCTGAATGGGGCTTAGGGCCACGCAAGCCCCCGGGAGCATGCGGGGGGGAGGGGCGATGAGGGTCTGGTGCCCGGCTCCATGCTCTCCCCAATATTGTTTTCCCTTATTGGCTTTCGCTGGAATCCGGAAGTCAGTTCTGTCCCTGGGCGTGGGGACAGATAGTCATAACCAATGCCTAAGCAACCACTCACATTTATGTATTTTGGCCAAAATTATGCCAGAAACCTTAAACAAAAATTATGCCAAAAACCTTAAACAAAAATTATGCCAAAAACCTTAAACAAAAATTATGCCAAAAACCTTAAACAAAAATTATGTGTGCATTATGTCTGCACGCATAGATATATTTCTTGCTGTCTTGCTGTCTCTAGAAGGGTCTGTTCTCTCCGAATCCGAGCCGAGCTGCCGGGTCGCCGCCCACTGTGGAGGGGAGGGTGCCAGGCGTGCGGTGCGGTGCGGAGAGAGAGCGAGGGACTATCTGGGGGAGGGACAGTGCAGCGGGGGGCGCAAATTACTTGCCTTGCCCCGGGTGCTGACAACCCACGCTACGCCACTGTTCCCAAAGCCCAACATTCTCTTCCACTTGCAATGGATTGACTTGCTCTATATTCAAAAGACCACTTGCTGTTAGCATCAGTCTGTCTCAGACGTAAAGTCAAACCATTGTGGGGTTGCAGTGCCTGTTGTGGCTGTAGAGACCGATAACAGGAGAGACATGTTTTGTTGCAGCTGGGGCAGATGAAGGCGATTCTTCTCTCTGTGCTCCTTCCAGTTCTTCCTTCCTTCCATTCCTCCTCTGATCATTGCTGCAGATGCACAACCTGACTGTCTGTCTCCAGGTGTTGTGATCAACTGCAAGGGCTACACGGTCGATGTTGCCAGCCTTCGTGTAATGTTTGCAGACATCTTTGTGACACAGAGTTGGTCTGCCAGGGGTCCTGGTGCCAGTGGCATAGCGTGGGGGGTGCAGGGGGGCCCGGCCGCACCGGGCGCAACATCTGGGGGTTAGGGTTAGGGGGCGCAAATTACTTGCCTTGCCCCGGGTGCTGACAACCCACGCTACGCCACTCCCTGGTGCCCATAGAGCATGTCCTTGGGGATCCTGCCATTTTCCATTCTGCAGACAGGACCAAGATAGCATAGACATCTATGCTATGGCACAGGAGTGCTGCAAATGCAGTACAGAGTCTCAAATCTTTGTTTGAGTCTTCCCTTCAATGTATGTTTACCTCACTACCTGTCCTTGTTAAAAGGCGGGTTGTGGCATTAACAAATCCTTTTGGTAATAGCCTTTTGGTTACTGTAATGAGAGCCACCACACTGAAAGCCAGTGTGGTGTAGTGGTCAAGAGCGGTGGACTCGTAATCTGGTGATCTGGGTTCGCTTCCCTGCTCCTCCACATGCAGCTGCTGGGTGACCTTGGGCTAGTCACACTTCTCTGAAGTCTCTCAGCCACACTCACCTCACAGATTGTTTGTTGTGGTGGAGGAAGGGAAAGGAGATTGTTAGCTGCTTTGAGACTCCTTAAGGTGGTGATAAAGCAGGATATCAAATCCAAACTCCTCCTCCTCCTCTTCTTCTTCTTCTTCTTCTTCTTCTTCTTCTTCTTCTTCTCTGCAGAAGTAAACAGTAGCTTTCTAAAACTGAAATTGATTGTCCCAACAATGTGTGATAATTACAGAGCGGGAGAAAAGTTTCTAGTGTAGGCGGCTGCCACATGTCACAGCACTGACATTTCCTCCTGGTGTAGTTTCACAAACCTATTTATCTCTTGCAACGTCAAATGATGGCTTGCACTTCTGAATGGGATACATCAGGTGTCACTCACAAGATGGTGTGTCTGTGTTGCTTCACATCACCTGAAATCCAAAACTTTTGAGCAGGAACATTCCACACATGCATTCTTTTAAAAAACTGAGTCTACAGCTTTCAATCTACACTCTATGTAGAGAAACCGAGTGGTGTACCTAGATGTGTGAACCTATATGGCTTGATTCAACTTCTTTCTTCTTTGGCGATCACTCATAGCTGAGTAAGATTGTCTTCCATGAACACGGTTTTAACAGTGAGTCTATATGTGACTGTGGGGGCCAATTCTGGATCCACACGTCCTTCCACAGTGGGGACATAGGTTTCCGGGCGGGAGCTGATCATGGTGAGGGTTTGCCAAGCGTGTCTTCCTCTTAGCACGTTTCTCCCTTTCCTCCTGAGTTTGAGCGTCTTCAAAGCCCATGACACCTTTGGTAAAGGCTGTTCTCCAATTGGAGCGCTCGCAGGCCAGTGTTTCCCAATTGTCAGTACTACATTTTTAAAGATTTGCCTTGAGAAAGTCTTTCAACTACATTGTTCCCAGCACTAGTGCAATAGAGCTTCCATCGCACACACCCTTTGATTCCTCCAGATGTGCTCTGGTGGGGTCAGAAGAAGTCCCAAAGCGGCCTGCAGGGGCAAGAGAGGGGCATTTGTTCCAATTGAGCAAGCAGAAATGCTTCTGCTGAAAGCACAATCTCCTTAGAGCTACTTTGAATTGCACCCTTAATCTCCAGAATATTCACGGAAGGTGGAGACAGGAAGTTCTTGCAACAGAGGAACATCAAAGAGACGATACGAAACCAAATACCAAATACCTCGCCCCTGCTGAAGTATTAATTATGATTGATATGACTTTATTTAATTGTGAGCTCTTAATAATACAGGAGCAGCGACAAAACGAGAATCCGATCCAAGCACAAGTTGCCCACGCCCCAAATAACTCTCCACTTTAGGATAATGACAAGGTACAAAGAGCGACTTGAGACAAACAGGTGAGAATCACATGGAAGGAGGTTAAAGGAACGATAATTTATTCCCTGCTGTTTACACAATGAGGACACCACCTTCGTCGGTTGGGCCTGCAGCTGTTTCCTTCAGATTGCATCTCCAGGAGAGTGGGGAGAGAGAGAGAGAGAGAGAGGGAGAGAGAGAGAGAGACTTCACCCTTGGAATGCAGCCGGACTTGCTAAGCAATTGAGACAATTAGAGAGGGAAAACACTTGCCTGTCATGAACAGCAGCTCTGACTCCAGTAACCACATAACTTCAGACTAAGATACACAGCTTTTCCCAAGCCCCTAAGAGCTAGCATACCATGCCCTCTAACATTTCTCCAGTGAAAAGAGGGACAGCCTATTTCATAATCCTAATCCTAATAAATTCATTATTTGTACCCCATCCGTCTGAATGGGTTACCTCAGCCACTCTGGGTGGCTTCCAACATATATAAAAAACATAATAAAACATTAAACTTTTAAAAAAACAACACCCTTCCCTATACAGTGGTACCTCGGGTTACATACGCTTCAGATTACAGACTCCGCTAACCCAGAAATAGTACCTCAGGTTAAGAACTTTGCTTCAGGATGAGAACAGAAATCGTGCTCCAGCGGCGCGGCGGCAGCGGGAGGCCCCATTAGCTAAAGTGGTGCTTCAGGTTAAGAACAGTTTCAGGTTAAGAACGGAACTCCGGAATGAATTAAGTTCTTAACCCTGTACAGTGCTGCCTTCAGATGTCTTCTAAAGGTTGCATACTTACTTATCTCCATGGCTCAGGGGTTGCATAACTCCATGTCCTGCAATATTCCTCCAGTGAAAATAGGGATGTCATAAGGAAAGGTGGGACATTCTGGGATCAAATCAGAAACCAAGGCAGCTTCTGTAAATCCAGGACTCTCCCTGGAAAGTAGGAACACTTGGAGGGTCTGGCATACTTTTCGGAGTTAAAATTTTGTTTTGAAAGACTTGTTTTGGGGAGTATAAACACACTCAGAAAGGCTGCCCCCATGTTTCTGCAGAAATCCCTGTTCTGGGTGTGCCTGCTGAATAGGTGAAGCCTAAAGCTTTCGGGAAAAGATGGGCAGGCATTCTTTGATGTCGGGTCATCTCTACGCTGGAAGCGATCGAATGATTCACTGTCACGTGCAGAGATACAGCAGGGTTTCAGAGCCAGATTGGAAGGAGAGGAAGGGATGTGGATCAGCAGCAGAGTTCAATGCATGGCATCAACACCAGTAAGGTAAAGGTAAAGGTACCCCTGCCCGTACGGGCCAGTCTTGACAGACTCTAGGGTTGTGCGCCCATCTCACTCAAGAGGCCGGGGGCCAGTGCTGTCCGAAGACACTTCCGGGTCACGTGGCCAGCGTGACATCGCTGCTCTGGCAAGCCAGAGCCGCACACGGAAACGCCATTTACCTTCCCGCTAGTAAGCAGTCCCTATTTATCTACTTGCACCCGGGAGTGCTTTCGAACTGCTAGGTTGGCAGGCGCTGGGACCGAACAGCGGGAGCGCACCCCGCTGCAGGGATTCGAACCGCCGACCTTTCGATCGGCAAGCCCTAGGCACTGAGGCTTTTACCCACAGCGCCACCCGCGTCCCATCAACACCAGTACATGGTCCAATAATCAGTATAAGGCAGCTTCCTATTTTCCAAGGAAGCAAGGCCAGAGAATTCATCTGTGTAAAGGTGCAGCAGACAAGTGTCCCTTGGGCTCAGAGAAGCCCTGACATTATTTATTTCCGTGACAGAGCCAGCTCAGCCATTAGGGAGACTGAGAAGACTGTTCAGGCCTCATCACCAATGCAGAAGTAGCACCTTGTGAGATGTCATCCAAATTATTATTATTCATTCATTCATTCATTCATTTATACCCTGCCCATCTGGCTGGGTCTCCCCAGCCACTCTGGGCAGCTTCCCACAGAATATTAAAAATACAATAAAACATCAAACATTAAAAACAGGGCTGCCTTCAGATGTCTTCTAAAACAGCCTTTCTGAACCTTGGGTCCCCAGATGTTTTGGGACTACAACTCCCATCATCCCTGGCCACTGGTCCTGTGAGCTAGGGATCATGGGAGTTGTAGGCCAAAAACATCTGGGGACCCAAGGTTGAGAACCACTGTTCTAAAAGACAGATCATTGTTTATTTCCTTGACATCTGATGGGAGGGCATTCCACAGGGCAGGCACCACTACCGAGAAGGCCCTCTGCCTGGTTCTCTGTAGCCTCACTTGTCACAATGAGGGAATCGCCAGAAGGCCCTCGGAGCTGGACCTCAGTGAACGATGGGGGTGGAGATGCTCCTTCAGATATACTGGGCCGAGGCCGTTTAGGGCTTTAAAGGTCAACACCAGCACTTTGAATTGTGCTTGGAAACGTACAGGGAGCCAATGTAGGTCTTTCACGACTGGTGTTATGTGGTCTTGAGCAAGATCTCAGCCAAAATTAGTGCACTTCTCCACCAATGGTGGAGGTGGCATGGCAGGCAGGGAAGTGGTGGCAAGCAGCAGCAGGTGAGCCAGGACAAGACAAGAGACACTTGGTGGCAAAACAGGATGCCCCTGATTCCTGATTTGACCCTGCTCTGACTTAGCATGTATTAACTATAGAGTTGATAGAGTTACTATCAACGGAAATAACCCTTTTGGTAGTTCCTCCATTAGAACCTTGGGGTGGGGTGGTCTGTAAGAGGGCATTTGCTGTGCAGACTCTTAAGTTGTGGGACTCCCCACTGAAGGGCACCTGGAAACTTCACGATATGATTTTCAGTGAATGTTGACGACACACCAGTGTGGTGTAGTGGTTAAGAGCGGTAGTCTCGTAATCTGGGGAACCGGGTTCGCGTCTCCGCTCCTCCACATGCAGCTTCTGGGTGACCTTGGGCCAGTCACACTTCTTTGAAGTCTCTCAGCCCCATTCACCTCACAGAGTGTTTGTTGTGGGGGAGGAAGGGAAAGGAGAATGTTAGCCGCTTTGAGACTCCTGAAGGGGAGTGAAAGGTGGGATATCAAATCCAAACTCTTCTTCTTTCTTTCTTTCTTCCTTCCTTCCTTCCTTTCTTCCTTCCTTCCTTCCTTCCTTTCCTTTCCTTTCCTTTCCTTTCCTTTCATATATATATATATATATATATATATATATATATATATATATATATATAATTTTCTAAATTACATTTCAAAATATTCACTTAAACAACCTTAAGTCAATGACTTCCCTTCTTCTCTTTCCATGGTTCGTTTTGCATACCATACATCCCTGCATATTTTACATGAACTAAACCGTTCATTAATCCATTGTTGTTACATCCATCAGAACTTATTTACACTGTTGAATTTATCTTAATCCTACCAGCATTTTTAAATGAACGCAATATTCACCCATATGTTCAGTAAACATTTTCCAGTCTTCTTTAAACATACATTCTTCTTGTTCTCTTATTCTATAAGTTAGGTCCGCGAGCTGCGCGTACTCCATCAGTTTAAGTTGCCACTCTTCTTTGGTTGGGACCTCGCTCATTTTCCATTTTGGGGCTAACGAAACACGGGTCGCAGTAGTAGCATACATAAATGGTCTTTTCTGACACCAGGGAATTTCCCTCTGAATTATCCCCAACGAAAAGGACTCTGGTTTTCCCCCGAAAGGTACTTTTAAACATTTTTTTCAATTCATTAGATATCATTTCCCAATACCCTTTTACAAGTCCATCACATATGATAAAACGTACCCTCAACCTTGTTACATCTCCAGCACGACACACCTCTTTCCCCTGAATTTTGATGTCTGCAGTGTATAGTTTTAAGATCCACACCGTTTTTGTGATTGTAAGTTAGAATCATAGAATTGTAGATCATATTAGTCCAACCCTCTGGAATGCAGGAAATGTTGTGTTTTGATTGTTGTAACCTGCCCTATGACTTTAGGGTGAAGGCTGGGTAATAAATTAAAACAGCAGCCACAACAACAACAACAACTTGTATCCATAGCCCAGCACTTAATGCAAAGCAACTGTGCAGAATTTTTTTTTAAATAAAAATGTGAAAATGTTTATGTTAAAATGCTACTTGATAAGCCAGCGTGGGAAAAACCACACTGCCTTGATGCCCTGTTAAGCCCTCTAAGCTAGAAGTTTTCCGGATGCTTGACAACACTAATGAGCTTTGAACAAACACTCTTAAATTAAGCAATATAGAGAAGCTTATTTAATGGCAATATTTTGTGCGGTGGGCTTTTCTTAAAAAAGAAATACCCCTGAAGTTTACACACAGCCATACTTGATTCAGAGTGAAAGCAAACATTTAAACTTCAATGGCTTTGGTCTAGGATGCCTTAGGGATTAAGGGATGTGGGTGACGCTGTGGGTTAAACCACAGAGCCTAGGACTTGCCAATCAGAAGATTGGCGGTTCGAATCCCCGCAATGGGGTGAGCTCCCGTTGCTCGGTCCCTGCTCCTGCCAACCTAGCAGTTTGAAAGCACGTCAAAGTGCAATTAGATAAATAGGTACCGCTCCGGCGGGAAGGTAAACGGCGTTTCTGTGCGCTGCTCTGGTTCGCCAGAAGCGGCTTAGTCATGCTGGCCACATGACCCGGAAGCTGTACGCCAGCTCCCTCGGCCAATAAAGCGAGATGAGCGCCACAACCCCAGAGTCGGCCACGACTGGACCTAATGGTCAGGGGTCCCTTTACCTTTACCTTAGGGATTCTCCCCCCCCCCCCATACTATCCTGTTTCCTAAGATCAGAAGGAGAAATCTGCCTCCATGTTCTTCCTAGAGTGAAAATGACTGGGTGCGCAAGAGTCTGAGATTTTTCTCGGTGACTTTACCCATGTTATAGAACATCTTGTCACATGAAATGTGGTTGCCCCCCCCCCCCCAGTGTTTTACACGTCACTGAAGACCTTTCCATTCCAGGAGGCTTTTACTTGATGAGGCAGATAGTATTTTATGAGCTTTATTTTAACTGTTGACCTTTATCTTTTCTGTGCAATCGTTTTCCTATATTTTTAAAAAGAAATGTTAATGTTTGATGTTGCAAGCTGCCCCGAGTGGTCCTTTTACAGGGCAGGAAAGAAATGGTTCAACCGCTGTCGCTTCCACCACAGTGCAGAGAAAGCCACTCCCGACCTAAGGGGGGGTTGCGGGCTCACGCCCCCGTCTACATTCTCGCGGGCTGGCGCTCGGTGGCACGTAGCGTGGCTGCGATGGGTGGGCGGGTCATTGAACACCCATGCATCCAGTTTAGCAAGGAAGCACTCTACCGCGGGGACGGCGTGCATCTCTCCGATGCTGGTAACGATATTTGGCTGGCGGACATTTTTCAGGGGATCAGGGATTGGTTACAGGTCTGAGGGTATTGGCGGCGAGCCTGGCTCATGTAGGCATTGGCAGGGTTATTGTTATGCAAATGAAGTCGGGGGGGAGGAGCGCCATCACCTTCCCCAAATCTTGAAGGGTAGTTCGTTAAAGGACTCCGGGGGGCGTCGCCTCGTCCGAAACCTACAGAGGCTAGGGCCTAAAGCGCGCTCCCGAGCGGTAACCCCATGGGGAGCACCTAGGGATGTGCATCTCGGGGGCTCCCCCTGTTGGTGTTTAACCCTTCCCGGTTAGACCGGATAGTCTGTTAGGGCCAATGCCTGAAGCCAATACCACTCTTACCTGTAATCAATAAAGTTGTGGCCATTTTCGCCCATTAACCTAAATTCTGGTGTCCGGTGTCTTTATTTACTCCATAAATGTGGGAGGGGGCGGGAATTGCCACGCAATACTACCTACATGCAAATATTAATTTATTCATCCACAAGGGGTAGGGGGAGGTTATTTTAAATGTATGCTGACTAGTACTGAAATGGAAACATTGTTTTTTGAAAGCAGTTCAACTAGTAAAACAAAATGCAACATTTGTCCCCACAACGGTGGTGGTTTATTTGTTTGTTTAACAAAATCAGTAATAATAGTAGTAGTAGTAGTAGTAGTAGTAGTAGTAGTAGTAATAATAATAATAATAATAATAATAATAAATTTAAAGGTTCTGCAAACAATGCAGAAAAAGCATGGAATTCCCATGCAGAAACAAGGAACTTGTTATTTATTATAATAAAAAGCCAGTGTGATATCTTTGCAAAGAAATGCTAAAGCTCCAAGTCTCCACTCAGTCACCCCGGCGATGATATTTTTTAAGAGAACAGAAATTAGACTTTTTTGCCTTCCCTATATGTTGCTCTACACAAGCCCATGGTGCTTCCTCCTTTTATAACTGGGTCAATTCATTTTTTCACACACAGGAAAAAGCTTCACTATAGGGGGGACGATTATATATTTAGAGGGCTGCTGCAAGAATTACTAAATCAATTGACGTAGAGCACTTCAGGATTTGAAGATTGCTACATAAAATCTGAGCATTTTATGATCAGTGTTAAAACATACCTAGCAAGTGTTCAAGACCATGGGACAACACAGTGTATTAACAGTCATTTGTCTTTTTCAGTTAGAGTCTGTTATGGGAGTGGGAGATAGCGGCTTCTTCAGCAGAGAAAAACTATTATATTTTTTTCCGCATTCCAAAAAAAATAACTATCCCCACAGCTGCTAGATGTATTGTGGATTGTTTAATAAAATCTCCATGGAACACATGTGCAAGCTCCGATCTTGCAACATCTTGGTGCCCAAAATAAATTTCCTTACCATAGCAAGCAAACTTTCAACACTTATGTATGCTGGTGTTTTGTTTTGTTTTTCCTTTTGAAATGCAGCTGCAATAGAAACTAGCAAACGAGACCTTGTTCCTTCCTACTAGTCAGCATAGTGTACCCTCCCCAAAAAATTCATTGCAAAATTCTGACTTTACATTCTGAAAGGTGAACTGTTCACATGCTGAACCAAAATAGATTACATTTTAGGGTCCTTCATAAATACAGTTTCCTCACCCACAGAAGAAAAACCAATTTGATTATGCTTTCTTGTAATTTCTTGGGAATTATATAAATATCAGCAGAACCTCATTTACAACTCGCCCTGCTGTTGCGCATCGAGGTCCCCAAGAAAAACACAATTGACACTTAATTTTTGTTTAAGGTTTTTGGCATAATTTTGGCCACAACTTTATTCAAATTACAGCAATGTGAGTGGTTGCTTAGGCATTGGTAGCACTAAATGACCCCACACGGGGACAGCTCTAACATTCGCACCCCCCGCGAAGTCAGCAAGGGTAAGTCACCTGGAGAGAGAGACAAGACTGGGAACCATGCCTCACCTCTCCCCAGAATGCTCCCAGGAGCTTGCGTGGCCCTAGCCCCTTGCCAGGCGGTTTCGGACAAAAGCATGGGGAGCCCCTGGGTTCCTTTAACGGAAAACCCTTGAAGCAGCAGCAGCGGCATTTTGGAGGGGCAGGCACAGCCAAATCCATACTCCTCCACCAACCAATTCCAAGACCAATGCCTAACCGCAATCTTACAAGTTGTGACGATTTGCTACGCAGTAGGCAAAAACCAAGTGGCACACACTAATCAGCCAAATGGACAAAATTCCTACCAGGCCCCTGTCCCAAAGCAGACGACCACATGACAGGCATAGCAAGGTCAAGCAAACAGCCTAAAATTAGGGAAGGGAGGGCGGATGATCCGAAGTAAGCAGCAAAAAGAGGAAGTTTGTCACTGCAAGCATTGTATTTAACAAATAGGGCTGTCAATCAACAAAGGGCAACACCTAGATTTCCCCAGTAACAGCCCGCCCCTGCTTAAAGGATGGCCAAACCATTTGCCTAGTAACAGTGAGGTGTCTTGTCAGCCCTGCCCACAACCTGTGCTCTCCATGAGGGAGAAAACACTTTGTCAGAAACTAATATGACCTTATCTCAAAAAGGAGACACATAAAAGGTAGACAGATGGTACTATAATGGTAAAGACTCTGAGCCCCACTTTGGGTGAAAGATTCCTGCGTTTCAGGGGGTTGGACTAGATGTGGTCCCTTCTAACTCTACAATTCTGTGATCCTGTACATGGAGGAGCTAATCCATAGGATGTGGAAATTATTGCATTCTATTGTCAAACCTTGGTTGTCAAACGTAATCCGTTCCAGAAGCCCGTTCAGTTTCCGAAATGTTCAACAACCGAGGCATGGCTTCTGATTGGCTGCAGGAACTTCCTGCACTCAAGCGGAAGCCACATTGGACGTTCGGCTTCCCAAAAATGTTTAAAAACCGGAACACTTACTTCCGGGTTTTTGGCGTTCAGGAGCCGAAACATTCCAAAATGGAGGCGTTTGGGAACCAAGGCTTGACTGTACCTGGTTCATGACAAAGTAGACATTTGAACCAAGGGCACTAATATGTAGCTTAGCCACAACTTGTGGCACTTGTCACCTCGAGTGATTTCTCATTGTTTCAGTGCTTAGGAAATTCAGAAATGGTAATTGTAGATAGGAGATCCACCACTTTCTAGTTCCAAGCTGGAATTAATGGAACTAATTCAACAGAAAGAATTCTACACTGCTATCAGCCACAAGTCACTCAGTTGGAGGTGCTCTACACATGTTATCATGAATGGAGTGGTCCTCCCTCCTGTACTTTGCTCATGTAAACCTGCATGCCTGCAACCTGTCCACATCTTTAGAGAATGCCTTTGCCAAAGTCATATGCCTTTTCACAACTTATGCAGAACTCACATACGGAGCAGGAATAAGAACAGATATATCTGAACAATTCAAAGTGTTGGTGCTGACCTTTAAAGCCCTAAATGGCCTTGGCCCAGTATACCTGAAGGAGCGTCTCCACCTCCATCATTCAGCCCCGACACTGAGGTTCAGCTCCGAGGGCCTTCTGGTGGTTCGCTCCCTGCGAGAAGCAAGGTTACAGGGAACCAGGTAGAGGGCCTTCTTGGTAATGGCACCCGCCCTGTGGAACGCTAACCCATCAGATATCAAGGAAATAAACAACCACCTGACTTTTAGAAGACATCTGAAGGCAGCCCTGTTTAGGGAAGTTTTAATGTTTGAAGTTTTATTCTGTTTTTAGTCTTCTGTTGGGAGCCGCCCAGAGTGGCTGGAGAAACCCAGCCAGATGGGTGGGGTATAAATAACAAAGTAGCAGCAGCAGCAGTAGTAGTAGTAGTAGTAGTATAATTCCATTACTATGAATACGTGTGAAGTTGCCTCTGGCTGCTTTGCCGGAAAAGGGAATTTCATCTGCTGTAATGAGGCATTTCCTGCCAACCTAGCAGTTCGAAAGCACCTCAAAGTGCAAGTAGATAAATAGGTACCGCTCTGGCGGGAAGGTAAACGACGTTTCCGTGTGCTGCTCTGGTTTGCCAGAAGTGGCTTAGTCATGCTGGCCACATAACCCGGAAGCTGTACACCGGCTCCCTCGGCCAATAAAGCGAGATGAGCGCCGCAACCCCAGAGTTATCCACAACTGGACTTAATAGCCAGGAGTCCCTTTACCTTTAATGAGCCATTAGTCTCCTGTTCTTTCCAATATTGAAACATAAATTATTAATGCTCCAATGTGATTTAGATACCCAAGATTGCCCTCTGGTCACACTAAGCCCCTGGAAGACAAATACTCTTTCCTCGATTCTCCAAATGCTGCTCTTATTTCTGTGCCACTATTACACAGACTGTTTCCACAACTAGCCGTGGGGTTCTTTTCCTCACCAACAGCAGTAGAAACTGATCGCTGAGGAGAAAAGTGGAGCAAAGACCAAGTGTGACATCCTCTTCCTTGCAATCCGCAGGCCCAAAGGCTAGGACTACAGCCTAGTCACTGTGACCTGCTCACTGCCTGCATCTTCAGCAACTATCAGGAGGCTCCCTCTCTGTGTACACAGCTTTTATAGCTGCTTTGCGATAGACAAGTATTCATCCAGTTCTGAAAGGGGATGGAACTGGGCCAGACAGCAACTATCCTTGTCAGGCAAGAGGAGCCAAATGGTGAAAGCAGTCTGACCAGCTTGGCGTGTTTTTTTATGCTTTTAGCTCCGGGGAATAAGTTCCAACTGCGCCTGTTCCTGCCTCTATCTGGATGTCACATGTGGGGACAAGATGCTTCGATTCATAAAATAGTACCCAAAAGGATCAGAATAAAGTGGTACCTCGGGTTAAGAACTTAATTCATTCTGGAAGTCCATTCTTAACCTGAAACTTATCTTAACCTGAGGTACCACTTTAGCTAATGGGGTCTCCCGCTGCCGCCGCTCATTTTCTGTTCTCATCCTGAAGCAAAGTTCTTAACCTGAGGTACTGTTTCTGGGTTAGCGGAGTCTGTAACCTGAAGCATCTGTAACCTGAAGCGTCTGTAACCCGAGGTAACACTGTACAGCAGGCTTGGGTTAATAGCCCTTAGCTGTAAATTGGTCTTTCATATTCTGCTCACAGTCTTGTCGTTAATCTTCAGGAAATACTCTGTGTGTTTTATGACAAAGCAATTCCTGTCCTGCTGGCCCCCTCATCTCCAGTTCTTCAGCTCCAGCTTCTGGTTTGATAAGAGCTATCTGGGAGAGCTTTTTAAAAATGTTAACAAACTAAAGAGAGGTCTCCGTTTCTGAAACATACTCGGAGTCGAGAGTGGATTTCATGCTCTTTATTCAGCTCATAGTGGTGAGGTGGAATGGAAGTTCCACCAGAATGTCTGCTTTATATACATTGTTTACACAATGGGCCCCACGTGATTGGCTAATTCTGGGATTCTCCTATAGGCCAATCAGGTTGCAGATTCACTTCCACCTGGAGCTGGATTGGGTGGCTCCTGTGGACCAATCAGACTGCTGCATTCTGGGTCCTATTGTTCTAGGACCAATCAGACTGCTGCATTCTGAATCCTATTCAACTCAGTACATAACAGTTTCTCATTTATCTACCTCAGGAGACACCAGCAGCATGGTTCATATGTGCCTCCAGAGGTCTTCTCCAGAAATCACAAACCCTCTCCTTTCCCTGATGAAATTAGGCAACAAATGCTTGTTGTAGCCATTTAACATATGATATTTTAAGATAATATGCAATAATGACAAGTGTTACAAATACGTATTATACGCAGACATGCTGATCAGAGGGCTAGTTTGGCTCTGGCTGGCTGTCAGGTGTTTACCTAGTGGCATACCTGGGATGCAGGTGGCGCTGTGGTCTAAACCACTGAGCCTCTTGGGCTTGCCGATCAGAAGGTTGGCAGTTCGAATCTCCGATATGGGGTGAGCTCCCATTGCTCTGTCCCAGCTCCTGCCAACGTAGCAGTTCAAAAGCACAGCAGTGCAAGTAGATAAATGGGTACCGCTGCGGCGGGAAGGTAAACAGTGTTTCTGTGCACTCTGGTTTCCGTCATGGTGTCCTGTTGTGCCAGAAGTGGTTTAGTCATGCTGGCCACATGACCCAGAAAGCTGTCTGCAGACAAACACCGGCTCCCTTGGCCTGAAAGTGAGATGAGCGCCACAACCCCATAGTCGCCTTTGACTGGATTTAACCGTCCAGGGGTCCTTTACCTTTACCTTTTACCTGTGCCTGGGTTTCCTACCACGTTGTGTGTGAAACGATGTTTGGAGGAATCAGAGAATTGTAGACCCATGAGGGCATCTATTGCAACCCCCAGCAACACAGTAATCTTTTACCCTTTGAACCCATGACCTTGACATTGAGTTTCTTGCTCTCAGGACTGAGCTATAAAAGCTGATGTATAACTAACCCTCCCACAGTGTGAGCAATTAAAATGCAATACTGCAAGCAAAGTGTAAATAGAAAATGGATCGTTGCCACAATTGGTTAAAGTACAGCCTCTCTGCTTTTATGCAGAATTGTTTTATTCATGCTTTTGGCTTCAATGTATGATGCTGATATTAGATAGGGATGCGGGTGGCGCTGTGGCCTAAACCACTGAGCCTCTTGGGCTTGCCGATCAGAAGGTCAGCGGTTCAAATCCCTGCGGTGGAGCGAGCTCCTGTTGCCCTGTCCCAGCTTCTGCCAACCTAGCAGTTCGAAAGCACACCAGTACAAGTAGATAAATAGGTACCGCTATGGCGGGAAGGTAAACAGTGTGTCCGTGCGCTCTGGTTTCCGTCACGGTCCCCATTGCACCAGAAGCTGTTTAGTCATGCTGGTCACATGACCCGGAAAGCTGTCTGCAGACAAACGCCAGCTCCCTCGGCCTGAAAGCGAGATGAGCACCACAACCCCATAGTCGCCTTTGACAGTGGCATAGCGTGGGGGGTGCAGGGGGGGCCGGCCGCACCGGGCGCAACATCTGGGGGTTAGGGTTAGGGGGCGCAAATCCACGGGTTAGGGGGTCAAATTACTTGCCTTGCCCCGGGTGCTGACAACCCACGCTACGCCACTGGCCTTTGACTGGACTTAACCGTCCAGGGGTCCTTGACCTTTACCTTTCCTTTACCTTTTTACCTTATGATGCTGATTTTAGTAATTTGAATGGTACTTGCTATATTTTATTTCTTTTTGTAAGCTGCTTTGAGTTTTATTTTAAAAGTGAGGTATAAATTTTTGAAGCGCACGCACAAACACACATAGCATCAGGGATGAAAAGGTTAAGCTCTGTATTATTCCTCCTTGATCCTTACCTCAAAGGGATTCTGGTATGCTACTTGGTTGCGGAAAAGCACAAGCTGGTTTCATGTAACTGTGCATAACAAAGGAGCCCCAGTCTGGGGTCAGACTTCCTTCAGAAAAGCATTCCTTTAGGAAAGCAGGGAAATCGTTCTATAGCCTGCAAGAGAAGAGAGAGCAACTTGAGCGATCCAAAACACTGGGATTTGATCCCAGGTGAAAATTGAACACATCAGTCTACATCCAAGTCTTCCCTGCCCCACAGACTGCAAAAGGTCAAACGCCAAGTCAACTGCAGCTTGGATGACAGCAATTTAGTTCATTCCTATGCTCTGAGGGGCGGCTGGGACATGAGCTTTAGTGCAGTGCAGCTCAAGAAAGTGCCAAAGCTGGCTTAGCATTTTTCATTGAGATTTTAACCATGTGACATAGAGAGAACATATTATTCAGGAACAAAATGGAAGATTATAGCAAGTGCTAGGAACTGCCATCAACTAGAATTTCGTTCTTTTAATATATAATCCTCATAGAAAGGTGCAGAAAAATCTCGGCACTTTACAACACACACGCCATACATCTTCTTAAACCATTGACAGTTCCCACCAAAGATCTAAAGCAGGGTTTCTTCAGCTGTTTTTGGACTACAGTTCTCATCATCCCTGACCACTGGTCCTGCTAGCTGGGGATAATGGGAGTTGTAGTCTGAAAACAGCTGGAGTCCCACGTTTAAGAAACCCTGATCTAGAGCATGTGCTCATAATACATAGTATACCGTATTTTTTGCTCCAAAAGACACTTTTTTCCTCCTATAAAGTAAGGGGAAATGTGAGTGCGTCTTATGGAGTGAATGGCGCTGTGCAGAGAGGTAGAGCTGCGCAGTGCCCCTTCAGCAAAGCGGGAGGAGGAACGGAGCCCCTTCTGTTCCTCCTCCCGCTTCACTGAAGGGGCGCTGCACAGCTCTCCCTATCTGCGCAGACCTCTCCATGAAGGCAGGGTGAGCCTTCATCCTGCTGCCTGAGAGAGGCTGCGTACGGCTATCCTATAAGCCAGGACAGCAAGAGGGATTGCTACACAGCAATCCCACTTGCTGTCCTGGCTTCTGCCTTAGCCCCGTGCAGCCTCTTCCGGGCAGGGGGAGCCTTCATCCCGCTGCGCCAAGAGGCTTGGCGCAGTTATCCCAGAAGCCAGAACAGCCACACAGTATCCCAGAAGCCAGATCCCTCTTGCTGTTCTGGCTTCTGGGATTCAAAATATTTTTTTCCTTGTTTTCCTCCCCCCCAAACTAGGTGTGTCTTATCGTCTGGTGCGTCCTATAGAGCGAAAAATACAGTAATCTACCTGCCCGTCACACACCACATGCTCCCTAGGCCCTTCTCCACACGGCTTTGCATGCACAAATTTTTTTCTCCCAGGAACTTTGTAAACCTTAGGTTTTCTGCCTGTCACTTCCAGAGCATGTGTCTGGCGTGCTGTTTGCTGGGTCAACACATTGCACAGGCCTGCATTGCAGCATTCTAGCAAGGGAGATCAGGATCACCATTGCTTCAACGCAGATATGGGGCTGAGGCTGAGATAATAGTGGCTGGTGCAAGGCTACCTGGTCCAATATGACTGAAGTGAGATCTGAACAGGGGTGAACTTGGGTAATCTTTTGTGATATGGTGCCCTGTGTGAGGCCAAAATCTGGCATCCCCAAATGGATCTTCTCAGTGCTATTTTTCTAGAAAAAGAGATGCTAAAACTCACCATGAATGCCTCCCTTGTTCTCTTATAATGGAAATGGTGCCCACCTGAGAGGTGAGTTCCACTGTGCTCCAGCTGGAGGAAAAACCTGGATCTTCTCAATTATTGATCTTCTCAATTTTGAGTCCCCTTGGCTTGGCACGCTGTGCAAGGGAACGGCCCACACTGCCTGAAATCCAACGCTGATCTGAACTTTAAATTTCCCTGGTCACCAAGTCAGCAGCAGCACTACTGATTTCGGCCAAGACAATGGACATCAAACATCTGTCAAAGGTCTTGGGCCTCTGCATGTCAGCCGCTCATGTCACACCTTGGTCAAGATGCCATGCCAGAGTTCTTCAGTGGTTTCTGCTGCCCCACCAGTAGGCAATGACTCACAACCAGCGAAGACTGCTCAAAATGCATTGTGAGTGTCTCTGGGACTTTTGTCATTCGCAGTGGTTGTAGGAAAAAGAATCCCACCCATGCAGTGATCAAATGATGGAAAAGGCTTTCGACATGGTAACATAGGCAGATCCATGGTCCATGTGATCTTAACGCATGCACTGCTGCAGCAGAAGCCAACATGGTGCTCATCTAGGGCTTGTTGAACGTCCTTAATTCCTGGCCGCTGGTTATGCAGACTGGGGCTGATGAGAGATGTAGACCACAAACAACTGGAGGAGCCCATGTAGGCTACTCCAGAGTCTTCAGACTCTTCAGAGTCATAAAAAGTGAAGATGGAAAGGGTCTGTTCTATAAAGTCAGCCGGCCTCCATTCTGAAAGTCATTCAATTTTAAACCTAGGCATGTGGGGGTCTAGTGACTATTAAACGATGATGCTTGAAAGGCTCGCCTGCATTACTCAGATAAAAAATGTTCTGTTATTACTTGATATATTGCAGATATAGATCTTTACATTCATGCCAGGAGTAAGCTATGGTTCAAATTAAGCTGCAGTGAAACCTGTCAACATATAATCTGAAGAACATGCAGTGAGAGAGAGGGGCAGAAATTTCCTCAAGTGTGATCTTGAGGCCAATGTGACCCACCCCCCAAAAAGGATGCATAATTTCTGAGCATGTTTATTCTACTCAAATGTTTGTTGTCCCAACTCTGCCCTGTTGTCTAGCACCAGTGCTTTTGCCAGTCAGCAAATGATCTGGTGAGCTTCCTGTTTTTCAGACGTGTAACTTCCACATAATGCAATATTTAGGCCAAGAGATCGTGACTCAACCATTTTCGGTGGCTGGCGTAAAGTATTTGCTGTGACTCTGTGTCATTTGCCAACAAGTGATGAATGGAAGATCTTCTGTTGTGTAGCACCAGCTACGAAAGAACATTTCTGCCAATGAAAATGATTCACCTTAAGGCAGAGATGGAGGGCAAACCTGTTACCTTCCAGATGTTGCAGAACTCCAACTCCCATCATCCAAGTCCCAGTCTATAGGCCATACTGACTAAGAGTAATGGGAGTTGGAGTCGAGCAACACCTACATTTTCCCAATATTTCTATAAGGAAAAGTCTTCTAGGAGGCTGTTATGTACGGAGTTGAATAGGATACAAAATGCAGCAGTCTGATTGGTCCTAGAACAATAGGATTCAGAATGCAGCAGCCTGATTGGTCCTAGAACAATAGGATTCAGAATGCAGCAGCCTGATTGGTCCTAGAACAATAGGATTCAGAATGCAGCAGCCTGATTGGTCCACAGGAGCCACCCAATCCAGCTCCAGGTGAAAGTGAATCCGCAACCTGATTCGCCTACATGTGAATCCCAGAATTAGCCAATCACGTGGGGCCCATTGTGTAAACAATGTATATAAAGCAGACATTCTGGGGGAACTTCCATTCCTCCTCACCACTATGAGCTGAATAAAGAGCATGAAATCCACTCTTGACTCCGAGTGTATTTCAAAGGCATTCAGACTTATAAATATTTTCCTCTTTCATTGACAATGTGGGGCACGTTTTATGTATTATAATGTGTTGTGCCTTACCTTCCTGGCTCATACAGGGCCTCCAGGGCTCATAAGCATATCAGAATAAAATAATGAGGATCAGATGGTGGAAACAAATTTCCAACACAGTATCACAACAAGGCAACACACCTACACATTTTCAGGACACCTGTTTAATGGAGAGATTGATCAACACTGTTTCCGCTATTACTCGAAGATTATTCCTTACACCCTGAGTACTGTAATCCCAAATGTTCTTATATCTGTAGGGGGCAGAGAACTCTTTTGTTAGGCCTTCAGCAGACTCTCCAACTCTCCCTATTTTCCAGGGACAGTCCCAGATTTACAGAAGCCATCCCAGTTTCTGATTTGATCCTGGAATAGCCTGCTTTTCATTAGGACGTCCCTATTTTCATCGGGGGGACGCGGGTGGCGCTGTGGGTAAAACCTCAGTGCCTAGGACTTGCCGATCGTATGGTCGGCGGTTCGAATCCCTGCGGCGGGGTGAGCTCCCGTCGTTCAGTCCCAGCTCCTGCCCACCTAGCAGTTCGAAAGCACGCCTAAGTGCAAGTAGATAAATAGGTACCGCTTTATAGCGGGAAGGTAAACAGCGTTTCCGTGTGCTGCGCTGGTGCAGCTTCGTCACGCTGGCCACGTGACCCGGAAGTGTCTTCGGACAGTGCTGGCTCCCGGCCTCTTAAGTGAGATGAGTGCACAACCCTAGAGTCGGACACGACTGGCCCGTACGGGCAGGGGTACCTTTACCTTTATTTTCATCGGAGAAATGTTGGAGGATATGAAGTTAATCTGACCCCAGAGGCATCTGAAGGCAGCCATTTTATAGGAAAGGTTTTTTAATGTTTAGTGTTTTATTATGCTTTTATATATGTTGGAAGCTGCCCAGAGTGGCTGGGGCAACCCAGTCAGATGGGTGGGTGTAAATAATAATAATAATAGTAGTAATAATAATATGTCCTTTTTCATCAGAGAAAAGCTGGAGGGAATGCTTCAGTTCTGAATGATTGAGTTCCCGGTCAGTCACTTGTCTGTGGAATATTTGCTTGAAGGAAGGGAGAGCACTGGGCTGTAATGAAACTGAAAGAACATATTTCATATTTTATCTTTTATTTTATCAGCAGGGGAAGTTTGTGTCTATAACTTTCAGGAAGCAATATTCAACATAATGGGTATGCCTTAAGACAACAATAGCTTTTCTAGATAACTCTGAACTTGTCAAAATGCCCCAAGGCTGTTCTTATCAGCTTGCTGGAGGAACTTCAAGGAATACTGGCAAGATTAGGACATTGGGAGATATTGCAGATAGTCGCCTTTTAATCAAAACTGGTTGTGCAGTTGCATATTACAGACCTACCTTAGTTATAATCTTTTAAAGCTCTTAGAACCATCTCCTCCATATGATCCTACCAGGCCCCATTGCACATAATTGATCACAAGATGTGGTGCACACAAACCATTTGAATGGCAATGCCCATCAACTTTGGGGGGACCTGGCACCCTCAAATATTTGGGGGCTGAAGCGGCCTCAGGCCCTAGGAGCTCGCTTCAATCCACAGTGCCCAGGCTTGTGCGTGAGGCGGCAGTTATGAGTTAATCGGGTCCTCCCTTAAAGAGGGCACGTGTTGTGGTGAGACCTGGCAACCTAACCCCGTGTTGTGGGTGGATACGTTTGGATAGCCACAACACCCGATTGGTAGGTCCCTTGATGCAGGGTTCAATCAGGCCAATGAGATGCAGGCTAAACGGATCAAGGGACCTATATATACCTATGCACATGACCCAGAGCTTCCTCTTTCGCTTCGTGCATCGGAACACCCGCCCACCTTTCCCTATATTTAGGGCTGTGTGCTTGCTGTGCCATTGTGTGTCGTCTGTCATTGGAACAGGGGCACGGCAGGAATTTTCACGGCTGATTGGCTGTTGCCGTTTGGGTTTCACCAGCAACGTAGCAAATCGTCACAACTTGTAAGGTTGCGGATAGGCTCTGGTTCAGGTGATAGGGATGGGAGAATGCTCTCGCTATCCCTATGTGAAGGGTATTCCATTAAAGGAATCCAGGGACTCGATGGTATGGTCAACCCTTGTGAGGGGGTTGTGCCTGTGCCTGAGTCCAAGGGGGCATTTGGGTGGCGGAGATAGCCTGTTCCCGGCTTTCCACTTATCCAGGTGTTGACCCTAGGCTGACCTATGCTGGTGCCCTGGGTCAGCGCTACCTGCATGGCCGGGAGATGGTTGACCCAGAGCCTATGCAGCCACTCACTTGCTGTAATCAATAAAGTTGTGGCCAAATTCTGCCAAAAACCAAACCAAAATTTGAGTCTTGTGTGAATTTATTTAGGGGGGAGGTTTCTGGGTCTAAACACGCAAAAAAAAAAAAAAAAGATTTATTTTTAAAAACCAGCGAACCAAAATATTTACAATGTCGGCAAACTGGTACAGTGGTGCTCGCAAGACAAAATTAATCCGTTCCGCGAGTCTCTTCGTCTTGCGGTTTTTTCGTCTTGCGAAGCACGGCTATTAGCGGCTTAGCGGCTATTAGCGGCTTAGCGGCTTTAAGAAAAAGGAAAAAAACTCGCAAGAACTCGCAAGACGTTTCGTCTTGCGAAGCAAGCCCATAGGGAAATTCGTCTTGCGGAACGATTCAAAAAACGGAAAACTCTTTCGTCTAGCGAGTTTTTCGTCTTGCGAGGCATTCGTCTTGCGGGGCACCACTGTATTAGCTTCCAAGGTGTAGTGCGGGTTGTTTTTGCTTTTAAATCAAAACCACCACCAGATGACAGAGCCCTTAAAGCCCTCCTGGTGTCCTACAGTCAATTATACTACAAATCCCATAAGACTAAGCCGACATGTGATGGCGGGATGCAGTTCAGAACATCTTCATTTTCGCCATGACTTACACCAAACTCCTGTGCTGGGACACTTGTTCTTTGATGGATTTTCTGCCACATTTCCAGTACTGGAGCTCCCATTTGGCTGTCGTCTGAAAGCACCACAGCTTTGTACCAAAGGCCAATCATTGTCAGGATTTCCAAGCAACAGCTCTCACCACACACAAACACACAGGAAGCATTGTTCTGAACCTGTTGGGTCAGCCTCACTACTTCTGGCTTCATATCGTCCTTTAAAAATAATAATTCAGGATAAAGGTAGCAAAATAATCAGATGATTATTACGCTTGTCGCCTTCTGACAATATAATTTCAGACGTAAGGAATCTCAGCGATGCCTACACAAGAAGATCCTTGTGTGACACAGGATTGGTTGTTGTTATTGTTGGCATGGGCTGACAATGGAGTGTGCCTCTGGGGGTGAAGTCAAACCTCTGGAAAATCACAGCACCTGCTGTAGCTGGAGAGACCTTTTGCATGTCGAGACCTTTAAACCTAGCATCATTCTGGGGCATTGTGGGAAATTAAGAGATCAGCTAGACCTGAGTACCAGACATTGCTTGGTACACTGTCACTGCAAGCTAATTTAGCCTGCCAGGGCCCACTGACAGCAGGGGCCCGTCACTGGGTCCTTCGTATCTGCCATTTCCTCCATTGAAACAGTTCAAAAGCATGTAAAGTGCAAGTAGAGAAGAGGAGGTTAAGGGGTGATATGCTAGCCATGTTCAAATATATAAAAGGATGTCACATAGAGGAGGGAGAGAGAAAGGTTGTTTTCTGCTGCTCCAGAGAAGCGGACACGGAGCAATGGATCCAAACTACAAGAAAGAAGATTCCACCTAAACATTAGGAAGAACTTCCTGACAGTAAGAGCTGTTCGACAGTGGAATTTGCTGCCAAGGAGTGTGGTGGAGTCTCCTTCTTTGGAGGTCTTTAAGCAGAGGCTTGACAACCATATGTCAGGAGTGCTCTGATGGTGTTTCCTGCTTGGCAGGGGGTTGGACTCGATGGCCCTTGTGGTCTCTTCCAACTCTATGATTCTATGATTCTAGGTACCACTGTGGTGGGAAGGGAAACAGCATTTCCATGTGCTCTGGTTTCCGTCACAGTGTCCCGATGCTCCAGAAGTGGTTTAGTCCTGCTGGCCACAAGACCCGGAAAGCTTTCTGTGGACAAACGCCGGCTCCCTCAGCCTGAAAGTGAGATGAGCATCGCAACCCCATAGTCGCCTTTGACTGGACTTAACCATCCAGGGGTCCTTTTTTTTATCTTTATATTGTCAGGGGGGTTGATTCAGCCTGTCAAGGGATAATATAATAATTAAGCCATCCAATAAGCTGCCCAGGCCAGGGGACCAATATTGTGGGGAAGCATCAGTTAATCTCACATGGTCCAAGAGCTGTGCCCCAGGAACCCTTTGTGTGAAGCAGGGGTTGCTGAACCCTAATTCCCAGGGTTCTGGGAATTATTTGCAACTGTTGGACTAGATCTGAATATGCCAGTCATTTCCAGTAACTCTTTAGTTGCTGGAAGAAGCACCCTAAGTAGTCAGCGGTACAAAATCCTCTCATTAAGCTTGATGAAGATGGTTGTTATGTGCTTATGAGTCCAGGGAATAGAATACGTAATTATATATACAGTGGTACCTCGGGTTAAGTACTGAATTCGTTCCAGAGGTCCGTACTTAACCTGAAACTGTTCTTAACCTGAAGCACCACTTTAGCTAATGGGGCCTCCTGCTGCCACCGCGCCGCTAGAGCACGATTTCTGTTCTCATCCTGAAGCAAAGTTCTTAACCTGAAGCACTATTTCTTGGTTAGTGGAGTCTGTAACCTGAAGCGTATGTAACCTGAAGCGTATGTAACCCGAGGTACCACTGTATTTCCCACCGTTATGTACTGAAGGTCTCACCCTGGGCCAGCAGGGGGATACTGTAGATAGTTTTTACTCAGGTCCACATATGCAAATAAGGGATTGAAAGTGACGTTCAGTGATTGGATAGTTACAGAAAGTTGTTACAGTTGCGTTGTAGTGGAGCTCTATATAAGCAGGATGGCTGAACCCTTCAGTTCAGTTCTGTTCTGGCCTGTGAATAAACAAGAGCTGTTTGAAGAACCGCTGTGTTGTCTGATATGCTCACCCACAACTTAACACCCACCACTGGAACCTCAGACTAATTATTTGTCTGAGTGGGAGAGAACAATAGCACCTGGAGGTCAATTCTCTCCTTCTGCTGGAAAAAAAAAATCCATTCCTGACACCCTTCTATTTCTAAACTAAATCAGATTAGAAATTGATCTTGTTTATATTAATTCTTTATCCATGAGCTAAAAACTGACCCTGTTGCATGCTGAACTTCAAGCTGCATTTGCTTCTGTTCAGTAACCTCTACGACAATCTGCATTTCTCTGTTACAGTTCCATGGTGCTTCAAAAATGCAAATAAAGACTGTGTTCTGTTGATAATACAAACAGCAGAGTCCAAATAGAATCTATCTCATTTGCTTATTTACAGCAGGATTAGAAAGCTGGAAAGAGCAGGGGTACCTCAGACCAGAGCCTTTAGGAGGAAGGCTGTGTAGTGTAGCCAAGGAAGTCTGAGCTATGAAACCTGGGTTCAAATCCTACTCCATTATGAACTCCACTGAGATCATCTCTCAGGATTGTTGTGGGATACATAGGGGTTTTATCCCCATTTACAATTGGCCTGAGGAGGTTGGAGGAGAAATGGGATGTATATGTAATAAATAAAACAGTTGCTAGAACTTGAGGGTGAAGAATCAAGGCATATTTCATTCATCTAAGATGGTGGGATGGAAAATTGGATGGGCCAAACCATCCACCACTGCTGAAATAAGGAGAACCATGTCCTATTTCATGCTGTCGAGCCTAGTATGGCCATAGCCACACACCATCTAATATCTGAGATACTATGGCCGCCCCTGTCATACAAAGAGCTGGTGATAACATTCATATTTTTTTATTTTTTGAAGTCATGTTGCTAGTGGAACCATTCTTTGCAAGAATAATTACAGTGGGACCTCAGGTTAAGTACTTAATTCGTTCCGGAGGTCTGTACTTAACCTGAAACTGTTCTTAACCTGAAGCACCACTTTAGCTAATGGGGCCTCCTGCTGCCGCCACGCCGCCGGAGCACGATTTCTGTTCTCATCCTGAAGCAAAGTTCTTAAACTGAAGCACTATTTCTGGTTTAGCGGAGTCTGTAACCCGAAGCGTATGTAACCTGAGGTACCACTGTATTATTATGTCAGAACCTACAGTGAAATCCTAACCGTGTCTACTCAGATGTAAATCCTACTGAATTCAGTGGGGCTTACTCCCAGGTTAAGTGGGGTTAGGAGTGTCGCTGTAGCTGTTTAAAGGAAAACACCAACAGTAGTAAGCAACACTAGTTCCCAAAGTGGGGTGGGGAGACAGGCATAGGCAAATTCGGCCCTTCAGATGTTTTGGGACTACAATTCCCATCATCCCTGACCACTGGTCCTGTTAGCTAGGGATGATGGGAGTTGTAGTCCCAAAACGTCTGGAGGGCCAAGTTTGCCTATACCTGATATAGGGATATAAACATATAAGGAGTAGCAGAAGTAGCTTATTTTGGTTTCCTCTGTCACTTAAAGTTGCGGGGTGGTATGTGTCTGTGTGTTGATGTTCCCATGTTCTTATTTTTTTTAGCTACCCTGGGCAACCTTTCTCAAGTGCTCTGTGTATGTGTGTGTATGTGTTAAATTTTCTGTTTTACAATTTAAAATATTCATTTTATATCCTTAAGATATCAATGACTTCCCTTCTTTTCTTTCCATGGTTCATTTTACATATCATAAATCCCTGCATATTTTACTAAAACGATACCATTCAGTATGCCATTATTGCATCCATCAAAACTTGTTTACACTGATGACTTTATCTTAATGCTGCCAGCGTTTTCTGCTGTACACAATTATTTCCCATATATTCAATAAACGTTTTCCAATCTTCTTTAAACTATGTTCTTCTTGCTCTCTTATTCTATATGTTAAGTCTGAAAGTTGTGTCAACTTATGTAAGTTGCCATTCTTCTTTAGTTGGGACCTTGCTCTTTTTCCATTTCTGGGCTAACAAAACGTGGGCCGCAGTAGTAGCATACATAAATAACCTTTTCTGACACCTGGGAATTTCAGTCTGAAGTGTTTAAAGCTAGGGTTGCAGCTTTGAAATGATAAGACTTCCTCAAGCTGAATGTTGAACTGCCCTGTATGGGAATCCTGTGCAAATCAAGCAGATCACGAAAGCTATGTTGTTTCCTGCGCCTTCGAGAGATTCCTTCTGCTCCATATTTCTGCAATAGATGGGGCGTTCGCTACCCAGAGGGGGAAAAGTCACCAATCAGCTGCTAACACTCAGGTTGCAACATGGCAGCCCAATGCTCTGATGCCCTGCCAGTGGCTTCAGATGGCGTCAAGCTGGGCTAGCAGAGGAAGAAGTTATTCGTATAGACAGGTTGTCCTGAACCCTTAACCAAGCTGTCATTCTCATGGACCCAAGTCATCTGACAGCCTGTTCTAGGACCTCCTGAATATTGCAAAGGCTTTTGAACGAGGAGAGGAAATGCAGAAAAGGCTTTAAGACTGTACTCCAGTTACCTGGGAGTAAGCCCAACTGAACTGCTTAGTAGAACTACACAAGAATGCACCGCAAGCGGGCAGTATTGACAGTGTTAACCGTATTAACAGCATGAGGTGCGTGCAGAAAATACCATTTTTTATTTTGGGATCTGTGATGATTTGAGGCCAAGTAGTTCTTGAAGCCATCGTCAGGCTTCTTGTGTAGGATTGCTGTTTGTGAGAAGCATCATTACATGTGTTGTCCCTATGTGCTTTGCTGTGGGGGGGGGCACCTGTAAGTGGGCTGTCCACGTTGTAATTGCGAATGCAGTTGATAATAGTGCATGAATGGAGTTGCTGGTTCTCACAGCCGCCCTTTGGACATATATACTGCAATGTGGATATTTTTGCACTTTTACCCATTGCCCCAAACACCATGGTTAAAAGCACAAATATTATACACATATTAAAAACGCTGTGAAAAGGCTTTAAAAAAAAAGTTTTGATAAATATATTGAAATTGCCATCATCGCCATCTAGTGTCACGTTTGTATACTGCACTTCAGAACATACAGTGGTGCCCCGCAAGACGAATGCCTCGCAAGACGGAAAACCCGCTAGATGAAAGGGTTTTCCGTTTTCAGAGGTGCTTCGCAGGACGAATTTCTCTATGGGCTTGCTTCGCAAGACGAAAATGTCTTGCGATTCTTGAGGGTTTTTTCCGCTCCCCACCCCCTTTTTCTAAGGCGCTAAGCTGCTAATAGCCTTTTAGCAGCTAATCCGCTAATCCCTTAAGCCTTTAATAGCCGTTAATAGCCGCTAATAGCGCTAATCCGCTAATAGGGTTGCTTCGCAAGATGAAAAAACCGCTAGACGAAGAGACTCGCGGAATGGATTCTTTTCGTCTTGTGAGGCACCACTGTATTTAAAACATTTTATTTGCAGCTGTGTAGTTGAGTTGAATTATGGTGCTGGAGGAGACTCTTAAGAGTCCCATGGACTGCAAGAAGATCAAACCTATCCATTCTTAAGGAAATCAGCCCTGAGTGCTCACTGGAAGGACAGATCCTGAAGCTGAGGATCCAAGACTTTGGCCACCTCATGAGAAGAGAAGACTCTTTGGAAAAGACCCTGATGTTGGGAAAGATGGAGGGTGCAAGGAGAAGAGGACAACAGAGGACGAGATGGCTGGACAGTGTTCTCGAAGCTACCAGCATGAGTTTGACCAAACTGCAGGAGGCAGTGGAAGACAGGAGTGCCTGGCGTGCTCTGGTCCATGGGGTCACAAAGGGTCAGACACGACTAAACAACAGAAGTTGAGTCCCATGTCTCTCACCCCCACAACATCCCTACCTGAATGCTTTTGCCTTTCTGGGTTTCTTTCCTCGAACTCAAATACAGTCATACTTCATGTTGCATTCCACTCTTGTTACAGACTTTCAGCTTATGAATGTGGCAAACCCAGAAGTGTTTACTTCCGGGTTCACCGCCGGCGCATGCACAGATGCGATCCGTTCAGACATTTTGCTTCCAAAAGAACGTACGAAAACCAGAACACTCCTGGTTTTCGATCATTCGGGAGCCGGAACATTTGACTCCCAAGGTGTTCAGGAGCCCAAGGTATTTATTTAGAAAAACACCACCCTTACTCTGATAATTCTCGTAAGGCCTGCAAGTGCTCTCATTTTTATTTTGCAGTTCATGAGATAGGGCTCTCCGATGAAGAAAACAGCAATGAAAAACAGGTTAGCTGAACAAAAAAGCAGCGCATGAGTCCATTAGCACTTGCAGTTCTGAGGTGAAACGATACGACAGCAGTATATTGGTGCTGTCAGCCCCCAGGAATGCTAGTCAAACAGGCTGTGCTGCTGGCACAGCTATGGTTCACCTCCAAACTGGCTCTGTGTTGCACGGTCCGGTCATGTATTTTTGGAGCTTTGATGCAATGTTGATGACCACCCTTGGTCTACATAGACCACATGCCTGAGCTTCCAGCAGTCGCAGTGACTTTTGAGTAGACTACTGTCGTTTTTTCAAACTGCGTTTGAGGCAACCCTGGGGCTCGTAGGAGCTCATCGCTGAGAAGATTGGTCATGGCAGAAAAAGCTTCCTCTCCAAAGACCAGTAGGAAAAAGACAGTCACGGAACCGAGAAATTGCACAAAACAAATGAAATACCGTGAAAATCCCAGAAACGAGAAATAATCGACTAGAAATATTATCTTATGAAAATAAACTAAATAATAAAAATCAAAGAGTTTAAGGGAAAATAAGATAGAACAAAGCCTTAACACGATGCCGGCTACAAACTTTGTTTCACTGAACTATTCAGTTTCCCCAGAAGGAAATAGAAAAATCATAAACCTTAAATGACCAAAATTCACAAGAAGGGGGTAGAACTCCCAAAAATTCTGAAGTATTCAGAAAAAATTTTGAACTCCCAAAAATTCCTGGGTTGACCTAGGTGAAGCAAAGCGCAGCAACAAAGGATTGAGGACTCAAAGGTACAATTTCTAATACTGAATTTACAAACCTTTTTGTCGACCCAGGATTATAAATACTTCAGAATTTTTGGGAGTTCTACCCCCTTCTTGTATGATTTTCCTATTCTATTTTTCTATAAATCCAGAAGTTCCACTGTACAAATATGTGGGGTTAGAAATACATAATTCAGACTACACGTGCTTTAGGACAGTGCTTTCCAACCTGGTCACTAGGGGCATAGTAGTTGTGTATCTGGATTAAAACTGGGGTGCCTGCTTCGATTTTACATTGAAGACAATGTTTGGCAAAGTTTTGACATCCTCTCTCATAATAACGAGGGGCAGGGATCCTCCTTGCAACAGCAAATTAGCCCAGTTATTCCTCTCAGCATCCTGCCACAAATCGTGTCCTCCAAATCATGGAGAGCCATGTATTGCGGTGAGATGACCCAACTGCCTTCTTGTTGCTGGGGCGGGCCCGTTTGGATGACCTTCTTGCCTCATTGGTCGCCCCTTTGTTACTGGAGGAAATTTCTGTCAGTTGGGGTTTGATTGGCAACTTAGGGGCTGTTATGTACTGAGTTGAATAGGATCCAAACTGCAGCAGTCTGATTGGTCCTAGAACAATAGGATCCAAAAGGCAGCAGTCTGATTGGTCCTAGAACAATAGGATTCAGAATGCAGCAGTCTGATTGGTCCTAGAACAATGCAGCAGTATGATTGGTTGGCAGGAACCACCCAATCATGCTCCAGATAGAAGCGAATCCACAACCTGATTGGCTTACAGTAGAATTCCGGAATTAGCCAATCATGTGCAGCCCATTGTGTAAATAATGTATATAAAGCAGATACTTTGAGGGGACTTTCATTCATTCCTCCTCACCACTATGAGCTGAATAAAGAGCATGAAATCACTTTGCGACTCTGAGTATATTTCAGGGGCTATTTAAGGGGCTGCGCGAGGCGAAGTACTTCCTCTTTCATGCAGCAGATCTCCCTCCCTCCCTCCCTATAATTTAAAGTTGTGTTTTTCACCTTGCTATGCCTGGGACGCGGGTGGCGCTGTGGGTAAAACCTCAGTGCCTAGGACTTGCCAATCGCATGGTCGGCGGTTCGAATCCCCGCGGCGGGGTGAGCTCCAGTCTTTCAGTCCCAGCTCCTGCCCACCTAGCAGTTCGAAAGCACCCTTAAGTGCAAGTAGCTAAATAGGTACCGCTTTAAAAGCGGGAAGGTAAACAGCGTTTCCGTGTGCTGCGCTGGTGCAGGCTCACCAGAGCAGCTTCGTCACGCTGGCCACGTGACCCGGAGGTGTCTCCGGACAGCGCTGGCCCCTGGCCTCTTAAGTGAGATGGGCGCACAACCCTAGAGTCGGACACGACTGGCCCGTACGGGCAGGGGTACCTTTACCTTTACCTTTATGCCTGTCTAGGGGTCGTCTGTTTTTGGAGCAGGGGCCCGGTAGGAATTTTGCCACTTGGCTGATTGGCTGGTGCCATTTGGTTTTTGCCTGTTGTTGTTTAGTCGTGTCCGACTCTTCGTGACCTCCTGGACCAGAGTATGCCAGGCCCTCCTGTCTTCCACTGCCTCCCACAGTTTGGTAAAACTCATGCTGGTAGCTTTGAGAACACTGTCCAACCATCTCGTCCTCTGTCGTCCCCTTCTCCTTGTGCCCTCCATCTTTCCCAACACCAGGGTATTTTCCAGGGAGTCTTCTCGTCTCATGAGGTGGCCAAAGTATTGGAGCCTCAGCTTCAGGATCTGTCCTTCCAGTGAGCGCTCAGGGCTGATTTCCTTAAGAATGGATCGGTTTGATCTTCTTGCAGTACATGGGACTCTCAAGAGTCTCCTCCAGCACCATAATTCAAAAGCATCCATTCTTCGGCAATCAGCCTTCTTTATGGTCCAGCTCTCACTTCCATACATCACTACTGGGAAAACCATAGCTTTAACTATACAGACCTTTGTTGGCAAGGTGATGTCTCTGCTTTTTAAGATGCTGTTTAGGTTTGTCATTGCTTTTCTCCCAAGAAGCAGGCATCTTTTAATTTCGTGACTGCTGTCACCATCTGCAGTGATCACGGAGCCCAAGAAAGTAAAATCTCTCCCAGCCTCCATTTCTTCCCCTTCTATTTGCCAGGAGGTGACAGTGGCCATGATCTTCGTTTTTTTGATGTTGAGCTTCAGACCATATTTTGCGCTCTCCTCTTTCACCCTCATTAAAAGGTTCTTTAATTTCTCCTCACTTTCTGCCATCAAGGTTGTGTCATCTGCATATCTGAGGTTGTTGATATTTCTTCCGGCAATCTTAATTCCAGTTTGGGATTCATCCAGCCCAGCCTTTTGCATGATGAATTCTGCATTTCGCATGATGAATTGGTTCTTGCCTACCATGTAGCAAATCGTCACAACTTTGTAAGCTTGGCGATTAGGCATTGGTTCATGCTTTGGTGGAGGGGATTATGGATTGGCTGTGCCTGCCCCTCATTTTTGTTGCTGCTGCTGGGAATTCCATTAAAGGAATCCAGGGGCTCGATTTGCTCTGTCCGATCCCCTCTCAGGGGTAGGGCCATGCCAGTGTTCCTGGGGCCATCTGGGGTGAACTAAGAGGCGGAAATCTGCCTCTGTGTGGTGTAGTGGTTAAGAGCGGTAGTCTAGTAATCTGGTGAACTGGGTTCGCGTCTCCGCTCCTCCACATGCAGCTGCTGGGTGACCTTGGGCCAGTCAAACTTCTTTGAAGTCTCTCAGCCCCACTCACCTCACAGAGTGTTTGTTGTGGGGGAGGAAGGGAAAGGAGAATGTTAGCCGCTTTGAGACTCCTTAGGGTAGTGATAAAGCGGGATATCAAATCCAAACTCTTCTCCAGTATGTTTTCCCTTACTGACCTCTGGAGGTTCCAGTTGTCAGTCCTGTTCCTGCCGGTGCAGGATCAGGCAGTCTGAACCAGTGGCGTAGCGTGGGGGGGTGCAGGGGGTGCCGGCCGCACCGGGCGCAACATCTGGGGGGTGGCGCTCGCACTTGCAGCTCTCTGCCCCTACCTGGCTCCACAGGTTAGGGGGCGCAAATTACTTGCCTTGCCCCGGGTGCTGACAACCCACGCTACGCCACTGGTCTGAACCAATGGCTAAGCAACCACTCACATGCTGTAAACAATAAAGTTGTGGCCAAATTAATGCCAAAAATCTTAGACAAATATTCTGCTTCCTGTGTGATTTATTTTGGAGGGGATTTGGGGGGGGCTTCATGCACAACTTCTGGTCTAGCGCAGCAGGGCTCAGGAACCGGGCAATGCTGAAAATCTGACCTGCACTTGCCAGGTGTTGCACAGGGGAATCTAAAAATCTCGGAATATGTGGGCAGACTTCAATAGGCATAGAATAACTTCGTTTTTGTGACTTGCTACTGTGCCCTGGCACGTAGTTTGGGATATTGCATGAGGGTGACCGTATGCCTACAGCAGATGGGTATCTACTAATCAAATCACATCACTGTCATTTCAGATGCCTCTGCTCAGCCAGAAGTTAAAATCATGGTCCTTCAACTCTCACTGATTTATTGGTAAGTAGGATATTAAATTACATCTGCCGAAGGCCCCGCACAGAGTGTGTGTTTTGTGTACAATTCCAGCTGTCCCTCTTGTTTGATGCCTTGCTGAAATAATATTTGTCGCCTCCTCTGAGGCACTAGTCTTGAGCTCTTCCCAAATTCCTGCTATTTTGGAGGCGGGGGGAGAGAATTAAATCACATACCAGGAAATTGAAGTGGTGCAGCTACAGCTGTTTCTGGTGCTGTTGTGCAGCAAACCTACTTCCCCTAAAAATCAGACTTCGAGCAATGTGACAGGAAAATGCAGAGCAAAGTGATGAATAGCAATTGTCCGATGTAACGGTGTCTAACCTCTATGCAAACTCATCAGATGAATGCTCAAAAAAGAGCTGGCGTCGACTAACCTTCCCGCAAGGTTTTGTGCAAACAAATTGGGATGAATGCTCAATAAAGGGGTTGTCTTAAAAGTGAACTACCGTATTTTTCGCTCTATAGGATGCACTTTTCCCCCTCCAAAAATTAAGGGGAAATGTGTGTGTGTCCTATGGAGCCAATGCAGGCTCCTTGGCTTCAGCGATAGCAACGTGAAGCCTCCCAAGCGCAGAGGGAGCGCTCCCTCCGTGCTCCGGAGGCTTCGCGTTGCTTTCACTGAAGCCTGGAGAGCGAGAGGGGTTGGTGCACACTGACTCCTCTCACTCTCCAGGCTTCAGGGATAGCTGTCTGAAGCCTTTGGAGCGCAGCGGGAACTCGCGCTGCGCTCCGAAGGCTTTGGGTTCCTTTTGCTGAAGCTGGGAGAGCAAGACTCTCCTGGCTTCAGCAGAGAGGGAGAGCTGTGCAGCGCCCCTTCTGCGAAGCGGGAGGAGAAATGGAAGGGGCTCCATTTCTCCTGCCGCTTCGCTGAAGGGGCGCTGAGCAGAGAGGGGGAGAATTTTTTTTCCTTGTTCTCCCCCTCTAAAACAAGGTGCGTCCTATGGTCCGGTGCATCCTATGGAGTGAAAAATACGGTATGTCTGGTTGAAGGAGATCCCTTACAAGAAAACAGTAAAGGAACTTGTCTCTAAGACCCTCAGATTAGAGCAGTTGTTGTTGAGCGTTTTTTAGGGCAGCCGCCGATTTCAGGGAGAAAAATTTGAGAAGTAACAGGAAAGGTCAAAACCAGGCACCTCTTAAAAGACCAAAGCTAGCTAACTAAAGAGAAAATGTATGAAGATTTCTCCAGAAAGCAGTTCTGTGGATCAAAAACCACTTCTCGACCTACCAAGGTGCAGAGAAAAGTAGACTCCAGGGCTGTGAAAACTCCCTACCTTCCACATTCTTTCCCTCAAAAAAAAACCCGGGTGCCATGGTTTACCTCTCACCGAGTTAAAATTCTCAGTGACAGTGCCCAGAATTCTCTGAGGGCAAGAATGTGCCTCTGAGGCATAGTGTGTACACAGTTGAAGTGTAAAATAATAGTGAAAGCTTCTTCCCTGAGCAGAGGAAATAGCTATTATGTCTGTGGTGTAAATATGTCCATAGATTTTCAGGCTCCATGGTAGACACTGTAGCTCCACTGGCTAGAGACAGGTCACCTCTCCCCAGATGAGTGGAATGAGGAATAAACCAAATGTATGTTTGTGAACAACACAGAGCTTATCTGGGGTTTTTTTGTCAGCCAAAGGGTTGAAGCAGTAGGCCAAAGGTGGTCCAGGGACGGCCATGTCACCTAGACACATCTTTGATGCAAAGACGATCCGGCCTTTGTTAGCTTTACGGTGGGAATAAAAGTGGGTCAACCAGCAGCTCTGTGAAAGATTAACTTATATGCAAACATGGCGTTGGTTACTCAGAAGTCCGAGTATTCAAGGAAAAGGCTTACAAAAATATAAAAAAGAAAAATCCAGCTCCATTAAAAAATAAAATAAACCCTTAGTTTTGAACACCTGACAGAATTACATGTTTTCTGGGAGATTTGAAGAGCTTTCCAAGTTTGGAGGGTTATTTCATTTCCGACAAAAAGCCACAAAGTGCTAAGAAGCGGTTCTTGCCGGTATTTCAGATTTGAATTCTGCTCTTTTGTACCAACCTGGGTTAAAATTTGAACCAGTCCCCATACCTGCGTTTGCCACGCTCTCTCTCTGATTTCTATCTTAAAACCGCAGGTTGTGTTGTGCAGATAAACAGGCCTTCGCCACGTAAAGCGAAGAGCAGCTTTTTAATGAGAGTGGGCGAACGCTCCTAATGGTTGCTGCAGTGATGTAATTAGCATGCATGTAATTACAGAAGTCTGACTGTGCATCTCCCTACTCCCACCTCGCTTTTCAGGAAGAACTTCTATTTAATTTGAACTCCGGCTTCAGGGCTTGTTTGCAAGGTGGCGCTGGTTAATATTTAACCAAGGAAATACTCTCCATTTTCAGTTTTCTCCCACTGCACAACAAGGAAACACCTTTGCTTTTCATCTCCTACTTGACCCTTTCAATATTCCGGGAATCAGCGTGTTTTTACATGAGTAGAATGTGTCCTTTTATTTAAAATGCACCTCTGGGTTATTTGTGGGGCCTGCCTGGTGTTTTTACATGAGTAGAATGTGTGCTTTTATTTAAAATGCATCTCTGGGTTATTTGTGGGGCATAGGAATTCGTTCTTTTCCCCCCAAAATATAGTCCGGCCCCCCACAAGGTCTGAGGGACAGTGGACTGTCCCCCTGCTGAAAACGTTTGCTGACCCCTGGACCAGCCGGTCAAGGGATTTCCTGATTGTGCTCACATATTGTTGTTTCCCTAGATTTTTATCTCAGAAATCTTTGAAACCCACTGTGGGGCTATGTTATCCTATTTCCCACCTTCATCAACACCCTTCTTTTATATATATTTATTTATTCAGTGGCGTTGCATGGGTTGTCAGCACCCGGGGCAAGGCAAGTAATTTGCGCCCCCCCCCCACTGCACTGTCCCTCCCCCAGATAGTCCCTCGCGCTGTCTCCATCTGGTACCTGGGTGACGCTGTGGTCTAAACCACAGAGCCTAGGGCTTGCTGATCAGAAGGTCGGCGGTTCGAATCCCTGCAACGGGGTGAGCTCCCGTTGTTCGATCCCTGCTCCTGCAAACCTAGTAGTTCGAAAGCACGTCAAAGTGCAAGTACAGTGGTATCTCAGGTTAAGTACTTAATTCGTTCCAGAGGTCCTTTCTTAACCTGAAACTGTTCTTAACCTGAAGCACCACTTTAGCTAATGGGGCCTCCTGCTGCCGCCGCGCCGCAGAATCACAATTTCTCTTCTTATCCGGAAGCAAAGTTCTTAACCTGAAGCACTATTTCTGGATTAACGGAGTCTGTAACCTGAAGCATATGTAACCTGAAGCATATGTAACCCGAGGTACCACTATAGATAAATAGGTACCGCTCCGGCGGGAAGGTAAGCGGCGTTTCTGTGCGCTGCTCTGGTTCACCAGAAGCAGCTTAGTCATGCTGGCCACAAGACCCAGAAGCTGTCTGTGGACAAACCCTCGGCCTATAGAGCGAGATGAGCGCTGAAACCCCAGAGTCATCCGTGACTGGACCTAACAGTCAGGGGTCCCTTTACCTTTGTTGTTGTTTAGTCGTTTAGTCTTATCCAACTCTTCGTGACCCCATGGACCAGAGCACGCCAGGCACGCCTGTCTTCCACTGCCTCCTGCAGCTTGGTCAGACTCATGTTCGTAGCTTCGAGAACACTGTCCAACCATCTCATCCTCTGTCGTCCCCTTCTCCTTGTGCCCCCCATCTTTCCCAACATCAGGGTCTTTTCCAGGGAGTCTTCTCTTCTCATGAGGTGGCCAAAGTATTGGAGCCTCAGCTTCAGGATCTGTCCTTCCAGTGAGCACTCAGGGCTGATTTCCTTAAGAATGGATAGGTTTGATCTTCTTGCAGTCCATGGGACTCTCAAGAGTCTCCTCCAGCACCATAATGCAAAAGCATCAATTCTTCCGTGATCAGCCTTCTTTATGGTCCAGCTACCTTTACCCTTTTAAATGTGCTGTGGGAGTAGGTGGGGAGAGGGGGATATTGGCTTGTTTTCATTCTTGTTTTTAGCCTGTATTTTGTTTTGTTTTCAACTTGTATTTTTATGTTGTGAGCTGCCCTGAGATCTATGGATAGAGGGCAGTAAACAGACTTAATAAATAATAATAAATTATTATTACTATTTTATAATCTATAATCCAACAATCCCATTCAAAAATCAGGAGTCAGCTATTGCTGCTTCTTTTTGCAACATTTCACATCATGCATGAAATACCTGATTTCTCATGTCCACTCTGCCTGTTTTCTGTCTTTTCAGATAATTAACAAAGAAGAATCCAGATGGGGTGCAGGTGCTGTAAAATGATACAAAGGTACAGGCAGACTGGGGCTGGACCTATACAGATATAAAAAATGCTAGGGGGGGGGGAAACATTATGGGGGGAGCTCCCAAGGCAATACTGTATGCCAGGCTTCCCCAAACTCGGCCCTCCAGCTGTTTTGGGACTGCAGCTCCCATCATCCCTAGCTAACAGGACCAGTGGTCAGGGATGATGGGAATTGTAGTTCCAAAACATCTGGAGGGCCGAGTATGGGGATGCCAGCTGTATGCCATTGACTTTGGATTCCTCTCTACCCTGCCATCTAGTGTCACATTTTTATAATGCATTTTTAATGTTATATATTGACCTGTGTAGCTGAGTCCTGAGTGTCATTTGGGGTAGGGCGAAAATGATAATAGTTATATATCTGTAAGGATATCTCTGAAGCTGCACTCCAGATCCCATAAGCCCCAGCCAGCATGGCCAATGGTGAGAGGTGAATAGAGATGTAGAACAGCAGCATCTAGAGGGTCTGGGATGCCCTAGCATTATTTTAGGCTACCGTATTTTTCGCTCTATAAGATGCACCAGACCACCAGATGCACTTAGTTTTTAGGAGAGGAAAACAAGGAAAAAATACTCTGAATCTCAGAAGCCAGAACAGCAAGAGGGATCGCTACGCAGTGAAAGCAGCAATCCCTCTTGCTGTTCTGGCTTCTGGGATAGCTGTGCAGCCTGCATTCGCTCCATAAGACGCACACACATTTCCCCTTACTTTTTAGGAGGGAAAAAGTGAGTCTTATAGAGCAAAAAATATGGTAAAAATTGGTGGCATTTCTGAAACTTGCAACAAAGCCTGCATGTTTGAAGCACGAAACTGACCCTTTTTTTATCTATCACGAAAAGAAAATGCTAACTGTTGCTCTTAACCTTTTTCTAGTTACATCTTTGAACCCCAAGACGTGCCAACATCCGGGTACATCAATGAAATAAACAACTTCAAGTCCGACGAGCAAGACGGAGGCAAATTCAAATGCAAGCAGAACAACGACATCCAAGTACACAAAAACGAGCTGCAGTCCGGGGAATTACAAACAGCAGCAAACCAGCACAAATTAAACAACAATAAAGATGCCGTTCTGAACCACCGAAGCAGCGCTCTTCATGAGGAAGGACTTGGGAATCTTGCCGAAAAGTGCCGTTTCAATGTAAATGGGATCCATTCCCTTCATCCCAATCCCAGCACAAACCGAAACAGAGAGATCAGCACGCACACCTGCTCTGCTCAGCGAGCCGGTTTTTCAGTCCAAGGGTTGCCTCAGGAAAGCACGTGCAATAACCATGAGATTCTGGAAACGGAAGTTCTCGCAAAGGCATCTTCAGAAAAAAGAAGTGCCCTATATGAGGAATCTCAGAGCGCTCCAGGCAGTGACACGCACCTGCCTGGACCCACTGATCTCCCCAAAGGCGGCTATGCTGGAAAACAGAGAGCTGCTGGAAGTGAGAGTCCGTCAAATAACCACACACATACAGGCCAAAGCACAGAACACACCACGTTAAGCAGCCAGCAGGACCTGCCATTAGCTGAGTCTAAAAGCTGGGATTCAACAGACAAAGCCTGTAGAACAGGCCAGCCAAAGGTGTGTTTCAAGGACAATGTAACCGACAGCATCCCGTCTCCAAGGGCCAAGGCAGATGCTAGATTTGATTGCCATAATGACATTAATGGAGAACTGGAGGAGGAGGTTGATGCCGAAGTAGCAGAGGCTCTTGCAGCCCTGGCTGCTGCTACGGCAGGAGAAGATTTTGAGGAGGAAGAGGACTATTAGGTGACAACCCGGACGCCAGTAATAAGCCTTGCTTCTGGGGCTGCGTGAAATGCTGTGTTTCCAAGGCCTTTGCCTTTCCAAGGCTGTGTTTCTAAGGCCTTTGCCCAGGACTCCCACAAATAGCAGAGGGGGATATATCACTAGGCCAGGTGAGATAACAAGAGCAGCCAGTGTTGTGCCCGGTGCATTGCACCTAAGCTGATATATCACAATTAACATCAGCCGGTCTAATGCTTATGTACCAGCCCACCTCCACCATGAGGTACCTGCTACTGCCAGCCAAAGCAGTCTCTCTTGTTTGCCAACATGACCACTCTGGCTGCTATGAATGCTGCCAAGAATAGTTACCAAATATGTCCCACTCTAGGGAGAATTCTGCCCTCTAGGTCAAGTTTGCTTCCAACTGGAGAAAAAAGAGGAAATATTTGGTTAAGGAAAGCCCCAAGCTTCCCTTTAGTCCAGTCACCAAGGAGTAATATTGATCTCTCAAAGAAGCCAGTATGTTGAAGGTTTGTCCTTTTCTTGATCTACCAGGGCTTACACGCTAGGCTGTGCAAAATGTCTCAAAGCAAACCTGGAAAGTGGCACTTTTAAACAGAGCTCACTCAAAACTGCTGCTCTTTGTGAGATTTTCCGGCAGTGCCAAACGTGCCTCTCCTTTCTGACATTCTTCTCGCGCTCCAGGTGAAAATGTTTGTTTGCTTGTTTACCAGGACCTGAGTGACATCACCAGACAGACAAACCTAATTGAATGCGCAGGTTTATGGTGTCATCACACTCGCTGCTCAGTCACTAATGATTAACTCACGAAAGCTGGAAGCAGCCGCAACCAGGGTGCTCAAAAGCATCAGGTATATAAATGAATATTTGCACGGTCTAAGGCTGTCTTCACATGATAGTTTATTCCACCGCCCTGACATTTCCCTAACTGTTAATTTACACATTATATTTGAGCTTTCGCGTGATGTAAAAGCCACTTCTGGAGAACCAACAGAATATGGTACATGTTTAGTGCCCATTTCTGTGTTACTTGATTCCAGAAAAAAAATATGTTTGAGGCCCCTTAACCTGGAAAATTGCAAGAGTAAAGTGACAAAACCTGGGCTGGTATGATGGCATACAGTTTTTTCCAGCTGTTGTCAAAGAGGCATCGTGGGGGAACAAAAGCACACATATGGAAAGGCTGAGGGGAATGGTGACAGTGTCCAAAAATATTCATTGTTGTACCACAGAATGTTCACTGGTGTGAATGAAATTTAGCGTGACAGTCGAAGAGTCCCAGTTCCATAGCATAACAGGTACTGCAGTGTGAAAGGAACATTCGAAAATAGGACACAAGTGCTAGTAGTATAATCAGGAAAACTAATACAATATTCCCCACACCTGAATGCACGCAAAGCATTCTTTGGGGAAACTTCTGCCACAGTGAAATAGTAGATGCGTGGCTGTTTGCCGCACAAAAATCAGGGCTAGAGATATTTAACTCTGCTCTAAAAAGGTAAAGGTACCCCTGCCCGTACGGGCCAGTCTTGCCAGACTCTAGGGGTGCGCCCATCTCACTTAAGAGGCCGGGGGCCCGCGCTGTCCAGAGACACTTCCGGGTCACGTGGCCAGTGTGACGAAGCTGCTCTGGCGAGCCGGCACCAGCGCAGCACACGGAAACGCCGTTTACCTTCCCGCTATAAAGCGGTACCTATTTATCTACTTGCACTTAGGGGTGCTTTCGAACTGCTAGGTGGGCAGGAGCTGGGACCGAAAGACGGGAGCTCACCCCGCCGCGGGGATTCGAACCGCCGGCCATGCGATCGGCAAGCCCTAGGCACTGAGGTTTTACCCACAGCGCCACCTGCGTCCCTAGTGCCATGTATTTTCCCCCTATAAAAGTATTTTTTAAAAAGAAAATCTTGATTAAACATTTATCTTGAGCCACTGCCTACACATTCCCAGTTGGTATCAAAGTATCAATCCAGGCTAATTATGCGCTACAGAAGTTCCACCCATTTGCATCCTCCTTTCTGCTGATTTCTAATGGCGCTTCCCATGCTGTTGGGAATGTGCCTTTGTGCGGCAGCAAGTGCCATTGAGCCACTGAGGTTCCTTAGGGCTGATGATGACAAGTGTTAATTCTCGGCAGTGCCAGAAACGAGCATTCCAGCAGGCTCACGAGATCCGCCCTGTGGAATGAAACAGCACGAGACCGAGGTATTTTCATGTGGCGGTCTGAAGTGCAATTAAGTGCAAATTAACACAAAACTCAAAATGTCAGATGGTTGCGAGCACAGGGCAGGTTTGTGCATGCATTTTGATTTCCGGTGTCCTTGTCACTCAGTGCGCTCACGGTGGAATGCCTCAAAGGACTCTGTCCGAGAGCATCATTTGGGACAATTTGAAAGCTCTGCCTCCGGTGTGTGTTTGATCATTCGCACACGCAACTGTACCGATACCAGCAAGCTACAGAATCACAGTGCCTGTCGACCACAGGTGCTGCTAAGTAATTAAAAGTATTGGGATGTAGCTGTATGACACAGCTCCTCAAAGAATTTGTATATGCTAATTTATATGTAGAGATGACTGGGGGATTAAATGGCAGGTGACTGGAATATCACCTAGCCACCTTATAAGCAAATGTTTTAAATTGAGTTTTAAAGGGGGGGGTGGAAGGGATAGATGATCTGGGGCCCACCACAAAAGACCCGTTCCTCAGACCACCCTGGGCCACCCCCTATCAGAGCCCCTGTTGTCAACGGCAGAAACATTCCCAGAAAAGCATTTTTAGACACTTGCTTTTATTGAAATTTAAATAGAACACGGCAAACAGAAACAAACATTTCAGTAAAGCAAGAATCAGTGGAGGACAAGAATTTGGCACTTGTACACATTTTATTGTAATTGACACATCTCAGGATATTTTCTGCTGGGCAATCCTTAGAATGCTTTCCTGTGCCTCCCCAATCTGAAATAGTCCTGTTTAGGGCCAACTAAAATACATTATTTTTAACAAGAATAAGAATTTATTATTTATACCCCGCCCATCTGGCCAGGTTTCCCCAGCCACTCTGGGCGGCTCCCAACAGAATATTAAAAGCACGATAAAAGATCAAACATTAAAAGCTTCCCTAAACAGGGCTGTCTTCCGATGTCTTCTAAAGGTCAGATGGTTGTTTATTTCCTTGACATCTGACGGGAGGGTGTTCCACAAGGAGGGCGCCACTACTGAGAAGGCCCTCTGCCTGGTTCCCTGCAAACTCACTTCTCGCAGTGAGGGAACGACCAGAAGGCCCTCAGTGTCTGGGCTCAACGATGGGGGTGGCCGAGGCCATTTAGAGCTCTAAAAGTCAGCGCCAACCAATTGTTCTCGGACACGTACTGGGAGCCAGTACGTTTAGGACCAGTGTTATATGGTCCTGGCAACTGCTCCCAGTCACCAATTTGGCAGCTGCATTCTGGATTAGTTGTAGTTTCCAAGTCACCTTCAAAGGTAGCCCCACATAGAGCGCATTGCAGTAGTCCAAGCAGAAGATAACTAGAGCATGCAGCTACACATCTGGTCCTTTAGATGCACATTTTTCCTGTTCAGAACCAGGAAATATCCCTATCCCCAGGAAACATTGCTTCTGTTTTGTCTGGGTTCAATCTCAACCTGTTGACCACCACCCAGTTTTTTAAACTGCCAGAAGTTTAGGCATGTTAGTCTCTGTGTAGCAACAATCCTAAAGAAAAGGTCTGGGGGCCATTTTGAAGATAAACCAATTTATTGTGGCACCAGCTTGAGTCTGGGTTTAAGGAAGAATGGTAAGCAATATGGTAAGAAGCTGAGAGACAAAGATAAAGCCGATTTCTCTGAACTCTCCTGCTCCCTGATTTTGCCCGGTTTCTCTCCCTCCTCCCTCCATGGTTTCGGCATCAAAATGGGGGTTAAAGGTAAAGGTAAAGGTACCCCTGCCCGTACGGGCCAGTCTTGACAGACTCTAGGGTTGTGCGCCCATCTCACTCAAAGAGGCCGGGGGCCAGCACTGTCCAGAGACACTTCCGGGTCACGTGGCCAGCGTGACATCGCTGCTCTGGTGAGCCAGAGCCGCACATGGAAACGCCGTTTACCTTCCCGCTAGTAAGCGGTCCCTATTTATCTACTTGCACCCGGGAGTGCTTTCGAACAGCTAGGTTGGCAGGCGCTGGGACCGAACAACGGGAGCGCACCCCGCCGTGGGGATTCAAACCGCCGACCTTTCGATCGGCAAGCCCTAGGTGCTGAGGCTTTTACCCACAGCGCCACCCGCGTCCCTCCAAAATGGGGGTTGCTAACCAGCAAATTAAGCGAGTAGGCAAGGACAAGAGGGGTGTCGCAATGAAAGCAGCCTCCAAAACAGTACAATGAGGATTCATGAGGACATGACATTTCCTATGACAGTTAGAGTACAGCCATAGAAACCTGGTCCCAAATTTAATTTACTGATATTTGAGAAACACTTGGCATACCGGAAAAGATTTCTTCTCTAACTATTGGCCAGATATTCCCTGGAATTTCAAACTGCTGTATTTAACCTCATTTCGTTAGCTCTGATTTTGTATTTGTCAAGAAAATCTACTGTAAACTGTTAATAAATTGTTTTAAATATAAATAAGATATATCCGTTGACTTTTATCTTAAAGCCTCTCTTTTTTCCCTAAAGTCTCCTTGTGTGTGTGTGTTTCACCCCCATCCTCCCCCAATCTATTTTATTGAGTGAGAATGTGCAGCAGCCCAGTCACTTGCATGACTGAACAAGCATTTGAATACAGACCTCTCACCTACTTTGATGGTGCTGTATCATACAATGTAGTTGTTTTACCAGCAGCAATGATTTCACAAACGACTGCCTTTTCTCTGCTTTCATTTCTCCTTGCACCCCATCTTCCCCATACGTGAAAAGGGGGAGTAGACAATAAATGGAGGGGGTGGTGTAAGAAAGGACAGGGGGGAGGTCAAGATTACTACTGTTTCCTAAAATAGCCCAGTCATCCAGCATTCCTTCAAAGCGCTCTCCTACACGTTAGGAAAAAGCAATGTAGGAAAATGTTTTTTGCGGTTCAATGCTACGAAAAAGGGAAATGGAAAAAAAAAACACCTGGTATTTTTGCATGCTCCACACAAGTTAACAGAATTGCCCAAACTCCAGATCATTTTTCTCCCGGCAGGTGTACAGCAGAGCCATCTGCAGGACTGAATAATTACTGCAGCTATTATCACATCTGGAATAATTCTATTGTGGTAGCAGTGAATCATTTATTAAAGCAAGAGCCAGGGCTACCAGCTGGGATTAATTACTTTTTAAAGGTTCGTTAAAAAGCAAACGGTAGCTGTGCTGGTTCACAGAGGGGCAAAAAACCCCTCCAAAATCCAACCAAAATGTCATAAAAGTGCATTCATAGCTGTCGTGCATGCACGACACTTGCTTTGGCTATATAAAGATTCACGTTGAACACTGGAAATAGAAATAATGAGGCATTATTGTGAAAATGGGACTTTTAACCTTCTGAAGGCGGAAGCAGCAACTGGAACAGGTTTTTTTTAATGATTACCAAAGTTTATTGATTGCTATTAAATATATACAGTCATACCTCGGGTTGAAGTAGCTTCGGGATAAGTGTTTTCGGGTTCCGTGCTGCTTCCAGGTTTCGCCGCTCGCGCATGCGCAGTCAAAATGATGTCACGCGCATGCGCAGAAGCAGCAAATCGTGACCCGAGCACACACAGATGGGGTTGCGTTCACTTCTGGATGCAAATGGGGCTCCAGAACGGATCCTGTTCGCATCCAGAGGTACCACTGTACAGTCATACCTTGGAAGTCGAACAGAATCCATTACAGAAGTCCGTTTGACTTCCAAACCGTTCAGAAACCGAAGCGCGGCTTCTGATAGGCTGCAGTAGGTTCCTGCAGCCAATCAGAAGCCTCGGAAGCACGGACGTTTGGCTTCCAAAAAGAGTTCAAAAACCAGAACACTCACTTCCGGGTTTCGATCGTTCGTGAGCCGAAACGTTTGAGTACCAAGGCGTTCGACAACGAAGGTACGACTGTAAATTTAAAGCACATTTGAAGCACTTTCTTCCCTTCAAAAGAATCCTGGGCACTGAAATTTCCACTCACAGAGTTACCATTCCCAGCCACCCTTTAAAAACTACAGTGCCTAGAATTCTTGGGGTGGGGGCGAGAGAAGAATGTGGTTTGAAAGTTCTTTGTAGTGTGTACACAGCCTCAGGCTTCCAATTTAATATGAGATCCAGGAACCAACTGTAAAAAACTTTGCAAATAATAAGGAATAGTGTTTATTCAGGACCAGGTATGTGTCAGTTGTGGTATTATTTCTTTGAATGTTGATTTCAGGTTTTTTTTTTATTTTTACTGATCTTTTTGCTAAAGCAGACTGTATCTGTGGCATGGGCCAATTTCGAAGAGGAAAGGTTAAACAGGTCAGCGTAGGGTCTCTCTATGTAATAGATGGAGACAGAAGAAACGTTAAAAATGGATCACAAAGAAAGTAGCAGAAGAACATTTCAATCCTGCGAGACTCGCTCCAACATTAAGATCACTGTATTTAAAATAGAAAGTGACCTTAAGGTCAGAGAGAGAGAGAGAGAGAGAGAGAGAGAGAGAGAGAGAGAGATTCAGTCCCACAGGACTGAATTGTTCCTTTGCTATTTCTCTTATTTTTAATGCCTGGTCTAAATCTATCTATTACACAGCATAGGGACTCTAGCTTGGCCCATGCAACATTTTGTCTTCCAAATTGCGTCATGACAAAATATGCAGCCTGCTTCAGCCAAAAGATTGCATTCGGGAAGAGAAGCTGGTGGTAATCATCATTTCCCAGAATTAGCCTTCTTCATGCGCACCCTAGGATACGAAGTTGTATGGCTGGAATTCATCAGCAGTTTTAATTGAACTTGCATGTTTTCCTGCGAGTGCAACCCATTTGAAAGGCGACTCTAATCTGGTGTGGACGTAACATTTGTTCTCCTTCGCTCTCAAGCATGCCATGGCAGTGACGGTCGTCACTCCTTCTTTTATATATATAATTTTTATTAAATTTTCTGTTTTAGAATTTAAAATACTCATTTTACATCCTTAAGATATCAGTGACTTCCCTTCTTCTCTTTCCGTGGTTCATTTTACATCTCATAAACCCCTGCATATTTTACAAAAACGATACCATCCCGTATGCCATTATTGCATCCATCAAAACTTATTTACAGTGGTGCCTCGCAAGACGAAATTAATTCGTTCTGCGAGTTTTTTCGTTCTACGAGTTTTTTCGTCTTGCGAAGCACCGCTGTGTATTGACGGTTTCCCATAGGAATGCATTGGCGGTTTTTAAAAAAAGGCGCAAGACGTTTTCGTCTTGCAAAGCAAGCCCATAGGGAAATCCGTCTTGCGAAGCAACTCAGAAAATGAAAAACTCTTTCGTCTTGCGAGTTTTTCGTCTTCCGAGGCATTCGTCTTGCGGGGCACCACTGTACACTGTTGAATTTATCTTAATGCTGCCAGCATTTTCAGCAATACACAGTTATTTCCCACATATTCAATAAACGTTTTCCAGTCTTCTCTAAACGTATGTTCATTTTGTTCTCTTATTCTATCTGTTAAGGCTGCGAGTTGTGCATATTCTGACAACTTAAGCTGCCATTCTTCTTTGGTTGGGACCTCGCTCGTTTTCCATTTGGGGGCTAACGAAACAGGGGCCATAGTAGAAGCATACATAAATAACCTTTTTTGACACCTGGGAATTTCAGTCTGAATTATCCCCAACAGAAAGGACCCTGTTTTTTTCGGGGAAAGTACTCAATGGTTGTCACTTCTTTCTGATCCCCAACAGATGGTGGTATGGAGATGTATCATTTCTGACCATGGAGGTGCCATTTAGCTGTCCTTGCTACCCTACAGATTCTAATTCTGATTATACTATCTGAGTGTCAAATATGTAGTCAGTGTAGCATCATGCACACAAAAGAGAGATGTATTAGCAGGCCTGGGAGAACTTCGAGGTTTGCAAAGTACAAGAAAATATTTAGGGGAGTGAAGAAGCTCAGGAGAAAAAAACCAGCAATGGATCAGTGAATACTGATTATGGGCATTGGGTACCGTATTTTTTGCTCTAAAAGACTCACTTTTTCCCTCCTAAAAAATAAGGGGAAATGTGTGTGCGTCTTATGGAGCGAATGCAGGCTGCACAGCTATCCCAGAAGCCAGAACAGCAAGAGGCATGGCTGCTTTCACTGCACAGCGATCCCTCTTGCTGTTCTGGCTTCTGAGATTAAGAATATTTTTTTTCTTGTTTTCCTCCTCCAAAAACTAGGTGTGTCTTGTGGTCTGGTGCATCTTATAGAGCGAAAAATATGGTACATAATGCTGAATAACAGTAAGGGCGAGGAAACTGAAAACTGGAGGACAGAGCGGTAATGAAATACAGTAGTACCTTGGCTCCCGAATGACTGAAAACCTGGAAGTGAGTGTTCCAGTTTTCAAACTTTTTCTGGAAGCTTCCGCTATTGCTTCCGGCATGCCTGTGCAATCGGAAACCAATTGGAAGCCGTGCCTTGGTTCCCAAACGTTTTGGAAGTCGAACGGACTTCCAGAACGGATTCTGTTTGACTTCCGAGGTACAACGGTATAATAATAATTTTATTATTTGTACCCTGCAAAACCATCAGATATGTAAAGGAGAACTGTGATAAGGAAAGGGGGTTTAAGAAAGATTTTGAACTCCTTGATAAAAATTCCAAATAGGAAACAGAAGTCACAGAAGAAGAGTAAAAATAAGGAAAAGTGATGAGCACCTCTGAGAAAAGAGTTTCCATGTGCTTTCATAACTACGAAGTGTGGAAGGCCGTCTGAAAGACAACGAAGTTTGTACCACCAAAGAAGAGAGACCAGCCTCAACAAAACATTTTCGTTCAAATTCCAAACGTGAAGGTCCAACTACATTGGATCTGGATGGAGAAGCTGATCGTGCGACAACGGGTTGTGTTGAAGAGGTAGCGGCCGCAGATTAGTCGCTGCCAGACAGGTCAGGATGGGAGAAACCAAAGCCTCCGAGACCAAAAGATGCTACTAGTAAGTCTTCTTCCCTTTTCTCCCTCACCTTCTTCAGGATGTGGGGAGAAGAGGGAAAGAAGGAAGAGCGTAAAGATTTCCTAGAGGCCACAGTTCTGTGAGAGAGTCGACTGCTTCTGCTACAGGAACAGTGTGCTTAGATACTTAGCAGTTCATGAGAGACATGAAGACACCGGCTTAATTTTCTAGGCATAGTCCATTTTTGCTAGCATTTACCCAATGCTGCTAAGCTTTGGGAGCAAATGAGAGCACAAAAATGAGGCTTGCTTCTCAGCTTTGCAGGACGTGGGGCGGGAGGCAGTGGGAAGACAAAGAAGTGAAGCCAAATTTCTTCCAGCCTGGGTTGGAAAGAAGAGAGGAAAATCTGAGGAATCTCTGTGCTTTTTAAAAAAAATTTACATAAAGCAAACAAGTGGGAAGGCAAAAGCTGATTAAGAAAACAAAATGGCGGGAATGAGCCAGGGACTAAAGGAGAAAAAGGAACAAAAAGGCAGAAAAAATATCCTCTCTCGGCCTTTGGGTGTCTTGGGGACATTTTCAAACCGCCACGAGAAACAAAACCGCAGTAAAAAGGACAACTTTGAAGCAACACACTAGCAGGGAATGGAAGCCACTAAGCTAAAAGCAGAAACAGACCGGATTGCAAGGCCTCAGAAGTCTCTTCAAAGTCAAACAGCAATTTCTGCCTCAGACCTTAGGAGGAGCTCAACTCCCACCTGATCTCATATTTCAGCCTCATTTGTTCAGTGTGCAGTTTCTATTCATTTGTCACATTAACAAGATCCATCATGCTTAATCCTGCCACACATTCATTCATTTAGAAAGGCAATGCACAATATTATCTGAAATGTGCGTTTTTATGTCCTGCTGCTTTGATCAATTCCCAACCCCCGTCTTTTCTGTTTAAATTAAATTAAAGTTGTACTAGGGGTTTTCTTTGGCTCAGTTAAAAAACACTTAGGCCAGCCCTGCTTTTCCAGGAATTTAAAAAGTCAACATCTTATTGGAAAGCAAATGACGTCTGACTTGAAAAAAAGCAACAGGAGAACATTTTTTTAAAGAGTTTTGTATTTTTATTGTTCAAGTAGTACAAAATCTTTATACTAACCGTATTGTTAAAATACATTTAACACAATGTGAAAAGCAAGCTTCAGCCTTACTATGTCAGTCTGTATATCATACAATCATAATGATAGAGTTTCATGAGTTATAAGACAGTTCTGCAACACTCTTGTTCAAGCATAGCAGACACCACAGCCGCAATCCAAATATTTTTGTCAACTTCAGCAAATAGACATACACACACAAGAGTATGCAAAAACATTTCCACACTAAACAGATCCTCAATGCAGTCTGCTCCAGGCCCAATCAATCACAAATCTGAATTAGGCATGGTGAAACTATTTGATTCAGTTCGCATTTAAAGGCAAATAAAGATAATTCACATTTCCCGAAACGCTATGTGAACTGCCATCTTTCAAAATTCACACATTTCCAGAATTGGCAAAGCAGTTCTCCAGCCAAGTGATGTGTACAAAAATGCATGTTTGCGGGGATACAATTGTGAAAATGAGCAAAAATCCATTACATTAGAGAATATGTAAATATGAGGAAAATGTGGCTCACAAAAATATGTATATTAGGCAAAATCGCATACATACATGTAGGAGAAATTCACACTAAAATGCTGGTGAATTTTCAGAAATATATTGCAAACTGATGTAGAGAACGGAATTTAAGACTGGTAAAATGAGAAAGTGAAGCAGATTCACCAATCCCTTATCTGGAATCAGACCCTTCTGAAGAGGCATTGCATAAATCAGGTGTTAGATGCAAAGGTTCCCCTTCAGAGGTAGGACTGCATCCTGTTTCCACATGTAGATTAGGCTCTGGAATTGGGGTTCACATTTTTTGCAAACCGAACACATTTGTTAAGGACAATAGCATTTAAAAATACCCTCCATTAAAATTGCAGGACTGTTATGGATGCTATGCTTTCAGAAGGTGAAATGTTTTCTCAGCAACCCTTATTCACCTCTACTGGCCATTTTTTTAAAAAAATAAAATAAAATTTCTGATACAGTGGTACCTCGGTTGTCGAACGTAATCCGTTCCGGAAGTCCGTTCGACAGTCGAGGCACAATGGGCTGTCAGTAAATTAAATGGGGAAACTTGAGAAACACGCCTCGGAAGCCGTTCAACTTTCGAACGGCGCGTTCAAAAACAGAAGGAATTACTTCCGGGTTCTCGGCATTCGGGTTCTGAATTGTTCGGCTTCCGAGACACTCAAAAACCGAGGTTCCACTGTACTGAGACAAAGTGATCCTACCCAACCAGGAATCGCATAAGCCAAAATCCTAGGGCACCCTTACAATGGTGTTGCATCAGTTGCTAACACCCAGGGTGGCGCCAGCCCCCGCCACCAACACTGCTGGAGCAATCCCACCCCCAGTGGAACAAAGTAGGGCCACGCTGAGCCACCTGCCCGCCTCTGCAAGGAAGAGCCTGGTCATGCCTGCTCAAAAACTGGGCACCTAGGGCCACCCTGGCACCCCCCACACTACACCCTGATCCTTAACTCCTATGGGTAAAGGTAAAGGGACCATTAGGTCCAGTCGTGACTGACTCTGGGGTTGTGGCGCTCATCTCGCTTTATTGGCCGAGGAAGCCGGCGTACAGCTTCCAGGTCATGTGGCCAGCATGACTAAGCTGCTTCGGGTGAATCAGAGCAGTGCACGGAAACGCCGTTTACCTTCCCGCCAGAGCGGTACCTATTTATCTACTTGTACTTTGACGTGCTTTCAAACTGCTAGGTTGGCAGGAGCAGGGACCGAGCAACGGGAGCTCACCCCGTCGTGGGGATTTGAACCGCTGACCTTACGAATGGCAAGCCCTAGGCTCAGTGGTTTAGACCACGGCGCCACCTGTGTCAACTCCTATGGATAGGCGTGACTAATTCATCATATCCTCCATTTTTAAAGAGATGGGTTTGGTTCCTCGTGTAGCCCAAAGGACACCGTCTACGCACGAGAAGTAACTATGGAGCAAGTTTCACAGAACTATGATAAACAATCGCTTTCTTTGGATTTGCACCATAATTATTATCACACTGCAAGGTCACTATGCCACACTGCCAATCTTAGGTATGCGACAACATCAAAAAGCCAATTTGGGGTAAGGGATGTTCTTCATTCCCTCATCCACGGGCAACGTTTTCTGCAAAAAGTGCTTCCCTTCAGCTCAGTCCTAGACAAATGTACTGGATATCTGGCAAGGGGTCTGTTTATTTAACCAAGTCATACCTAATTTTAAGGAAGCTATCACAATACAGTGCAACCTACATTTTCGTTTACTTCGAAGCCATTACTGTTAAGTGTTGTTGTTGTTATGATAAAATTTCAGGTTTATGAAGCCCACAGAACTTGTATTATGCTTATGTGAATAAGGCTTTGGGGTTTGTTTGTTTTTTGTTTTTGCTATTTTATTTGAAACCTTAAATGGAGGGACTAAAACTACATGCAGCATTTTCAAAACAGGCTTTGGTTTATTTTATTTTACCTTATTTATTAAATTTATATACCACCCTCCACCCATAGAGCTGGTGGTGACTCGCAACATAAAAATACAAGATAAAAAACACAAAATGCGTAATAAAAACAAGAACAAAAATGAAACAATAACCCCCTCCCTGAAACACATTTATAGGGTTTAGCCCTGGTTAAAGTTGAAGTATTACTTCTCACGCCTTTTATATGAGCCCATTTCCATTGTGCTACAAATATATTTTTTGATGTGCATGAATAATCAATTTCTGCTAGTAGATCCTAATTTAAAATACACAGAGGTAGGGAAAGTGCTCCCAAAAAACCAGAAATCTCTGAATTGCAACCTCCTACTTTTGCTTGGTTCAAGCTGACAAGATTTTATTTACTGTTAGAGTGGACAGCTTCCTAATCTGGGCATATTTATAAAATTAGTTATGTATATACACCGAATCTGTTGCAAAGAAAAGAATGAGCTTTTTTTTAAACTCTGATAGTCTAATCAGTTATCTTCCCAGATAATGCCCTACCACTATCATGAAAAATGTTCCTCACAGTTTAGAGGCCATTTGGCAATGAACAGTAGCAGCTTCTCTGAAACATGCCACTAGTGGAGAATTTCAGAAGGTTCATGGCCTTCAGAGTTTGCCTTGAAAAGCACCATCAACCAAAAGTAAAAATATTTCTCTCTATATATATTTGTTTATTTGTTTCATAAAATTCATACGCCGCTTGATTATACAAAAACCTCATAGCGGTTTACCAAAAAAAAGATAAAATTATCAATAAAAAAAATTGACAATAATTTAAGGCCAATGCATGCAGAAAGTCATCAACTGCCTCCGCAGTAATTCAATCACAAATCTGCAGGAGCAGAATATGGTGTTTTGGGGTTCTTTCAAGATTTAATACAACATCTATCAAGGTTCATGACCAAAACAGGTTTGTTAGAGATCGCAGAGCAGGCTTCCTCCACCTTGGCCCTCCAGATGTTTTGAGACTACAATTCCCATCATCCCTGACCACTGGTCCTGCTAGCTAGGGATCATGGGACTTGTAGGCCAAAAACATCTGGAGGGCCAAGGTTGAGGAAGCCTGTCATAGAGGTTGCTTTGAGCACAAAAACGGTAATTGTGTAAGTACACTGAGAAAATACAATTAAGCAATGCTTAATTTAGCAATCATTGGCATTTAGCAATAAATGCAAAATATAGCTCGACTTTGGTCACCTCCCTTACAGAAACAGCCAATGTATCAGACTTTGCTCCTTGGTACATCAAACACACGACAACACATTTTAACATTGCACTATGGCAGCAGAGGCATCTTGGCAAACTGATTATTGTTTGTCATTTCTAAGAAGGATTTCATTCGGTTCAACTTTATCTGAAGTGGAAAAACAGAACATTTTATAAATATAAAAATTGCTGACTGTGTGCTCCAGTAACTTGTCAAATAACTAAACTGTCCTTAAAATTTTAGTTACTAGAGCACTTAAAATACCTGGGACCAAAACCTGCATGGATTCAGTCACAAAAATTATGCGCAGCGCTAGTGCATTTATATACTTCTCTTTGGAGACCTCAGTGTCCCAGTTTCGAATTTTCCCCAAAGCTATTGTGTGTGCTTTTCCTCAAAATCCTCCATCTGCAAGAGAAGAGAAACAGAAACATGCCTCACTTTAAGGGACAAACGGCCATTTTCCAACGTGCATCTCTTTGGCAGAGGGCCTTCTCGGTGGTGGTGCCTGCCCTGTGGAATGCCCTCCCATCAGATGTTAAGGAAATAAACAACTAACTGACTTTTAGAAGACATCTGAAGGCAGCCCTGTTTAGGGAACTTTTTAATGTTTGATGTTTTATTCTGTTTAATATTCTGTTGTGAGCCGCCCAGAGTGGTTGGGGAAACCCAGCCAGATGGGTGAGGAATAAAGAAGTTGTTGTTGTGTTGTTGTTGTTGTTCCTTTAATATTAAACTTGGCCCAATAACCTTGATCATCGTACAAAGCATCAATATTCTGCAGTTCAGTGCTCACATTTTCAAGAGACACTTACTCAGAGTAGGCCCACTGAAATTAATGAACATGACTACACTAGGTCCATTAATTCCAACAGGTCTGCTCTGAATCAAAGTGATAATGCCACCCATTATCTCCATGCATATCCACAGACAGAACGTTAATAAAGGTAAAGGGACCCCTGACCATTAGGTCTAGTCGTGACCGACTCTGGGGTTGTGGCGCTCATCTCGCTTTATTGGCTGAGGGAGCCGGCATACAGCTTCAGGGTCATGTGGCCAGCATAACTAAGCCGCTTCTGGCGAACCAGAGCAGCGCACGGAAATGCCGTTTACCTTCCCGCCGGAGCGGTACCTATTGATCTACTTGCACTTTGACGTGCTTTCAAACTGCTAGGTTGGCAGGAGCTGGGACTGAGCAACGGGAGCTCACCCCGTTGCGGGGATTCGAATGGCCAACCTTCTGATTGGCAAGTCCTAGGCTTTGTGGTTTAACCCACAGCGCCACCCACGTCCCAGAACGTTAATACCTAGAGACAAAAGACACTTTTGGAGTTTATGTAATGATATTATCCCTCACAGACCTGAATTTTGTCAGAAACATGGCAATCTTGCGTTTTATAAACCTACCTATAAATTATTTAAAGTCCTACATTCAGAACTGACAACTTACTGACCTCTGCTTCCATCACTTTCTGGGTCCAACTGTCACGCTGAGCCAGATCTTGATCTATCCTCTTGCTTGGCAGGTGTGCGCTGCTGCTCATCTGGTACCTGTTTGGCAGCAGGTGTGACTGGCGCCTCTTTCAAGGCTTCTTTGACAGGGGTTGCCGGCATTTCACCATTGAGGCTTTCGACGCCACTGACAGACATCAAGTTCTTACGTTCCTTGGAAGCAGATTTGTGTTCCACCTTTGTGACTCTAAACCTGTAGGGACAACGCTGAGCTATTAAAGCCATCCAGCATTTCACTACCGCCTCTGCAAAATTAGGAAAGGTTTCTCTAAATTTACAATTGTATTAGTTTTGAAATAACTGAGGGGCTTATCACTTTGAAAGACGTAAGACAGATGATCTTGCTGGGAGACTGTTTGGGGGGACAGGGAGTGGGGGAGTGGGGGACTCCCTGGTCCTGAATGGGGCAACTGTGCCCCTGAGGGACCAGGTGCGCAGCCTGGGAGTCATTCTGGACTCACAGCTGTCCATGGAGGCGCAGGTCAATTCTGTGTCCAGGGCAGCTGTCTACCAGCTCCAACTGGTACGCAGGCTGAGACCCTACCTGCTCGCAGACTGTCTTGCCAGAGTGGTGCATGCTCTAGTTATCTCCTGCTTGGACTACTGCAACACGCTCTACGTGGGGCTACCTTTGAAGGTGACCCAGAAACTACAACTAATCCAGAATACGGCAGCTAGATGGTGACTGGGAGCGGCCGCCGAGACCACGTAACACCAGTCTTGAAAGACCTACATTGGCTCCCAGTACGTTTCCGAGCACAATTCAAAGTGTTGGTGCTGACCTTTAAAGCACTAAACGACCTCGGTCCTGTATACCTGAAGGAGCGTCTCCACCCCCATCATTCTACCTGGACACTGAGGTCCAGCTCCGAGGGCCTTCTGGCGGTTCCCTCACTGTGAGAAGCGAAGGTAAAGGGAACCAGGCAGAGGGCCTTCACGGTAGTGGCGCCCGCCCTGTGGAATGCCCTCCCATCAGATGTCAAGGAAATAAACAACTATCGGACATTTAGAAGACATCTGAAGGCAGCCCTGTTTAGGGAAGTTTTTGATGTTTGATATTTTATCATGTTTTTTATTTTTTGTTGGAAGTTGCCCAGAGTGGCTGGGGAAACCCAGCCGGATGGGCGGGGTATAAATAATATATTATTATTATTATTATTATTATTATTATTATTATTATTATTATCATTATCATCATCATTATTAACTATCAAAACAATATGTGGAGAAGTAGGCAGTTAGAAATTATGGCTGCGCTGCAATTACAAATTCTAGAAGAGTAACTATGTTGACAAACTAATGGATGCTCTTTTAAGAATTTGTCCCACCAGAGCAGAGAGTCTCAAACATTCTACCGCTACGGTAGTTCTGAACGCAATTCAACTGTTTTAATTCCCTAAATATTATTCCCCCACCTCTCTTTTGCACTTTAGTCACTGTTCTTACCAGCACTACAAACATGGGACTTCATCAGAATATAGATTGTAAGCCTGGAGCTTACCAACCACGCAGAAACAAATGCGTTATAACACACCTACAAATTTGTCTTTGGCTTTTTCCTGTACAGCACTTGCAGCAAGGGGTCTTGAGTCCTCTTGCAGTTTTGAAGCAGGCACGCCCGGCCCGACAGAGTCAGGAGGCCCTAGAGTTCCCTGCACCAACGCAAAAACCTACGGGGAAACTTCTCCGTTTGCACGGAGCTTCCAAACTCATTTTCTGCACCAGTTCGTCCTCAATAGTACCACAGGCAAAGGGAGTGATATTCCAGCTGCTGTGCAGCTGGGATTACGAGGGACTAGGCCTGCACAGGAAAGAAGCTGGCCAATTTCTGCTGAAGAGATAGACTGGCCTGTTTCACATTGTAGCTGAACTAAACTAGACGTAGGCTTGCCTTATCTTGAAGAGCAAAAAAGAGGACCGCTTGAGGCCTTTTCTTCCAGCTTGGGCTGGCAGAAGCCATACCTGAGCCAACAGCCAACAAACAAACAAACAACACCCCAAATGTTCAAGTTAGAAGGAGAAAGTGTGATGGACCTTTAATACCAAAAACCCAGGCATTTCCTTTAAAATGTAACACCCCCCTCCCTGTAGTGGGAGGGATTGCTATAATGAATTATAACAAATATAGAGTAAGCCATCTGTGTCAGCAATGAAAGCATTGCGTTGACTGGGTTTAAACTATTTTGATATAATTCTTGATCAATCCACACCTCTGCATCCCTGTTCCATTTCTCTTTCTTGACCAGTCACGCACACTGCCAGTTGCTTCGCCAGGCAGGCATCCTGGGTCATCAATAACAGTGGGCAGCTTCTTTGATGTAGCTTTTCTGATATGTTAATCTTAGGATGTTAATCTTAGGGCCAGGAAACAGATCTCACCTGAAGGTGATAATGATCGCTGTCTTCCTGGCCATCCTTCTTATCATGTGTATTGCTTGTTTATGACCTCAGGCGTTGCCAAATGCACTCCTTTGTAGTTCTGTTTTGTTTACCCCAGAAATATGTGTGCTTAATTAGTTTTGGTAGTTTAACTTTGTCCCCATGTGGGGTTTTTTGAAATGCTTAGAAGAAATCTGATTGGTTCTTACGAACACTCTGTAAAAAGTTTTTTGTGAATAAAACGACCTGGGCCAGGGTGTGGAGGCAGAGATTATTATACGCACCCTTCCCAGAGTCTTGCTGCTTCAAGATTCTGTGTATATTCTTATTAATCAGAGTTCAATCCTTCCTTTGCTTTGGGAACGCCTCACCTTCCCCCCCCCCCCGGGATGGGCATGTTGCCCCCCGCAAAAAAAGAGGACATATCCGGTATTTCCTGGACATATGGCAACCCTAAACTAGAGTTTAAATGTGAAGGTGCAGTAGCATCATGCATGCCACCGAAACTGCGAATCCACCACAGTACTGAGAATCAAGTCATGGTTTCACCTAAAATGAAATTATAAACAGGCACACCTTCCAACAGACAACACTGTAACCTCCCCATGCCGGGCTCTTCTTGGTTCTTTGGATTTTTTAGCTGGACTGAACAGGTGCCACCTCTTCTGATTGCAGCGGCTACAGTCACCCGTTCCGGCAACTCCACCGACCGTATGCAAATGGCGGCCTCGGCAAGTGTGTTTCAGCTGCGGACCTCCGGACGATGAGGGGGACACGGGACTTGTTGGACTGCCTGGCGAAGTCGGACTAGTAGGGCTATATTTAAAGAGCAAAAAACACAAACGTTACAGGACAGAAACGTAGTATGGTATGGTGGTGGACATGTGGTGGACAGAGGACGAGATGGTTCATGTGGTGGAAAGAGGACGAGTTCTCGAAGCTACCAGCATGAGTTGGACTAAACTGCGGGAGGCAGTGGAAGACAGGAGTGCCTGGCGTGCTCTGGTCCATGAGATCACAAAGAGTCGGACACAACTAAACGACTAAACAACAACAAAGGTAAAGGGACCCCTGACTGTTAGGTCCAGTCGTGGACGACTCTGGGGCTGCGGTGCTCATCTCGCTTTATTGGCCGAGGGAGCCGGCGTACAGCTTCTGGGTCATGTGGCCAGCATGACTAAGCCACTTCTGGCGAACCAGAGCAGTGCATGGAAACATCGTTTACCTTCCCGCCGGAGCGGTACCTATTTATCCACTTGCACTTTGACGTGCTTTGAAACTGCTAGGTTGGCAGGAGCTGGGACCGATCAACAGGAGCTCACCCCGTCGTGGGGATTTGAACCACCAACCTTCTGTTCGGCAAGCCCTAGGCTCTGTGGTTTAGACCACAGAGCCACCCACGTACCAGATGTTAATCAACCAAAGGCTTGGTTGAAGAGGAATATTTTTGCCTGGCACCTAAAAGTGCACAAGAAACGTCCCTGGGGAGAGCATTCCACAAACAAGGAGCTACTGCTCTTTTTACATAACGTATCTGCCCCATTCCTTGCAATGGCAGTTGAATATGGACATCTTTGGGGAATGATTTCCATGCTGGCAGTCGCACCAGACCAGTGAGCTGAATTTAAGTCCAGCTGAAATGAATGGGACAGTTCCAGGTCAATTAATAGCACTCAAGCGAAGTCCCATTGATTTCAACTTGTCCCGGACACGACTAAATGACTAAACAACAACAATCTACAGTGCCACTTGTACACATTCATCACCTTTTAGAAAAATATAACAACAATAAAAAAAGCTCTATTTAAACAGGAGAAAAACAATGCCAGCCATGGAGGGCAGGTGCTGTCACAAACACAACTGAATCCACATCTGGCTTCTCAACAAACTTGCAATGCCAGTTTCTCCTGAGCGAGACCCTGGAGGGGAAATGGTTTGAACAGCGAGTCTGCTTCCAGAACAACTCTCCCCCATCAAATGTTTGCATCTGTACACAGCCTAAGTTCAAGTATGTGTGACCAGAAATATTCTTTCACCTTACCTATGTTTCCTTGCCTCCTCATGCTCTCTCCTGCTCTACTGGATGTTTAAATTGTTAAAGTTCGCCAGAACACTTACCTCTTTGATGCGATTATAGGTACGTGCATATGTGCGAGCATATTTCTTATCTCACACGGACAGGATATTTGTAAAAACATGCCGCTAACTCTAGCTTAATGTAACGTGCACCCAACTTTTAAAGACACGTACATGAAACTCTAAGAACTTCACTATGACAGTACAATCTGTCTGAGAAAGCTTGCGTTTGCAAACTTCAAACAAACCGCCTTCTGCAACAACCTCAAAAACCACTAACATCTTGTCTCCACTGAATGTGGAGCATAAAATGGAAAAAAAAGGTTTTACCTTTCAGGATCATATACAGAGTTATCTGCCACCATGGCCTTCAGAACATCAGCATTAGCTGCAAGAATGACATAAATAAGAAATACTTAACATTTTGGAGTTGATCTCTTTGGAGTTTAAGTAATGCCTGGCCTAACTTGGACATTACGCACACTTATATCAATAAGATAACATGCCGCAAATAACTTTGGTTGTAGTCCTGACCCCAAAGCAGTTTGAATCCTTGGGAAAATATCTCTTTGGCATGTATGAATGAGAAAGTGTATACGATGCGTGCTGTGAATTAAAAGTCCTAAATTAAATGTCTTCATTACTTCCAAAGGTTGCATATTGGCAGTGAGAAGAGGCAATTCAAAAAGTGGGAGGGGGTCTCTCCCCCCCCTGCCCCCATCATTCCTCCTCTCTCTCATTTACACATATATCTTGAAGCCATTTTGATTGAGAAAAGCATTAGAGAGAGAAAAATGATTGCCAGGGGGTGATCTTTGTAGATCTAGCAGCATATGGTGCGGGGTGGTTCATAAATATTCCTCCCCCTTCCCTCTGGCTGCTGATACAAGCCTAACTGATGCCTCCAATTGGAGCCAAAAGAAACTGAATAAAAACGAGCCTAAATTCTGCAGATGGGAGGCATAGTGAGGAGGGGAGGCTGTGGACCAGAGCTTCCTCATGACCTGCACATATTTTTTAAATAGCCATATTGCATACCTTCATTTTTCATAATGTAGTCAACTATTTTCCCCACGGTGTCACCATTGTCATTTGTACTTTCGTTCAGCTCTGGAAAGAGAAAGAAAGATTTGGCTTGTGGGCTGGATAACCAACCAACCAGGACTGGAGATGTAAAGTATCTGGTGAAGTTAAAACTATGGTGGCTGGGGTGGGGAGCAATGTCTCCCTGAGGGTTTCTGGAGCGGGGAAGAATTGAAAAATTGCAATAATGCCATGCTTTCCTCCTTATCAAAGCTTATTTTGCTGCTTTATCATAAGATGCACTGTTTTTTACCATTTGACATATTGATGAAATTTACTCAGAGTGAAAGGTAAGACTACTTTTATTGCCATAAAATGAAAATGTATGCACATAACTTATTTTAATAACTGAAGTCTTGCTTTTCCAGTGTGATGGATATGGCCTGTTTTTGTGGACAATTCTGTGAAGTTCAGGTGTAATGCTTACCAGTTCTGGCCTTGGATTATGTTCAGCAATACAGTAGTACCTCAGAAGTCGAACGGAATCTGTTCCGGAAGTCCGTTCAACTTCCGAAACATTTGGAAACCAAGGCACGGCTTCTGATTGGTTTCCGATTACGCAGTGTGTTCTGTTTTGGTTTCCGAAACAAGTTCAAAAACTAGAACACTCACTTCCGATTTTTGATCTTTCAGGAGCCGGATCATTCGACTCCAAAAGCGTTCAGGAGCAGAGGTACAACTGTAATACCTTTAACCAGGAAATAGTTACGGGAAATTAGTAAACTACACGCCTCTCCTAATATGTCCCACGGAGGAACTTACGATCTTTAAACAAAAACATCTTGGAGGTCCCAGGCCACAGAGAGGTTAGGCTGGCCTCAACCACAGCCAGGGCTTTTTCGGCTGTGGCCCCGATCTGGTGGAACGCTCTGCCACAAGAGACTAGGGCCCTGCGGGACTTGACATCTTTCCACAGGGCCTGCAAGACAGAGCTGTTCCACCAGGCCTTTGGGCCAGGGCATAGCCTGACTCCCTCCTTTGGCAATCTTCACAGAACTCTAGCCCAATGGTTGCAATCAATTTGATTTGAATTAATTTTATAATTAAATGATTTTAGAATGTTGTATTATTTTATTGTTGTTAGCCGCCCTGAGCCCAGCTTCGGCTGGGGAGAGCGGAATATAAATACAAAATAATAATAATAATAATTATTATTATTATTATTATTATTACACACGTATCATATTATGAAAATCACAGGCCCTGGGCCAAAACCTTGCTAACCTGCTGAATGATCTGGCTCTCGTCATCAGGGAAATAAATAAATCAATTGCAAGGTTAAGCACAGTTTTGCAAGTTTCCAAGGTCCACCTGAACAGAGCTTGCAGACCACCAGTGTATACAGACCACAGTTTGAGAGCCTCTGACCCAAGCACTATAAAAATGGGGTTAATGCTTGTTGTTCCTTATTTCCACATTAGCACAGGCACCAGTCTTTTAAATCATTCTCGCCTACCTATCTTTTCCCCAAGCTGCTCCTCCTCTTGCTCAGATTCTGTCGTACAGCGATATCCTTTTTTCTTTAGCATATGGCAGATGAAGACCCCCAGGAGTCCCATGAGGAAAAAGACAGGAATCAGGAAATATGCAATATATTCTGGGTGCTGCCCATTTCCTGACGATCCACTTTCAGGTTTATTTGCAACATCATCGGCGCTATGGCTTGCCAAGGTTCGAGGGCCCCCTATGAAAACAAGGGGGGAGAAAGACTACAAAATTAGTGAGATTTGTACAGCAATGCTGATATTTTATGCTTTCTACAGTGCTTCCCAGTCCAGAAACTAAATGTTCCCCAAAAGCAAGGCACCAGATGAGCAAATCCTGGATACTATAGCCAAGTATGTATCTCATTTTGATGGCAAGTAAAATTGAATTCTATAATGCAATTGTTTAAATTACTTTGATTTAGCTGTTCTGCTTAAGCATAATTATAGAGTTAACAACATAATTATAAATTTGATTTATCCACTGCACTGCATTATTATGTATTACAATGTTTTGTTATTTTTATGCATTAAAAGAACGAATTCATCAACAAGAAGTGAGCCTTGCTCGTGGAAATATATAATCAAACTTATTGACTCAATTCATACAATCACACCATACTACTTTGTCAAAAGTGGCCAGCAATGGTTCGCAACTCTGTATGCCAACCAGAGCCAGAAAACCTTGGAAAAACCATTGTCACAGCCATGCATCTGTCTCCAAAGGCACCAGGAGTGAAATTAAGAAAGCCAAGTGCTGAGAAGAGTTGAAATGAAAGCAGACAGGAAGGTGTAAATCAGTTTGCTTATTCCAAATGCTAAAAAAGAAAGAAAATTGAGCCTGTATAAAGCCTTTGAGTGCTTCAGAAATGCCCACAATGAAGGATGCAATATTTCAAGTTATACCAGACTATCTTTATACACAAAGAGAAAATGTGACATTTTAAGCAAAACTGGAATAGTTCGCACCTTCTTTGAATTCTTCACTTATTCGAGAAGGAAGCTAAGCTGTAGCCCTTTCTACTTTACACCTCCACTTAATTTCTAACACCCTAATATTTAATCATGCCTTCCTCACAAAACCACAGCAGCAGCAGCAGAGACACTGATTTACACAGAGCTTCTAATGGTCAAGCCCAAGCAATATTTATATATTCCCGATTTCTGAAAAAATTACAAATGTGACTTACCGCTGAACATCCAGCATTGCTTCCGATGTTTGGGATAGATCAAACGGTCTGTCCGCAAGTGGACAGAAATTCAGAGCTATGTTTTCCTTTCATCTGCAATGTGCTAATTATGAGAGCTGCCACAGTTCACAGCTATTCCTAGACAAAACTGTGGTTTTGATGTGGTTTCCATTCCTCCCCCACCCCCTTGGGTTCCTCACTCTTTTTGACAAACAGAATCACATAAGGAATCCAACAGCGTAGTCAATCACATCAGAGACAGTTCAGCAGTTGTTGCTGCTGTTGTTTAGTCGTTTAGTCGTGTCCGACTCTTCGTGACTCCATGGACCAGAGCACGCCAGGCACCCCTGTCTTCCACTGCTTCCCGCAGTTTGGTCAGACTCATGTTTGTAGCTTCGAGAACACTGTCCAACCATCCCATCCTCTGTCGTCCCCTTCTCCTTGTGCCCTCCATCTTTCCCAACAGCAGTGGTTTAGACCACAGCGCCACCCGCGTCCCTCTAATACCACTTCCTCTTCCCTAATAGTGGGCTACCTTTGAAGGTGACCCGGAAACTACAACTAATCCAGAATGCGGCAGCTAGACTGGTGACTGGGAGTGGCCGCCGAGACCATATAACACCAATCTTAAAAGACCTACATTGGCTCCCAGTACGTTTCCGAGCACAATTCAAAGTGTTGGTGCTGACCTTTAAAGCCCTAAACGGCCTCGGTCCAGTATATCTGAAGGAGCGTCTCCACCCCCATCGTTCTGCCCGGACGCTGAGGTCCAGCGCCGAGGGCCTTCTGGCGGTTCCTTCACTGTGAGAAGCCAAGTTACAGGGAACCAGGCAGAGGGCCTTCTCAGTAGTGGCGCCCGCCCTGTGGAACGCCCTCCCATCAGATGTCAAAGCGATAAACAACTACCTGACATTCAGAAGACATCTGAAGGCAGCCCTGTTCAGGGAAGTTTTTAATATGTGACATTTTAGTGTATTTTTCATCTTTGTTGGAAGCCGCCCAGAGTGGCTGGGGAAACCCAGCCAGATGGGCGGGGTACAAATAATAAATTATTATTATTATTATTATTATTATTACCCCATACATCCTGGAGGTTCATATAACCCATCAGAACTATGCCTAGGGTGGAGCAGAGGTGTAACAAAACAGATGTTTATATTGAAGTACAGTGGTACTTCGGGTTACATACGCTTCAGGTTACAGACGCTTCAGGTTACAGACTCCACTAACCCAGAAATAGTACCTATGGGCTAAGAACTTTGCTTCAGGATGAGAACAGAAATCGTGCTCCGGCGGCACAGAGGCAGCAGGAGGCCCCATTAGCTAAAGTGGTGCTTCAGGTTAAGAACAGTTTCAGGTTAAGAACGGATCTCCGGAATGAATTAAGTACTTAACCCGAGGTACCACTGTATAGCTGTACCACTGTATAGCCAAGAGGAGACAGTTCTCTTGACTGACTGACTATAATTGCAAAAATGAGACTTTCAGCAGCACCACTGACTATAATTGCAAAAATGAGACTTTCTGCAGCACCAAGTATCTTTATTTTTCCACTAAAATATGAAGAAACTGCTCTCAGAGACCTAAGTTGATGAGGAGCAAACTAAATTAGACAGGTGATGAAAGTCAGCCAGATTTTCATGCTGCTAACCCACAAGTCTGTCTGTGCAAGCTGGCTAAAGTTAGCCCCTTTTATCAGGAGGACGTTCCACTCAAAGTAAAGGCACAAGGCTTTCCGCTCTTTAATAGCAGTAATGATGTCATTTCATCTTCCTAATCTAGCCCTTGAGGAAGCTTGCAATCAGAAAACAAAAAGGAAGCTGGCAGACAAACGGCAAGAAATGTTTTCCGCAGGGTGAGAAAAATGATCCTCATAAGTTCATAAGTTCTGTCACAAAAGCAACAAGAGCGAATAGCCGCTAGATCTATGTTTGTGTTTTGCTTTAAGGCAGTCAGTGGATTAAACAGTTTTTGGCTGATTAACTACCTTCGTAGTTTCAGCCTGTTTCGTAGTTTCTCCAGCATGTCGCCCAGGCAGTGGCAAAGCAGTACCCTCCAGCTAGCAGGATTGAACCCTCTGCTCATCAGCTGTTGAACAGAGGGCTCAATCCTGCTACCTGCTCCTTCTGAACTTCCCTGTGGGGAACAAGCAATACCTCCCCTTACCACCAAAATCAGATGATGGACAGGAGTGCGGTCTTAACTACATGAAGAAGTTGGCCCACAGGGCTGGGTGGAGATAATAATCTGACCCACTGGACAATAGGAGTTCATCACTCCTGCCTAATGGACTAGATCTGAATACTAGATCATCTCCCAGTTTCCTGGAACAATTGTCCTTCTGTAATTCACAGCTGACTTCATTTTAATTTTTGACTGATCAAATGCCCAACTTTGCATGTGCTCTACAGCAGTTGGTGCTTACAAAAACCGAAGCAGTTTGCTGAGTGGCCTCTATGCTCCTATCAATTTACAAATTTTAACTTTGATGTTTACTGGCATTTTTATTTATATATTTTCTTTTGTGCTCCAAATTTAACCAAATTGGCTGAAATCATGCAGAGCAGTATTGAGAAACCTGAGAGGGATAAAAAAAATAATCAAAGTAGCCATGTTGGTCCAATAGTGTGTGGTTAATATCTTCAGGAGGACCAATTTTTTTTTTATTAAAAAAGAGTATGGTTAGCGAGTTTCGAATTCATCAGGACAGATGAAAAATATTGGGACATGAAAGAACTCTCACTTCTTTGTGCATTTTTAAGTCGACCCTGATAAATACAGCTTTTGGACTGTACAAAGATAGTTGATGAAATTGATCTTGTCTTTACTAACAGAACAGCAAAATGTAAGGCGTATCATGCTGCTTCTGTTCCTGCTGAATTCGCTATTCAACGCTCAGCAAAGCTGATCTTTCTATTCCAAAAAAAACCCCCAAGATTCACTAAACACCAGACAGAAACAGAAGCTACATCGTGGCTCCTTTTTTAAAAATATAGCTGAGCACCTTTGAGGGGGAGTTATGAGAGTATAAAAAGTGTAAGTAGTGGCCTATTTTACGGGGTGCTAATAAGTATTACCGAGTTAACATAAGGTATTAAGTACAGCGGTACCTCGGGTTAAGAACTTAATTCGTTCTGGAGGTCTGTTCTTAACCTGAAACTCTTCTTAACCCGAGGTACCACTTTAGCTAGTGGGACCTTCCGCTGCCGCCACGTAATTTCTGTGCTCATCCTGAAGTTCTTAACCCTATTTCTGGGTTAGCAGAGTCTGTAACCTGAAGCGTCTGTAACCTGAAGCGTCTGTAACTCAAGGTACCAATGTACATGCCAAGAAAATTATGACTATATCTGATGTAACACTAGTAATACATTATGGGAGAAGAGGCCTGGGGGGGGGGGATGAAAGAGGGGGCTGTTTTTTCTGAACCTTCACATCTCTAGACAGGATAGGGAAATGAATGAACATGGAGCTAAACTGATCAACTAGTAAGAAACAGTAAACATTAACCTCCCACCTGCCAGCCAAGAACATGGATATAGACAGAGACAGCCCTCTTACACCAGCCCCTGCCTATGCGGTACCCCTCCAGAGCCAGCGTGGTGTAGTGGTTAAGAGCTGTGGACTCGTAATCTGGTGAACCGGGTTCACTTCCCCGCTCCTCCACATGCAGCTGCTGGGTGACCTGGGGCTAGTCACACTTCTCTAAAGTCTCTCAGCCCCATTCACCTCACAGAGTGTTTGTTGTGGGGAAGGAAGGGAAAGGAGAATGTTAGCCGCTTTGAGACTCCTTAGGGCAGTGATAAAGCGGGATATCAAATCCAAACTCTCCTCTCTCTCTCTCCGAGTCCAGACTAACTTTGGTCTTTGGTTTTGGAACAGACTTCCAGAATGGATTAAGTTTGAGAACCAAGGTACCACTGTAATCCACAACCACCAGAGGGCACCAGGTTGACACAGGCAAGAGAATTTTTGAGAGCAATTTCCCTAAAAGCCAAAGTGTTCAATCTAGTAGAATCAAAACAGTCACGCTTGGATTGTAGCACTTTAAATTGCAGGTGACGGATTTTTTATATATAAAAAAAACTTTGCAATTTTAAAAAACCACCTCAGCACCAGGTAAAGCTACATTCCAGTAAATGATACATTCATCTCCCCTAGTGCCAAGATTTGCAGAAATCAGTCTGATGTTTAGAGAAAGCAAACCTTAGAACTTATTTAGATTTCACCTTCTCGCACAAACATAAGCCAACCATAAAATCACAACTCTCTTTGAAGTTCATCTTGCATCCTTTAACTAGACCAATAGGGATTAAGTAATACATCTGTATGGTTAGTTAAGGATCAGGAAGTGATGGCCAAAAAAAGAAAAGCTGTAATGTGAGTCTCAAAAGGTAATTGTAATCAAGTTATCCGTACTTGACTTCACTGCTAAAATGGACCCAACCTCCCTTATGTAGCTACCCATTCAAATTCTCTTCTGTCCTTTGCCTCCACAAACTGGAACGTGTCCAGAGGAGGGCAACCAAAATGGTCAAAGGCCTGGAAACGATGCCTTATGAGGAACGGCTAAGGGAGCTGGGCATGTTTAGCCTGGAGAAGAGGAGGTTAAGGGGGGATATGATAGCCATGTTCGAACATATAAAAGGATGTCACATAGAGGAGGGAGAAAGGTTGTTTTCTGCTGCTCCAGAGAAGCGGACACGGAGCAATGGATCCAAACTACAAGAAAGAAGATTCCACCTAAACATTAGGAAGAACTTCCTGACAGTAAGAGCTGTTTGACAGTGGAATTTGCTGCCAAGGAGTGTGGTGGAGTCTCCTTCTTTGGAGGTCTTTAAGCAGAGGCTTGACAACCATATGTCAAGAGTGCTCTGATGGTGTTTCCTGCTTGGCAGGGGTTGGACTCGATCGCCCTTGTGGTCTCTTCCAACTCTATGATTCTATGATTCCACAGAAATGTGCTGCTTGCTCCTGCTGTCTCAACCTTTTCTGTCCGTTAGCTGTTCTCTCCCTGCAATGTCGCTTCTACCAATTCACAGAAACCACTAGCCATTTCCTCACTGGTAAATCCAAGGGTCTCTGCAGCCTATGGCCTCCTCCTGCTGCTTCCTGACCTCTCTGCTGCCTTTGATAATTGATCAAAGTTATCACTTGCCTAACTCCCTTTGTTCCCTAGGTCTTCATGATACTATCCTTCATTAATTTCATTTCTGTGCAATCAGTTCTTTTAACGCTGCCACAAGTGAAAAGGCCAAGCCTGTTTTTTTCCTCCCCTCGTTCCAGCCGCCAGGTCTATTCAAAATTCAGCTACCATAATCACTCGCCTCAGCCACCACTCCAACCACAATTATTCTACATAAGCACCTGCACTAATAGCCTGTTCACTCCCAGACCCAGCGAAAGCACTTCATTTATAGCTTCACTGTTCTTCATAGTTTTCCATTAACCTGATTATCTCTTTGCTTTTATATCCTGATACATCCCTGTCCAGAAAGTCTCCCAGCAACTGAATTAAATGCGCACTCAGCCTGTTTATCCCACCGACCGTTTCCATCACCTTCCTTGGTTCTTTTCCCGTGGTAAAATTTTAAACTGTAAGCTCCTCAGGGCAGGGACCTGTCATCATATACAGTGGTACCTCGGGTTACATACGCTTCAGGTTACATACGCTTCAGGTTACAGACTCCGCTAACCCAGAAATAGTGCTTCAGGTTAAGAACTTTGCTTCAGGATAAGAACAGAAATCACACGGCGGCAGCGGGAGGCCCCATTAGCTAAAGTGGTACCTCAGGTTAAGAACAGTTTCAGGTTAAGAACGGACCTCTGGAACGAATTAAGTACTTAACCCGAGGTACCACTGTAGTTTGTAAAGTACCATGCCCAACGGGTGATCAAAAGGGTCCCTTCCTCTGACATAGGACGACTTCCACTGGAAGGAGGGAACCTTTGGATCCAACCCATTGCTCTCCCCCCCCCCCAAAAAAAACCTGTAAGTATTTAAAGGTTTTTAAACAATAACACAATTCAAGCCCAACACATTTACAATGTGATTTAAAAGGTGATGTACATACAAATGTGTAAGGTATTTTCCTGTTACGAGGATCACCACGCAACACAATCCACAGGTAAATTCGCATTCACACCCACCCACATTCTCCCATGATGCGGTACAGAGAGGTGAGGACCCACACAATTATCCATATAGTTTATGAAAGTGGAATAGACCTTATCAAGCCTGTCCTAATAAACCCACTGATGGCAATATATTAGAACCATGAACTTAGAAACATGCATGAAATTTCAGGTGAACAAATCAAGCCAGTGGGCATAATATATGACTAGACTTGTCCACTAAAAAAACCTCAAATCAGCTTTTTGCAGAATTACAATGTAGAGCGCTTAATCATAAACTGACACATATTTTCTGGCATGTGCCCCATTAATAACCTTGCAAATCAAGCTGTTCCTAATTTTCCATGTCCCCTTATTATTGAAAAAAAGCCTCCAATTTTTTTAAAAAATATTGTTTGCCAATAGATTTTTTTTAAAATCACATAATGGATAGTTTCCCATCTTAAAACATCCTGTTCCAGCACAGTACATAAATCTGTCATGCACATGCAATAATTTTATGGGACCAAAAAATAAATTCTCCATGACTAGGATTCTTTACAGAAGTTTAAATGACGGAGCTTTTAACAAATGCAAAAAGAATGCGCCACACGTTCCCCTCCCCCGCTGCTGCTGAGATGCACTCCTTTGCGACAAAGTACCTAATGAAAAAATTAAATTAATGAGCATACTGTAGATTAATGCAAAATGCGTACATAGAAGAACAACAAGTTCCTATTTAAGCATGTGTCAGTTTCAGCAGCCATATGCATAACATACTAAGTGTGGGCCAATCATTTATTGCTTTGTTTAAACCCTGCTCTTCTTTCAAACGTAACAAAATTCTGGTTACAACAACGAAAAGAGCATGTTATGAAATATATCAACCCTGCAGAATATCATTAGATCAAACTATGCCAAGAAAACTTAAGAGCAAAGCTGGAGGCTGCAAAAGACAGCAACATTTTTCAGCACCTCATTCTTGAATATAAAGGAGTAGAAAATTGAAATGAACCTGAGAATCACACATTGGCTTGTTAGAAATTACTAGTGTTTGCTTTCAAAGGGCAAAACTCTATTTTGACACCAAGCAAAGCAGTCAGTATGTGGCTCCATGTTTAACTAAGGAAAACAAGGCCTGGTTTCTCCCCACCATCAGTTACTCCTTTTCATTCAACCTCACCTGTCCCAGAAATATTTTTAATTCATTGTTAGGAGAACCAGAGAGGATAGGCCTAGTTAGAAATGCTATCCTTCTTGCTATAACTATTAAGTGCCACACTTTTTATTCCAATCAACTTTCATTAGGATGGAGAATGGAAACAGAATCATTTTCCTGATCGTCGTTCCAAGAACCCTAAACACCTTCCTGGAATTAAAAAAGGTAAAGGAACATGTATATTCCTGGAATATACAGATTCAGTCCAAAGGCTTGTCCAGTCACTTTCTACTTCCCCAGGAAAACCTGCTGTTTGCCACCAAAACAGAACAAACGGCAACAGCGGTGTTCAAAATTAGCCAGGCACAGGCATGTTTTGTGACTGGCATGGGTCCAATTGCAACCACGTGGAGATTTCTGGATGCTGGGATGGCGACTGACATCTTTGGCTGGCTGGCCGGCCCCTCCAGCTTTCTTAAGCAGATAAGCAGAAGCTTATTTATTGATTTATATCCCATATATACAGTCCTTTTCCCCCCAGGGAGTACTCTAAGGGTATGCAGTACCGGCACATCTCCTTTTTTGTTGTCAAAAAGTGTGGCACTGTAACAACTTCATGGTGAGTACTGGCACCTATTTTACTAGGGAAAAAAGCACTGCATGGTTCACACCCTCCTCAGTTACTCCTTACTACAACAACCCTATGAGGTAGGATAAGAGACTGTGACAGACCCAAGGTCACCCAGTGAACTTCTTGGCCAGGGGTCAGCAAACTTTTTCAGCAGGGGGCCAGTTCACTGTCCCTCAGACCTTGTGGGGGGCCGGACTATATTTTGAAGGAAAAAATGAACAAATTCCTATGCCCCACAAATAACATAGAATTGAATTTTAAATAAAAGCACACATTCTACTCAAGTAAAAACACCAGGCAGGCCCCGCAAATAACCCAGAGGTGCATTTTAAATAAAAGGATACATTCTACTCATGTAAAAACAAGCCAATTCCCGGACTGTCCACGGGCCAAACTGAGAGGGCCGGATCTGGCCCCCAGGCCTTAGTTTGCCTACCCATGTTCTTGACTGAATGGAGATTTGAACCCTGATCTCCCAGGTTTGAGTCCAGCCCTCTAACCACTACACCACACTGGCTTCCTAGAGTACTTCTGCTACGGAGCAACTCTATGAATTAATAAGGTACATAAATATGGGGAAAGCCAAATGTCACGTAGAGAAAGATCTAAAATATTTTCATTGAAATAATTTTAATTGTAAATTTGTTTTATTCTGGATTGTTTTGTTTGATGTTTTGATGTGTTGCAAACTGCTTTGAGATTTTTTCCCTTTACAATATAAAGTGGTATAGAAAATAATAATAATATGATTATAAAGCCGAAATAAGGCTTTCAGCATGACAGAGAGCCCGTCATTGCAGAAATAGAAATCGTTTCAGAAAAAAAACAACCCTAAATTGGGAGAAAACCAAACAACGACTGAGCATGCTCAGAATGTCAAGTGTCTGTTGTGAGGACTAAAAATAGAAAAACTGGATTTGGGGGAGAAATATAATGCAATGCCCTGAAAAAAGGCCAGGCTGGCAGGCAAACTTCAAACTGCAACATTTTGTGGCAGATCAGATCCCTCATACAGAATCATCTAATCAATGAATTGTAGAATTGGAAGGGACCACGAAGGCCACCTACTCAAAACTCCCTGCAATACAGGAATCTTCTGCCCAATTTGGGGCTCGAACCCACAACCCGACTGAGCTATTTGATGAAGCTGCCTTTTCAGTGATATACATTTGAAACAACCGTAGCAGACTTTTAAAAAGAAACTTTAGTCTAAAAATGTATGTGCCAGCTACATGCATACATAAAACATAAGCTCCTTCTTTTAAAGTACAGGAAATGTCTTCATGTCAATACAATCATACAAGATACCCACAAGAAAAGCATGAGCTCCAGTTTAATCACTTTTTAAAAATTTGTGCTATCCCTGACCACATCAGTCCACAGAAAAAAGTTTTGCAGATTTCCAACAACAACTTCCAATGTAACACAGCCAGTGAACAGTTTCATTTTCACCTTCCAAAACCCAACACAGTTTCAGCCCATAAGTAGGCTCTCATTGCACGGTCTGCGTACTACAAGTAGATAGCTCAGGAAAGCTAAAAATACTGGGGGTGGGAGAAAGTAAGGGAGATGGTAGAGAAAGAGCAGCTGTACATGAGACAATTTAATAGTGTTTGGGTTTTAATGCAAGTATTCCAAGGCTAGATTTCCTTATTTCAACAGCCAGTGTTGTGTCTAAGATCCAGAACAGGGAATTAGCAGATTGCAAGAGAGAGAGAGATAAACAGAGACTACCCTTGATTTTCAGCAACATAGTACACTATCAACAAATCACAAAAAGTATTCGCTAAATTAACCCATCCCCAAAAAACTAATTAACCAAAGAACGTAACCGTTTTAATCCTCCATAACACAACACCAATGAGTCACAGTTCTATGATCTATTGCTGTTATAGGAAGGAATGACAGTTATGAAAGCAGACAGACTCCAACCATCGTGACTTAGTATCCTGTAAAATAGAGAACTTGGAAAAGGTGATAGAGTGCAGAAATGAATTAAAAATACTAAAGGAGGGACACACTAATGGCTACTTTTTACTTTATATTAACAAAGATTATCTGCCCTCATTTACCAACCCAATTCTGCAGCTGCTTCACTGAACTATCTTTCCATCACAGCTCCACATACAAATATATTGATAAACATAATACAATTTACAACTATTAACTACCCTTCAAAGTACGTTCACAAAGGTGGTTAACACATAAAATAAAGCAGCTATGTAATTTCTTTTTAGTTATCTTGAACATGCACTAGTGGGGCACAATTAAGTGGACTGAACTTTTGACTGAGGAAAAGTCAACGGAGGCATTGCAAAAAAAAAATCCTGTATGTTAAGGAATCAGCATGCAATCTGAGTGACAGTCTTCCCAAATGCAGCAATCTGTTTCATTGCACTCAGTTGGAACTTCCTTGCATACAGAAAAATGCATACATGTGGTACTGCTGCAGAGAAATGATTTACACATAATTTACACTCTAGTATTCCTACAAATAAGTGTCTCCAGTGTCTCCCGTGGAGGAATCTTGTAACTCTGGCTCACAGTGGCAACTGGCACTATTTCACTGTGAACCTGGTAATAAGATGAGGATAACTGAAATTATTCAGAAGTAATTACACAGCAAGAAACAGCAGAGAAACGGCAGAAGGATTGCAATAGGGGGCTGGGGAAAGAAGACACCAAAGTGCTATTTCTGGATGGATAATTTCTTTGGAACAAAGCTTTAGATGAAGCCAGTGATTGGTTGCAAAAAGAATGAAAAATGCAACGACCTGTGAGGCACAGTCTACTATCAATTTTGCCGATTGTTCTGTATATATCGCCTTGACTCCTTTTATGAAGTGAGGCAGAGTCGACCAGTCTCAAAGTCTGAATCCTAGAGAGTGCAAGAACAGCTGTTGTTATCTGGAAAAAGCCTAGCGGCTCTTTGCACATGCCCTGAAGCACAGTTTCACAGCTGAGCTGGCTGGGAGTCAAAAATAGCCTCTGGAAATGAACTTGAACTCAGCGGCCGAAGCCAGATGTTGTCCTTTTGCACAACGGAGGTTGTAACAAGCCCAACCCTTGGAGATCGTGTATTTGCTTTCCGCTTGAGGAAGAACGATTATGGGGAAAGGAAGAAAAAAACCCTATAAAGAAAAAGACTGAACTAGAATCGGACGTGCAATTTAAAACACACACACACACAACTGCCCCATTGCTGTGGGTTTGACAGCAGCCTGACATACAGCAGCTGAGATCCACCTAAGGGATAAGCTCCTGCTTGCTAATCTGCCAGGAAAAGCTTAGTTTCTGGATAACAGGATGGCCCAGTTGGGAAAATTAAAAACAAAAAAGGTGGCGCCAACCTCAAGCAAGGGGTGTGAGAGAGAAGCAAGGGAGCGGGGCTGGAGGGAGGGCTTCAAAAGTCAGGCGGGAGTGAAAATAAAAAATTAATCAACAGCAAGTTGGGAAGTGCTGGAAAAAAGCAGACGAATAACGGAAATTCATGGGGGAGAGAGAGAGCTAAGCCCCCACGATGGAGGGCAAAAGACAACTGCACCCCAGTGTTTCCCCTCCCCATCCCAAAATGCAAAATATAAAGTCTGTGCCCAGAAGGAGGAAGCCTTTTCCGCACCCACCGAGAGCCGAGCGGTTGCCCGCCTGGGCGGACGCGGCTTGGAAGAAAGCAGCCGGGTAGGCGGGCGTCGCGGCCGGTCCTTGAGGAGCCATCCCTGGGCGAAGAGACCACCCGCGTCCCGGGACACTGGGGCGCCTGGACTGCTGGGGTGTCTGCGGCGCGCGCAGGAAATCTCCCCCAGTCCGCCCGGGCGCGGCTCTGGCGTCGAGGCTCCGCCCACCTCTTCTCCATTCCTCCTGGGGGGGAGAGAGCGACTGAGCATGCGCGGTGGCGGCGCCGCTCTTCGGCAAGGCTGAGGGGAAGGCGGAGTTTCACTGTGGAAAAGGCAGCTGGAGGCGAGCAGCCTGCTTTTGCCTCAGTCGGGCGCTGTCCAGTCAGGCGCTCTCGCGCCCCGAGGCAGCAGCGCCGAGCGAGCAAAGTCCCAGTCAATTACTTTGCTCGAGTTAGGAGCGCAGCAACTGTAACACTAAAGCACTTTCTGGGGAGCAGGGGTGTCAACTTGAATAAAATATTTGGGATTTGGGGTGGTTGTGAGTGGCTGGTAACAAGTCTGTGACGACGTTTCACAAACTTCAGTATCGCCTACCTGCATTGTATGTATTTAATCTGCAACTGCAAGTACACTGAGAAAAAAATTGCACAATGTGTTAGTTCATACTTCAACAGAGAGTGTGCCTTGTGTAGGTTTTTATAGGAAGGAAAAGAGAATTAATTTAAAGAGTCAAGCAACCCATTGCTGCCTTCCACATGCTCTGCAAATGGAAACTAGTGTCTAATTCACACATTTTTAAAAATGTATTTTTTATTAAAGATTTCTTGGTTTACAAAAGTATGGACAATGGCTCTTTTTTCAAGTTACAATTTTCTACAGATGGGTTTTATTTGTTATGCTCCAACTATTCTGGACAACAGCCGTATGGGAAAGATGCAAAATAACTAAGCAAGTATTAGAAGTCACCCCAAAACTGGCCCTACTAAACATCTTCCAAGATCATAATGTCCACTCACATCCCAAAGAGCTAATTCACATTTTTGGGTGGCAGGGCAGCAAATCCCGTTTCACCTCAAGCAGTGAAACAGGACATGCTGCACTTGCGCCTCAAACTCCACACTGAAACGTTAAGAAACTCCCAAGTCATTGATGAAAGTTCTTCAGTTTGTTGCGCTTTTTTGAGGGGAAATTTCAAAGATCCGGTCAATTTTTGAAATTCCACCAGGACACTAATTCCATGGCGTCCCTACACAGCGTCCCTACGTCTATTGACCTCAAAGGGCTTTGCTTTAGGAAAGCTGCTAAGGTAGCTTTGATGTGGTTGGTGAGGAAGAAGAGGAAGATGAAGAGGAAGAAGAAAGGGTTGAGGTGGCAAAAGAGCATGTCTACAATCAAGGTTTTGTCCTTTTGGGGATCTAAGTAGCGGTGGTGAGCAGAAGACGTATCTCACTCAAGACAAATGCATGCCACTGTAGGCATGTTCATCTCTCACATTTGACAGCCCAGTGTGATGCCTAGCTAGACAGGGATGAAGCCATTGAAATCACAGGTGGAGATTTCATATCATACAGCCTCTTTTGAAGCTCAAGACTTTTCCGGAGAGGCAGGCATAATATTCACCTAGGAAACATCAATTTAGATAACTGTTTCTGTTCTAGTGCTTCCCCCTTCTCTCAACAAACAAATAAAATTACCGTATTTTTCGCTCTATAAGATGCACCAGACCATAGGACGCACCTAGTTTTTGGAGGAGGGAAACAAGAAAAAATAATATTCTGAATCTCAGAAGCCAGAACAGCAAGAGGGACCACTGCGCAGCGATCCCTCTTGCTGTTCTGGCTTCTGGGATAGCTGTACAGCCTGTATTCGCTCCATAACACACACACACATTTCCCCTTACTTTTTGGGAGGGAAAAAGTGAGTCTTATAGAGCAAAAAATGCGGTACTTCATTGGGGGAGACTGGAGCCACATGAAAAGCCTGCAGAGTCCAGCCATATAATATTATTTATTTGTTTATAAACATATTCGTAAGCAGCTATGTCATAAGAAATATAGCAAAGTGGTTAACAGCAATTAAATATAAAACGGTACAATAAAAACCATTAAAGGCTATAAACAGGCATCAGTTAACTGTTGTAGAAGGATTGCCTCCATAGGCCTGGCAGAATAGAAAAGGCTTTTGGCAGGCATTTAAAAGACCCGCTGAATCTCTATTGGCACAGTATTCCACAGGACTGGGCCAATGTCGCCAAAGGCTCCATTTTTTGCTTTTTGTCAAATGAGCCTCACCAAGTCGGGGAACAACCAGTGGCACTCCTGCAGATAATCTCAGTAATCGAGCTGGAGCCACGTTCACTAACCTGCGCAGCCTGCATTCGCTCCATAAAACGCACACACATTTCCCCTTACTTTTTAGGAGGGAAAAAGTGAGTCTTATAGAGCAAAAAATACGGTATATTGTATTTGTTTACAAAGCCCTGAGCAACTTGGGAAAGGGTAGTAAACTGTCTGTTCTTTCTCCTAACCATTATAAGAAAAAAAAACCTTCTCCTTTCCCCTTATGAGGTATCCAAGAGCCCGTATAGAGTCCTTAAGTGGGTTCCCTATTGGTAGGAGAAAATAGCAGAGTCCAACCAGAGAATATTGAGAAGCAAAGCAACTCGTAAGCTTGATCTTTATTAAACTGTTGCAATAGGGTCCTCACTCACCCCACGCAGGGAGGGAGGAGAGCCCCCAACGAGGGTGTGCAAGCCCTTATATAGACTTTTGAAATTGCCCACCCTGTAGTCCAAGACACCCCCCCCCAAAAAAAATCATACATGCATCACAGAAGGAGGCAGTCGACAGCAGAGGAGGCGGTCTACAGCAGAAATCCTGTTTTGCCAGGATATCTGACAATGGTCACTGATTGCTTTGCCTGGGCAGCCTGGCCATTCTTTTGTGGTGGTTAATAGGTTAGTTCCTGAAACCAGGATTCATACACAAATACGCCCTTAAGACAGGATTTGTAAGCAGAAGACAACAGGGAGGCTTTCCCATTCCCTTTCTCCCTGCAGAGAAATATTTGAGGTCAGTTAATTTGGGAGAGTCAACATGGTTTGGGAAAGTCAGATTGGCTTCAGGATTGCTCTCCTGTACCATTTCAGACATGTGGTTTATATACCTGTCAAATCATTAATCCAAAGGGATTATTTGGCAAAAAAAGGCTCTTTTCTGCTGTTCCCGCTCATGTGTTCTGCTCGCTTTTGCAGCCCTGTTTCAGGTCTACATGTGCACTTATAACTCCCTCCTTCTCTTGAGGCCATCCCAGTTCTTTTTCTTCCTCTGCACTCCCTCCCACTGTAGCACCTTGGAGGGGAAGGTTAATTGGGAGAGGAGAGGACAGCAGACTCCTCACTGAGTCTATGCAATAATTTGCAGTTGGCTCCTGCCAGGCTGGAGTTTGCCAGTTGCATGTGCATATTTGTTTATATTTTAATCAAGGTGGTCTTGTCCACTTCCCCTGGACCTCCTCCTGCCTCTTGGGGACAGCCAGGGAAACCTGGAGACTTCAGGTCAGCCCCAAAGGTCTAGCAACTCTTGGTAGCATGCAGTACTGACCAGTGGGGAAGGTGAAACAGAGTTGTAAGGGACAATTTTTCTGATAGCCTCACGCTGCATACCAACCAGTCTGGAACAGTACCAGTAGCTAACATTGTTTATATCATTAGAAACCACAAAGTATAGATCAACGGAAATGGAAGAGGAAAGAGAAGGATTATTTGTACTCAAAAACTATCATTATCTGTTCTGAAAATCATGTAATTAAGTTCTGTATTGCTGGTAAGAAAACGGATGAGCAACCTTACATTGCAACCTTTAAAAGCAACTGCTAGGTGGATATAAATCTTGGTGTTACCAACAGAATCATCCACATGTCAGATTGGCTTAAAAGGGAGCTATCACAGTGGTTATATACATTTTTATTATTTTATTAATTATTAATTTTTTATATCACCCTCCGTCGGAGGGTCACAGAGCGGTTTACAATATAAAAGGTATATTTCTTTTTTTAAAAAAATATAATTTTTATTCAGTTTACAAATAAGACAAATTAATACAATTCAAACAATTTTTAAAACCATTCTCTCATTTTTTGACTTCCCTCAACTTGGCTGGTACTCCTTCCCTTCTCAATTTTGCACACATTTCTTGGTTCTTGTCTACTTCTTAAATCTAATTTCATTCCAAAGTTTTAATTTTCATTTTTATAAAGCTTCGCTAAACGTTACAAGCGTTATTTGTTTTTCACTTAGGTTATGCATATATTCTAAAAAAAAATCCCATTCTTCAGTGAATCTCTGGTCTCGTCGATTCCTTATTCTTCCTGTCATTCTATCCAGTTCTACAAAGTCCATCATTTTCATTCTCCATTCTTCCAATGTTGGTAGTTCTTCTTGTTTCCATTTCTGGGCTAGCAGTATTCTCGCTGCTGTTACAGCGTACAAAAATAATTTCCTATCTTTCTTATTTATCTCATTTCTTACAATACCTAGCAGGAATGCTTCTGGCTTCTTAACAAATGTATATTTAAACATTTTTTTTCAATTCATTGTATATCATTTCCCAGTAATTTTTAATTTTCTTACATTCCCACCACATATAAAAGGTATATTTCAAGTACATTTGAAATAAATTAGTTTATTTAGTTTCATCATGCCCAGGGATATAATTGTGTTTCAGGGTGAATTTTAAAATATTGAGGGAAGATATCATCACTGTGATGCGGTGGGAAAAGCTGGCTTTGGAGCTTAGGAACTTTGCTTCCCCACTCACCAAAGAAAATCACTAGTTGACTGTAAGCGAATTACCTTCCTTAGCTGAACTTAACCTCTCACAGCTTTGTTGCGATGAGTGAAAAGTAGTGGGAGCAATCCAAACAAAGAGGTGTGGGGAGGTACGAACAGCAGATATACTGTCCTGCATTATGAACGCATCAAATGCCTTTAAGAATGGATCCTTTTTCCAAAAGGAGAAACAATTCAAAACTCTTGTTAACAGTTTACCATCCCCTGAGATGATAATAGGGTCTAATAGGTCCAATTAACCACATAATCCAGAGCGTGACTCTAATCTTTTTCTGCCTCTTTGCATCCAGGGTCATGCTGCCTGCCACCATAGAAACTGGCTGGAACGGTAATAGAGGAAGAATCAACTATTGTCCCCAGGCAGGATATTTTCCAGGAAATGGTACTAGACACCAAACAAATGCATTTGTGTTTCAAACAGCATGTCTCAACCGCAGCACCTTTTATTACACCGCCACTGAATAGACACCATATGAAATGTGCTTTGTTGTTCTGAGGCAGCTTTAAATATTTTATTTAGGTGATAATTCAATAAATAGAACATGGTCTCATTGCGAGCAAGTGTCTTTTGGACACATAAGCAGTTGATTAGGAGAACTATGAGCTTATTCCCAATCCTTCCTTAAATTCCTGATCCAGTTCTTGTCCCTTTTTCGATTAGGAATGCAGACCTTCCAAGTGTCCCTATTTCCCAGATTTACAGAAGCCATTCCAGTTTCTGATTTGATCTTGGAATGTCCTGCTTTTCCTTAAAGGTAAAGGGACCCCTGACCATTAGGTCCAGTCGTGGCAGACTTTGGGGTTGCGGCGCTCATCTCGCTTTATTTGGCCGAGGGAGCTAGCATACAGCTTCCAGGTCATGTGGCCAGCATGACTAAGCCGCTTCTGGCGAACCAGAGCAGCGCACGGAAACACCGTTTACCTTCCCTCTGGAGAGGTACCTATTTATCTACTTGCACTTTGATGTGCTTTTGAACTGCTAGGTTGGCAGGAGCAGGGACCGAGCAACGGGAGCTCACTCCGTCGCGGGGATTCGAACCGCCGACCTTCCGATCGGCAAGTCCTAGGCTCTGTGGTTTAACCCACAGCGCCACCCGTGTCCCTCTCACTTTTCCTTAGGACGTCCCTATTTTCATTGGAGAAATGTTGGAGGAGACATCTCTATTTTCATCTGAGAAATATTGGAGGGTATCTTCATCCCTACATTTACAATTTAGTAAAATGCAAGTTGGGAGTTCACTCTTTAGAGATACCTGTACAAGAAACTAATATTGGCTTTGTACCATTTTAAATGACTTGGCTGCTGTATTCTGGGTATTGTAATTTGAAGAGCATGCTGACAATGCTCATTTCAAGATCCCTAGCCTCCTCACAGAACTGCACTTCTCAAAGCTCCCTAGAGAGAGGTGGTGACTACTAAAATTAGTAGTCAAGGGGAAATTATATTCTCTAGAATGCCTAAAGGTCATAGATAGAGCATTGGTGTTAAAATAAATACAACCCTTTCAATACGCACGTTTTTGAATAGCTATCTTCATGAACATACATGCTCTGCAAAGGGGGCCAATCTGAAGCACTCTTCCTGCAGTTAAATGTCAAGAAAATGCTCGTTCAGCTCTCAGGAGGGGAGAAGTCTATAACATAAATATCTATATTGCCATCTTTTTTTGGTTATGCAGTGTATTCTTGTTTTGAGTGCTTTTTTCCTACATCTATTTGCTAGTAATCTGGAGTTTCCCCCTCCATATTCATAGAAACGTTGTTTGGAGTATAGAATGTTGATCATTGTTTTGTTGATTTCTAGGGAGTCTAGTTCTCTCCTTTTTTGTTCTATAAGTTTGAGGAGTTTTTTAGATCCTGTTTGTTTGTAGCATGATGAGAGGGCTGTGATGTCTGGCCCTACTAAACATCTTCCAAGGCAACAATGCCCATTTACACCACAAAGAACTCATAACCCACCTCCTTTCAGCAGCCAGAAACACCATAACCAGACACTGGAGAGACCTGTCAGGAGTAAGCATGGGCCAATGGTACCAAATAGTATGGGAAACAGCCCTACTAGAAAAATTAACCAATAAACTGAAACTAACACGGGGACAAACAGAAGAAGACGCCTTTACCCCGGTATGGCTCCCCTTTATCACATACACAGCCCAACAAGACAATGACAATAACCCACCAACAGCATACAAATCAATATGGCTAACCTGATCCAAAACATCCACCCACCCCACTCACACACAAAAACAAAGATCACCACAGCCAATCACAAACAAATAACCACACCCTAGGCCAACCCCAACCTCTCTCACCACCAAAGGAACACAAGTGAACAGCACAAGCAATGCTGACACCAAACCCTACATACATTAAGCATAATAGAAACATCGCCACCCGACCCCACCCCCACCCATCTTCCACCCCTTTTTTTTTCTCCCCCTAATGTCTCAACAAATGAAATGGATTTGTAAAAATGTTACATGGAAAAAATACGAGAGACATTACACATACTTCTGTAAAACAAGAAAATCTTTAATAATTTTTTTAAAAAAACAACAACATAAATATCTATAAAAATTAGGAAGGTCAGCTAGAATAGTTGCACAGAGGAGGGGGAAATTTCAGGTGTTCCACGTCAGGCAAATGTCTGCTAAAATTCTCTCTACACAACTACTAGAGGCAAAGGAGCCCTGTTTCATCTGACCACTCTAAAAAGCCAAAGAAAATCAGAGTGCCAAGCTAAAAATGATTCCACAGGTCCAACCACTGTAGGAAATACTTTGCAAATAGTAGGAACTGTGAGTGAAAGACCCTGAGGCATATGGAGCCCTTGGGTTTTGTTCCCTGAGAGAAAACTGTGAACCTCGTTAATAGTGTTTGTTAGCTTGTGATCCGACAAGTAGGCCATAGTGTTTTATCCATATATGTTTAAGTGAATCATTAACTTTTTTTCTGTAGTCATAAAAAACAGCAGCACATAGGAGAAGATGCAAGCCCTTCATTTATTATGTTTGCTGGTTTGCTTCAGCCCATGCACAGAAGGAATGCAGTTCTGCTATGAACAGGCATCGGTTTGCTTACTTTATTCAGTCGTAAAAACCCAGCATTCTGGTTATGTTTGATCTCACTATTTCTTAGATGTATGTGAGATTTGGCATGGTGCAATGAGGGAGACTGAAACTCTTTTTCAAACTCTCTGTAAATGAAGGGTATTTCAAACAGCACTCGAAAGGTAACTTCCTATGCAGAAATGCAAAATTAGCTAGGTCAAAGACTTGCATGTTGTTCCAATACTGAAAAGTTATTTTCCCTGGGATGCGTAAAGGTCATGCATTTGCATAGAGCCTTGTTGCCAAGATAAAAATGTCCCCTTCAATATACACATTTTTGAATAGCCATCTTCATTAACATAAACAGTAACGGTTATGTTTAAATCTTTGTCTGTTTACGCATCCCTTCGGTAGTTTTGGAGTTTTACAAAGACAATTGGTTAGAAAGGTGGTGACTATAACATGTACAGTGGTGCCTCGGGTTACATACGCTTCAGGTTACAGACTTCGCTAACCCAGAGATATTACCTCGGGTTAAGAACTTTGCTTCAGGATGAGAACAGAAATCGTGCAGCGGCGGAGTGGCGGCAGCAGGAGGCCCCATTAGCTAAAGTGGTGCTTCAGGTTAAGAACAGTTTCAGGTTAAGAACAGACCTCCGGAATGAATTAAGTACTTAACCTGAGGTACCACTGTACACATTTTAAAGAAGATGAAAAACCTTAACATGAGAGGGACCACTAAAACAGGACAAATGAGGCCTGTGTGGTGTAGTGGTTAAGAGCGATAGACTCGTAATCTGGTGAACCGGGTTTGCGTCTCCGCTCCTCCACATGCAGCTGCTGGGTGACCTTGGGCCAGTCACACTTCTCTGACGTCTCTCAGCCCCACTCACCTCACAGAGTGTTTGTTGTGGGGGAGGAAGTGAAAGGAGAATGTTAGCCGCTTTGAGACTCCTTCAGGTAGTAATAAAGTGGGATACCAAATCCAAACTCTTCTTCTTCTGAACATGCTCAGTGGAGACAGAACGCTGACTGACTGTTGCATGGGCAGCAGTGGGAGGTCCCATTAGCTAAAGTGGTGCTTCAGGTTAAGAACAGTTTCAGGTTAAGAACGGACCTCCAGAATGAATTAAGTACTTAACCTGAGGTACCACTGTATACTATTAGCAATCACAGTTCTCCTTATGCTGATCTTTATGTAGCTATAGCATCACCATCCAAGAACAAGAGGTGGTACAGGTGTTGACCATTTTGTGTGAGGGTTCCATTGCCAGTCCCTGTGCATGTTGGTAGAGCATGCGTAAGCCTGTCCCACCCCTGATCTGTCCTCTTCCAGGTCCCAAAGGACCCATGCATCAGCAATCACGTGCCTAAAATGTTCACCACCTGTTTTAGCAGACTTGAGGAAAACCCAAGATGAATAAAAGCATCTTTAGAAACAAGTGAGCATGCTCACGGGCAGCAAAACATCCTGGTCTGACTCTGCCAGGAGTCAATACAGGCAACACTCCATTTACACGAGAGTTACATTGTTTTCTTTTTTTAAAAAAATAATTTATTATTTTATTTAATTAATAATTTGCTGTTGTTGTTTAGTCGTTTAGTCGTGTCCGACTCTTCGTGACCCCATGGACCAGAGCACGCCAGGCACTCCTGTCTTCCACTGCCTCCCGCAGTTTGGTCAAACTCATACTGGTAGCTTCGAGAACACTGTCCATCTCATCCTCTGTCATCCCCTTCTTCTTGTGCCCTCCATCTTTCCCAACATCAGGGTCTTTTCCAGGGAATCTTTTCTTCTCATGAGGTGGCCAAAGTATTGGAGCCTCAGCTTCAGGATCTGTCCTTCCAGTGAGCACTCAGGGCTGATTTCCTTAAGAATGGATAGGTTTGATCTTCTTGTAGTCCATGGGACTCTCAAGAGTCTCCTCCAGCACCATAATTCAAAAGCATCAATTCTTCTGCGATCAGCCTTCTTTATGGTCCAGCTCTCACTTCCATACATCACTACCGGGAAAGCCATAGCTTTAACTATACGGACCTTTCTTGGCAAGGTGATGTCTCTGCTTTTTAAGATACTGTCTAGGTTTGTCATTGCCTTTCTCCCAAGAAGCAGGTGTCTTATAATTTCATGACTGCTGTCACCATCTGCAGTGATCATGGAGCCCAAGAAAGTAAAATCTCTCACTGCCTCCATTTTTCCCCCTTCTATTTGCCAGGAGAAGCATAAAAATGTGCAGCCTACTACCAAGTCCATGCCATTATAACTATCCAACCTCCCAGAATTTTAACACCTCTTGCATTGGTTTAACCCCTTTTCATTTTGACAAATTCTACAAACACCCTCCATATCTCTTCAGAATCATTTCTCCTACATATTCCCCATCTTACCTTAATGGTACATGTTAATTTATCATTAATAGTTATATCCCAAATCTCTTTGTACCATGCTCCCATTTTATATTCTGCTTTGCCCCTTCCACTTTCTAGCTATAATAACTCATGCGGTTGTCAATAAATTTGTGAGCAAGTCCTTCGTAGCCTGTAAATTTTCCACCCCATCGGAAGTTGATAATAGTACTACCTCTGGGCTTTTGGTCAGCTTTAACCCAGTGATTTCTCTTACCTCCTTAAACATCCTTTGCAATAAAAAAAAAAAATGTACATATTTACACCCCTAGTTACATTCTAAGGCACCATGCATTTAAGGGAAATCATGTCTATTGGGAAAGCCATTGAAAAAGCCTGCAACAACCCTTGAGGACCTTCCTGAGGCAACTTGGATGTTTGTCTTCATCTGCAGAATCACTTTTCTGCAATATTGCACCCACAGCTGGATCTCCTTTGAAGGTGCTGATCCTTGGTTTGCCTTTTGCCTTGCCTTCCCTAGGAAACAGGAAATATTGTTCTCCCCTTGCTTAAGCCATCACCTCTCCTCACTCGTGGGCATCCCTGTGGATCGCAATAAAGGTAAAGTTAAAGGGACCCCTGACCATTAAGTTCAGTCGTGACCAACTCTGGGGTTGCGGCGTTCATCTCGCTTTATTGGCCGAGGGTGCCGGCGTACAGCTTCCGGGTCATGTGGCCAGCATGACTAGGCCGCTTCTGGCGAACCAGAACAGCGCACGGAAACACCGTTTACCTTCCCACCGGAGCGGTACCTATTGCTCAGGGCTTTTGACGTGCTTTCGAACTGCTAGGTTGGCAGCCGCAGGGACCGAGCAACGGGAGCTCACCCCGTTGCGGGGATTCGAACCGCCGACCTTCTGATCGGCAAGTCCTAGGCTCTGTGGTTTAACCCACAGCACCACCCGCGTAATAGATAATATTTTAATCTGTTGGATGTAGTCTCTTGTCACAATAGATCCGATAGTCTTTTGCTGAGAGTTTTTGTTGCAAGCTACTAATTTAGCTACCCCTCTTTAATTCTGACTTCCCTTTCCTGCTTCAGGATGAAGGGATTTACCAGTTCATAATGAGAACTGGATTTCTGCCATGATCGTGGATCTGTACCACAGAATGGGAACATCGAAAGGAAAAATACTGGCCTGTGCAATTTAGATTCCAATTCGTTGTATTAAAAGTACAACATGGACACTCTGAAAAAGTTTCCCTACAGCTCCGAATGTGCCTTTACATGAAAATGTTAATGCAAAATTGTTGGAATGTTCCGTCCTGTTCCATTTGTCCTTCATGGTGTGAGTCTAGTGAACTCGCAGCAGCAAGAGACGACACATCCCAAATGAGAGATCAAGATGTGTGGCTGGTTTTAGTTTCATTGGAAGTCACAGGGAATGCATTCTGCTATCACTAGCTATAAAGCTCATCAGAGATTTGGTCCATGATCTGAACTTAGGGCCAGTTCATAGCAGGAAAAGGAGACCCTTGTGATTTATACAATCTATTTCTTTTGATCCATCCCTTAATGTACCTCAAGTTATACCACAGAGTACTATAAGCAGTGGATTTTGAATGCGGAAATACTTGATAAAATAGTCAAGGGTTTGTCGTCAAGCAGTTCTGATTAAGTTGACACACATACTTTTATAGAGAAAACTATATCATTATTCCATGCTGACTTAGGGCCATAACCTCCTGGCAGGTTTTCCTGCCTATGCCCCACTGAAGTAAAACCCACTGAGCTGTGTCCTTCTACAGTTCCCATTAATGTCAATGGTGTTAAGTTGTGGGTGAACATATCAGACAACACAGCGATTCTTTCAAACAGCTCTTGTTTATTCACAGGCCAGGACAGAACTGAACTGAAGGGTTCAGTCAGCCTGCTTATATAGAGCTCCAGTACAACGTAACTGTAACAATCTTCTAAAACTATCCAATCACTGAATGTCACTTTTGGTCCCTTATTTGCATAACTATCTACAGTATCCCCCTGCTGGCCCAGGATGAGAACTTCAGTACATAACAAATGGTCTTTTTGTTTTTCTATAGGAGAGCTTCCAAGCAGGTAGTGCCCTTGTTCTTTAAAATTCATGCTGCATGAAGCGCTGTTCCTGCATGAATCTACACTGGCAGAACACTTTGTTGTGAACCTGGAGTCCTTGTGCGCAGGCAAAGTTGACATGATTACTGAGGAGACTTGAGTTATATATGATGTGAGCCATGGGGAAAGCACTCACCCAAACATGACTTATCAAGATGGAATGAGATTACGACATCTAGTTAACATATCAACAATCAGCAACCCTAAAAAGTAGGTGTGATGGGATGAAGAGCTGCTTGTGTGTAAATTGCAATCCCTCAGAGTTTGAACAGCTTCTCAAACCTCTGCCTGTGACGGAGCCCCTCCAGCATGGCTGCGTCAGTCGCTAGCAGAATCCGAAAGTGGCTGCTTTCGGAAACGTTTCCAACATAAAAGCTCCTTAACGGAAACACGTCTTCTGGACTCTCTGCGTGACAGTTTCCGCCGAGGAACGGGTGTTCCTATAGGAGGTCCTGAGACTTCCCCACTGTTTTCACTGGAAGCATCTCTGAGCCATTCCTCCGACTCTCCTTCCCTTGACGTTCCTGTTCGCCCCCTACTGGTTCCCTCTTCAGGTGTCAAGTCTCTCTCTACCTCAGAGAGCCTTGGCACCTCCTGTCCTGCCGATGGCAGTTCCCTGACATCCACCTCCCCTCCAGGGCCCCCTTCACCCCCTCCCGTCTCCTCCCCTACGGGTTGTGAGGAGGTAAAACCCCGGAAAGAACCTTCCTCATCGTCTGAAGTTTCGAACACCTTTCTCCACTCGTTGTGGTTCCTAGTCTCTCGGTACTCCTCGTCATCTGAGTCCGTTCCTTCTTCCAACTCCGACTCCGCGAATCCTTCCAGTTCCTCTTCCTCGTCTGTGGTGCCGAAATACTCCCTTCTAAACCTTGTTACCGGCTGTGGTTTCCGCGGGAATCTTTGGTGGAACGTTTCTGTTAAAACCTCGTCATTGACCTCCTCTGCAGTCACCCAGGTGTTTTCTGACTCCGGTTCCCCTTCCCACGCCACTAAATACTCCACCTGATTGCCCTTCCACCTGGAATCGAGGATTTCCGCTACATGGTTACTGCTTTCCCTCTCTTCCAAGACCGGTCCCCTGGTGTGCTCCTCTTCACCTCCCCCCTTGTACGGTGACAGTAATGACCTGTGGAACACTGGATGCAATTTCATGTGGTTGGGTAACCGGAGTTTGAAAGCCACTGGGTTGACCTGCTGAATGACCTCAAAGGGTCCCAATCTCTTGGGTCTTAATTTCTTACAACCCCCTTTGAACGGCAACCCTTGGGTGGACAACCACACCTGATCCCCCACCCTTATGGTTTCACCTTCCCTCCTGTTCTTGTCTGCCTGCTTCTTATATTGAGCCTTGGCCCTTTCTAAGTTGAGCTGAAGCTGACGATGGATCGCTTCCATCTCTTCTACAAAATGTTCGGCCGCTGGGACGCTCCATCTCTCGCCCCCCTCCCCCGGGAATGCCCTGGGGTGACACCCGTAATTGGCCAAAAAGGGGCTCATCCCTGCGGACACATGCTCCGCATTGTTGTAGGCAAATTCTGCCAGCGCCAGCTTTTCGACCCAATCATTCCCTCTGTCATTGACATAGCACCTCAGATATTGTTGGAGGATGCCATTTGCTCTTTCCGCCTGCCCGTTGGTTTCAGGATGCCGGGCCGTCGAAAAATTGACTTCCACGTGCAGCAAGCTCATGAGCTTCCTCCAGAACCTGGAAGTAAATTGTTTCCCGCGGTCCGAGACAACCCTCAAGGGGGCGCCATGCAGCCGGAAGACGTGTTCTACAAACAACTTCGCTGTTTCTTCCGCTGTGACTGCATGTGAACATGCTACAAAGTGGCACATCTTAGTTAGCAGGTCCACTACTACCATGATGGCCGTCTTCCCTTTGGATTTGGGCAGATCCGTCATAAAATCTATTGATACCGCCTCCCAAGGCCGTTCTGGCGTGGGTAGTGGTTCCAATAACCCTGCCGGCGCCCTTCTTTCCCCCTTGGCCCTCTGGCATTGGTCACACCCTCTTACATACTCCTTTACATCTTCCCTCACCTTGGGCCACCAAAACTCCCTGGTGACCATCCACATGGTCTTGTGTTGTCCAAAATGTCCCGCCGTGGGACTATCATGCAACTGCTTGAGTACCCTCCCTCTCAATTCACCTTCTGGTATATACAGTGCCCCTTTGTAATACAATGCCCCATTTCTTTCTTCAAAACCCTCCGGGCTCTCACCCTCTCCCCTGAGGCCTCTGAGCTTATTTTGGGCATATTCGTCAGTTTCCGTTTCTTCTACCAGCTCTCGTCTCCCCACCAGCGCCGCCCCACACACCCAGCGGTCCTCAGGAATGACATGTCTTTCTTCGCTTGCCCCCTCCCCTTCCAAGTACTCTGGTTTGCGTGAGAGAGCGTCCGCCCTGACGTTCTCTGGGCCTGGTACATAACAAATCTCAAAGTGGAATTTGGAAAATTCCTGTGCCCATCTCACTTGCCGTTGGTTGAGTACTCGAGCTGTTCTCCAATACTCCAAATTCTTGTGGTCGGTGCACACTTGCACCTTGTGTTGTGCCCCAATCAATAAATGTCTCCACCTCCGGAACGCTTCGTGAATGGCAAGTAGTTCCCTGTCATACACCGTGTAGTTCCGCTCGGACTTATTCAGCTTCCTCGAGAAAAAGGCACACGGTCTCCACTCCGACGTATTTCTTCCCGGCTGAAGAAGCACAGCCCCCACCGCTCTGTCTGACGCGTCTGTCTCCACCCTCATGGGCTTCTGTAGGTCCACATGCAGAAGTTGTTCTTCCGAAGCGAAAGCCCTTTTCAGTTCTTCAAAAGCTCTCTCCGCCTCCGCCGTCCAAACAAATTTCTTCTTGCTACTGAGGCAGTCGGTGATGGGCGCCGTCAAGTGTGCAAAATTCTTGATGAACTTCCGATAAAAGTTCCCAAACCCCAGGAATCTTTGCACATCCTTCTTGGTTTTCGGTGTCTTCCATTCCAGCACCGCCTGGACCTTGCCTGGATCCATGGCCAATCCTTGGTCTGACAGGCGGTACCCCAGGAATTCCACCTCCTTGGCATGAAACTGGCACTTCTCCAGTTTCACCCACAGCTGATTGGCTTGCAGCCGGCCCAACACTTCTCTCACGTCCCTCACATGCTGCTCTTCATTTTCCGAATACACCAACACGTCATCCAAAAAGGCCACACAATTCTTGTAGAGCAACGGCCCCAGGACGTGGTTGATGAAAGCTTGAAAACATGCGGAGCCGGCTTGGAGACCGAAGGGCATTACGAGGTATTCAAATGCTCCCAAAGGGGTGAACATGGTGGTCTTCCATTCATCCCCCTTCCTTATTCGTATCAGATTATACGCCCCCCGCAGGTCCAGTTTTGTAAAAATCTTCCCCTTCCTCACCCTGGTCAGAATGTCATCAATTCGGGGCATAGGAAAGGCCAGGGGTTCCGACACGGCGTTTAGGGCCCTGAAATCCACTACAAGTCTCGGCTTATCTGTGTTTTTTTTGTCCACAAAAAACACTGGGCTGCCCCCCACCGCTCGGGACTCTCTGATGAAACCCCTCTTCAGGTTTTTGTCAATGAACTCCCTCAGCTCCTGCATCTCCCTGTCTGACATGGCGTACAGCTTGCCCACTGGGAGTTGAGCCCCCGGGAGTAGGTTGATTTGACAGTCAAAGGGTCTATGCGGCGGCAGTTTGTCCGCTTCTCTTTCGCTGAATACGTTGCTCAGATCTGCATATTGCGGAGGCACCTCCCCTTGCTTCATTACCTCCATCCCAGCTAAGGTGATCTTGGCTCCCCCTGGATCCTTCCCCTGCTTGCAGTGTTCCAGGCAATGCGCCGACCCAAAGGAGACCACCCTCTGGTGCCATCCCACTAGAGGATCGTGAAGTGCCAGCCAGCTCATCCCCAAAATAATGGGAGCTCCTCCCAATGTGGCCACATTAAACGCTATCCTCTCGGTGTGTCTTGCCACCCTCATTATCATGGGAACTGTCTGTTGGTTCACTTCTCCTCCCAACAGCTCTCTGCCGTCAATCGTGGTTACCTGCAGGGGTTTACTTAAGGGGAGGGTTTGTATCTGGTGCTCAGCTGCGAACTCCTTACTCATGAAATTACAGGAGCTGCCTGAATCCAGCAGGGCCTTGATCTGTAGGGGGTGTCCATTTGGCAGCTCTAGCAACACCTCTATCACTAGAGCAGGCCTGGGAGGTTCTGGTGCGGGCACTCTCACTGCTTTTGAGCCTGGCTGCTGTGCCCCGACGGCAGCCAGGCGTTGGCTTTTACTTGCTCTGTGCTTTCCTCCTCCTCTCCCCCAACAGCTCCTGCCATGCCTTGCCATTCCTTTCTCCGTGGACAGACTCTGGCAAAGTGTCCTGGCTGTTGGCAGAGATAGCATTTTTTCCCGCCCTTTCCCTCTTTCTTCCGCCCTTCACCGATGTTTGAAACTGTGCGCGCACGCGCTGTTCCCACTTCCATCGGCTCTGCCGGTGGGAAAGGCTGCTCTGGAATGTCTGGAATGCGGAGCTCCCTCCAACGTTCTCCTTTCCCCTCCCGCTTCTCCAAAGCCCTCGCTTCCTGGCGCGCTCCAATGGCTAGCGCGGCTTTAGTCAGCTGGTCCATAGACTCTGCTCTGGGGTTCCGGGAAAGTTCATCTTTCAAGGACGAAGACAGACCCTCTTCGAAAAGCATTTGAATGGGCTCAGAAGCCAAGTCCCACCCCAATCGATGAATCAACATAGTGAACTCAGTCCAGTACTCACGGACAGTCCGGTTTCCCTGTTTGCAAGCCATTAACTGCCTTCGCACCCCTCCCTGCTCAATGTCACTGGAAAACATCAGGTCCATGGCACGAAAAAACTTCATCGCGTCCTTTAGGATCTCATTATTTGCTGCCATCAAGGGTCTAACCCAGTCCTTCGCCCCTGATTCGAGGTGGCTAATTACAAAAGCCACTCGCGATTCCTCATCGGGGAAGTCATCGAATTGCAGATTGAGAGCATATTGCATCTCTGTCCTAAAGGCATGGTAGTTCCTGGGGTCCCCCCCAAATTTCTGCACCAATCCTGGCATCTTTCTGTTGAGTGGGGTGGCTTTCTCCCTCCCCCTCTCTGCATCCTGAGCCCTCCTTTCTTCCAGCCTCGCCGTCTGCAAGGCAAGCTGGATTTCCAACGTCCTATACCTTTCCTCCAGGCTTGGACCTCCTCCAGCTGCCCCTCCGGTTCCTGCTGGTTCGCTCATGATGCCTCTCCCTGGCACAAGCTAGCTTTCGGTGACTTTCGGATTGCTGTGATGGGATGAAGAGCTGCTTGTGTGTAAATTGCAATCCCTCAGAGTTTGAACAGCTTCTCAAACCTCTGCCTGTGACGGAGCCCCTCCAGCATGGCTGCGTCAGTCGCTAGCAGAATCCGAAAGTGGCTGCTTTCGGAAACGTTTCCAACATAAAAGCTCCTTAACGGAAACACGTCTTCTGGACTCTCTGCGTGACAGTTTCCGCCGAGGAACGGGTGTTCCTATAGGAGGTCCTGAGACTTCCCCACTGTTTTCACTGGAAGCATCTCTGAGCCATTCCTCCGACTCTCCTTCCCTTGACGTTCCTGTTCGCCCCCTACTGGTTCCCTCTTCAGGTGTCAAGTCTCTCTCTACCTCAGAGAGCCTTGGCACCTCCTGTCCTGCCGATGGCAGTTCCCTGACAGTAGGCGAGAGTGGCATGGCGATGAGCCAACACACATGGTGAATGTGTTTCAATGAGACAGGCACATGTGGGGTACTTAGAAGGTGTGCGTTGTACTTCTGGCATATGTTGTAGGACTCAGCTGTCTTTCCAAAAAATATTTAAAAATATGCTTTTTGGATCATTGCAGTTGTCCTGTCCTGTTATGCAATGCCATGATACATTAATGGTGCTGTGATTCAAACTGTACTCATACCCCTCAACTGTCCTGATTTAACTAGGACATCCCAAAAGATGCCATGTCCCAGTTTTCCTCTGGGAAATCCTGGAGGGCATGTCATGTTGAAAGTACAGTTGTACCTTGAGTTACAAACACCTCAGGTTACAAACGCTTCAGGTTGCAAACTCCGCTAACCTGGAAGAGTTACCTCGGGTTGAGAACTTTGCCCCAGGATGAGAACAGAAATTGTGTGTCGGTGGCGCAGCGGCAGCAAAAGGCCCCATTAGCACGCCTCTAGTTAAGAACAGTTTCAGGTTAAGAACAGACCTCCAGAACAAATTAAGTTCACAACTAGAGGTACCACTCTACTTTGCAAAGGTAGTCCCTTGTCAAGGCTCTGGCAAGGCTCCGGGAAAGCTGTTCCTCCCCTGGTTGCAGTAAGAGCTGAGAAAGCAAGGAGAGGCCTTTTTAATGAGTTTCAAAGAACACAGCAAGTCTTAACATGGCATTGCTCCAAACTGGGCTCCTCCCTAGCCAGAACATCTTCCTCTACGGTGGCTGCTTATGGCCAAATGTCTCTGATTCCATTGTTCCTGCACCCTTAGTGAACGCCGAGTTCTGGGAGAAGGGGGATCAGAAACACTCCCCAGTGACGATGTGTCAGCTGGTTGCTCTATCACAATTCCCCCTCCCCCGTTCTTCTAACACTTCCAACTGTTTTCTTCCTCTCTCTCTGAGCTGTGTCCTTGCTCAAACCCCTGCTGTAATTCAATGCCGCATTCTTCTCCTCCTGCCGCGTCAGAAGAAGGGGGGGGTGTGATCTCCACCACTCCTCATCCGCCTCGCCCTCTTGAGTCCAATCCCTGACATCCCTAGGTAGACAGGTGAATTGAGTTTCTGTAGTGCTAGCATAGCTGTCAACTTACAGATTTGAAAATAAGGGACCAGCAGCCTCAAAAATAAGGGATCAGCAGCCAAAATAAGGGATTTTCCGAGCTCAACTACTGAGCCCCTCCCAGCCAAAGGCAGAAAGCCCAGCCAGCAGTCAAACGAAGCCTCAAGCGGTGGTTCCCATAGCGCAGCAACCCGGCAAAGGGGATGCAGCAAGGAAAACCACCGTCACCTCTCTGCTGGGAAGCGCTGAGCAAAGGCGAGTCCCCAGGCAACACGGCCAATTTGATTGGCACAAGGCATGCAAGCTCCACCACCACCCCAGTCGTTCTTAGACTCCTTATTGGGTGAGCAACGCAGCCAAGCAACACAGTTGGAGCCTGCCTCCTCCCTGGCCGGCAGAGAGGGAGGGAGAGGAGCTGCTTCCTTTGAAACCTGGGAAATTTAAGGGACATCATCAATAAGGGACAGCAGTGGGACTTGGTGCTGGGATAAGGGAGTTTCCCGCCAAATAAGGGACGGTTGACAGCTATGAGTGCTAGTGGTAGGGACTTGTACTGCCAGGCACCTTTCACGGCCCACACTCCAGCACAGGGAGGGATCGCTGACCACCAAAGATTGCTGGCGCTTCCTCACAAATCTTCTCCCTGTCCCTCATAGTCTCATGGCCCCAGCCATCAATGTTCATGCCTTCTCCAAGCTGCATAGCCCTGTCTACTCACTTGCATTGCCCCGTTTTATATGGGGTAGATGTGTAACTATTGCACACATACACATATGCACAAACAAGCACACACACACACACACATGCACAAAATTTTGTAGCATTTAGTGTTCCTCATTAGGATCCCGGGGGTCCTATCCTATTTGCCCTTCCTGATTTTCTACCCATGCAACAGTCAGTCAGCATTCTGTCTCCACTGAGCATGTTCAGAAGAAGAAGAGTTTGGATTTGATATCCCACTTTATCACTACCCGAAGGAGTCTCCAAGTGGCTAGCATTCTCCTTTCCCTTCCTCCCCCACAACAAACACTCTGTGAGGTGAGTGGGGCTGAGAGACTTCAGAGAAGTGTGACTAGCCCAAGGTCACCCAGCAGCTGCATGTGGAGGGAGCGGAGATGCGAACCCGGTTCACCAGATTACGAGTCTATCGCTCTTAACCACTACACCACACAGGCCTCATTTGTCCTGTTTTAGTGGTCCCTCTCATGTTAAGGTTTTTCATCTTCTTTAAAATGTGTACAGTGGTACCTCAGGTTAAGTATTTAATTCATTCCGGAGGTCTGTTCTTAACCTGAAACTGTTCTTAACCTGAAGCACCACTTTAGCTAATGGGGTCTCCTGCTGCCGCCACTCCGCTGCTGCACGATTTCTGTTCTCATCCTGAAGCAAAGTTCTTAACCTGAAGCATTATTTCTGGGTTAGCGGAGTCTGTAACCTGAAGCGTATGTAACCTGAAGTGTATGTAACCCGAGGTACCACTGTACTTATGCAAATCTCGGGATTCTGGCTGCTTAAGGATCTAGACTCTCAAATAATTAATTCGCTCTTAGTATAAAGGATCTATTATAAGCAATTTTCCTGAGATGCGGCGGTTATGTTCGTCATCCTTCTATTTCAGGTAATCAGCTTTTTCTCCATGTTACGGAAGAGACTTAAATTGCCTCCTTCAAGATGGCATTTCCATGAGAGCTATGTTAGAATGCCCAGTAAACAGGAAGCCTGCAGCACGGTGTGAGGAGTAAATGTTCAGTGCACCGCTATGTAATTATGGCATTCCTCGCAGCCTTCCTGGAAGACAAGTGTTTACATACTTACGATAGACTGCACATGGAAGTTGTGACAAGGTTCAGGAGAACTCTGGATGTGAGAACACTCAGTTTAAACAACTTTCTTGGCAGCAATGTTTATATTCCAATAAACGTAAAGCCTGCAGCTGATCTCTGCAGATAATCAGGAGGAATGCTTAGCACTGTGAATGGATTTATAAGAAGAGATACTGGGAGCTCTTAGACCTTTTTATTGAACATTCATTCTGGTTTTCTGCGGGGAGGCTAGACAACTTTGCATCAAAGCTAGTTTTACCTCACAGTTTCCAGTGCCGTTTCCTGTCACTTTCCTTACTGGAAACAGCCCAGACTTGTGGGGAAGCAGCCTTTGTTGCACAAGACGTCAAAGTAAGCTATAATGTGCAACCTGAATTTGCCAGTATGTAAACACACAACCATCTGGAAGTGCCTAGAGAGATATTGAGGGCCTTCTGGCGGTAGCTTTCCTGTGAGAAGCGAGGTTACAAGGAACCCGGCAGAGGGCCTTCTCGGTAGTGGCACCCTCCCTGTGGAACGCTCTCCCATCAGATGTCAAGGAAATAAACAACTACCTGAGTTTTAGAAGACATCTGAAGGAAGCTCTGTTTAGGGAAGTTTTTAATGTTTTATCGTGTTTTTAATATTCTATTGGGAGCTGTCCAGAGTGGCTGGGGAAACCCAGCCAGATGGGCGGGGTATAAATATAAAATTATTATTATTATTATTATTATTATTATTATTATTATTATTATTATTAGGGACTAGTCCAGGTCTGCTTGCCCACAGTTACCACTCACTCATTAAGGCAGTGGGTGGGGTTTGGAACCCTGTGGGGTCTTCCCGTGCCAGGATGACACCCCCTTTTTGTTGCTGACTGTTGCTCTGCCCCCTCCCCGGCTACCCAATTGGCTGCCGGCTGGGGGGCGGAGCAAAGACCAGGTATTGCAGGTATTGCAGGTCTCCAGCCAACTATCTCTCCATTAACCCTGCCCACTGCCTTGATCAGTGAGCGGTAATTCTTCTGCATCACAAAGCTCAGTTGATGAGAGCAAAACTAGATATGCTCTCTTGGTCACATACCGGTACTTTGGCATTGCAAAGCTGTTTGTTAAAAAAAACCAAAAACCAGTGCTGATGGGTCTGAGACAGACTGGGGTTATGGTGTGGTTGGATTTCAAATTGGTGGAGGAGAAGGATAAATGAATACAGCACACAACAGAACAGAGCTTGCAGTATTGTGTAAGGGCTTGCGGGTGGCCTCAGGCTGTGATCATAGGTATGAGGTGTGTTATAAAGGCGTCATTATTTTCATCTGTGGGAAATCTGGGAATATCAGTCTAGTCCAGGCATAGACATAGGCAAACTCCGGCCCTCCAGATATTTTGAGACTACAATTGCTGTTATGTATGGAGTTGAATAGGATCCAAAATGCAGCAGTCTGATTGGTCCTAGAACAATAGGATCCAAAATGCAGCAGTCTGATTGGTCCTAGAACAATGCAGCAGTATGATTGGTCCACAGGAGCCACCCAATCCAGCTCCAGGTGGAAGTGAATCCACAACCTGATTGGCCTACAGGAGAATCCCAGAATTAGCTAATCACGTGCAGCCCATTGTGTAAACAATGTATATAAAGCAGATATTGTGGGGGAACTTCCATTCCTCCTCACCACTATGAGCTGAATATAGAGCATGAAATCCACTCTCGACTCCGAGTATATTTCAATTCCCATCATCCCTGACCACTGGTAGTGTTAGCTAGGGATGATGGGAATTGTAGTCCCAAAACATCTGGAGGGCCGGAGTTTGCCTATGCCTGGTCTAGTTCACTGGCTCTGGCTGTACCCTATCTAGATTGCAAACCCTCTTGCCCTTGAAAGGAAACTGAAAACTGTTCTTAATTTAGAACCATACAATTGCTTAGCATCCTTAAATGTAATTAGAGTGCTGCTGTGTTGTGCCAAATGAAGCGATAGCTATCTCTAGGCTTCCATATCTGCTAAGCAGATAGTTAGAGACATTTGCTTAATGGTGACTCCCAGCTACTGAACATAAATATCACATGTCTAGTGATAACCAGTTTGGCAGCTGGGCTGAAGCCAGTGAAGGAAACAAGTATTTACACGTTACTAGACAGAAGGAACCTTAGGGAAATGGCTCTAAGGACTTAATATTTGTTTAGGGCACTGATTGACACCCAGAGGGGGTGGAACCACAGCAGGATCTCAGTGGACAATGGCTGTTCCTTGTCTCTAGAACACAGGTAGAAAATTGTGTGTGTGATGCACAGTCTCATTTTAGTGCACAGCCTGCCATTTTCCACACTGCAGGTATGTCTGAACTGCAACGGTGTATCATCAGATATGCTATTTCGTATATTTATCGTATTTTCCACTCTATAAGACGCATCAGACCATAAGACGCACCTAGTTTTTGGAGGAGGAAAACAAGAAAAGAAATATTCTGAATCCCAGAAGCCAGAACAGCAAGAGGGATCGCTGCACAGCGAAAGCAGCTATCTCTCTTGCTGTTCTGGCTTCTGGGATAGCTGCACAGCCTGCATTCGCTCCATAAGACGCACACACACATTTCCCCTTACTTTTTACGAGGGAAAAAGTGAGTCTTATAGAGCAAAAAATACAGTAATCACTTTAAGATATAGGAATCGCTTTCCGGCAGTGGCGTCACTGCCACTCACCATGTTGGGGGAGTTGGAGGCAGCAGCGACGCTGGTGGAGCCAATTTTGTATTTCCACCAATGCGTTTTTGCAGCCCCAATCTTATCAATGCTTTGCCCTTCCTCCTTCCACCAAGCAACAGTGCTACCCCTGCCAGGAGGCTAGTAGCGCAGCTCTGGCCCACTGGGTAAGCTGCTCTTGGTGGCCACTTAGTGAAGGACAATCTGCATGTTGTTGTTGTTTAGTCATTTAGTCGTGTCCGACTCTTCGTGACCCCATGGACCAGAGCACGCCAGGCACTCCTGTCTTCCACTGCCTCCCGCAGTTTGGTCAAACTCATGCTGGTAGCTTCGAGAACACTTTCCAACCATCTCGTCCTCTGTCGTCCCCTTCTCCTTGTGCCCTCCATCTTTCCCAACACCAGGGTCTTTTCCAGGGAGCCTTCTCTTCTCATGAGGTGGCCAAAGTATTGGAGCCTCAGCTTCAAGATCTGTCCTTCCAGTGAGCACTCAGGGCTGATTTCCTTAAGAATGGATAGGTTTGATCTTCTTGCAGTCCATGGGACTCTCAGGAGCCTCCTCCAGCACCATAATTCAAAAGCATCAATTCTTCGACGATCAGCCTTCTTTATGGTCCAGCTTTCACTTCCGTACATCACTACTGGGAAAACCATAGCTTTTACTATACGGAATCCAATCTGCATAGATTGTGCATATTCTAATGTAAAAGTATAGATGCAAATCTAGAAATAATTGCTATAATTTAAATATAAATACAATGCATTTATATAGTGGGAAAGACTGACCACATCTGCTAACCACTGATAGCCAACCTCAAGGTCCTTGCTCTCCCTTTTCACGGCACCTTCAGACAGAGGACTATCCTCTTTAAAAGGATTGGCCCAGTAACCCTGCCTAGTAAAAATGAGACTTTGCAGCTATGGCAGAAATTAAACGATTTTGTCTGTCCTCCCGCCTTAGAATCTCTGATCGTCATGCTGTTGGAAACGAAGAGCTGAGTGTACAGATAGTCTCCATTCTGTATGAATCCTAAAAGGAAAAATGTGATGCTCCTAAGAGCATTTTAAAAAGCAAAATGAAACAAACCTCTTTTGGTTTATTGAGGTCTGCTGCTGTCCATTGAATGGGTTTAGCTGGAATAAAATATTTAGCTTGGGTTAGCAGGTGGCTAGGTTCTAATACAGTCATAGGTAAAGGCACCCCTGACCATTAGCTTCAGTCGTGGCCGACTCTGGGGTTGCGGCGTTCATCTCGCTTTACTGGCCGAGGGAGCCAGTACAGCTTCCAGGTCATGTGGCCAGCGTGACTAAGCCGCTTCTGGCGAACCAGAGCAGCGCACAGAAACGCCGTTTACCTTCCCGCCGAAGTGGTACCTATTTATCTACTTGCACTTTGACATGCTTTCGAACTGCTAGGTTGGCAGGAGCAGGGACCGAGCAACGGGAGCTCACCCCGTCGCGGGGACCTTCTGATTTAACCCACAGCACCACCCATGTCCCTAATACAGTCATGAAAGGTAAAGGTAAAGAAGGTACCCCTGCCCGTACGGGCCAGTCGTGTCCGAGTCTAGGGTTGTGCGCCCATCTCACTTAAGAGGCCGGGGGCCAGCGCTGTCCGGAGACACTTCCGGGTCATGTGGCCAGCGTGACGAAGCTGCTCTGGCGAGCCAGCACCAGCGCAGCACACGGAAATGCTGTTTACCTTCCCGCTATAAAGCAGTACCTATTTATCTACTTGCACTTAGGGGTGCTTTCGAACTGCTAGGTGGGCAGGAGCTGGGACCGGAAGATGGGAGCTCACCTCGCCACGGGGATTCGAACCAACAACCATGCGATCGGCAAGCCCTAGGCACTGAGGTTTTACCCACAGCACCACCCGCGCCCCCTAATACAGTCATACCTCGGGTTAAATATGCTTCAGGTTGAGATTTTTCAAGTTATGCTCCGCAGCGACCCGGAAGTAACGGAACGTGTTACTTCCGAGTTTCGCCTCTCGCGCATGCGCAGACGCTCAAAATGACATCACACGCATGTGCGGAAGCGGCGAAACGTGACCCGCGCAGACGCACAGTTGCATTTACGTTCTACTCAGGATGCGAACAGGGCTCCGGAACAGATCCCGTTCGCATTCAGAGGTACCACTGTATTTCAGATCACTCAGAATCTGTTTTACTCATTTACCAAACACATAGGCTGCTTTTCAGTCAGGGGCTTTCTCAAGGGAGCTTACTAACCTCTAACATTTCTGTTGCGTTCAGTCCTGTTTTCCGCAGCTTCCCGTGAGCATCTGGTAGGCCACCGTGAAAACATGAAGTTGGCTTTTCTTATGGTCTTAAAACTAAACTATATACACGTACCTTGGTTCTCGAACAGAATCCATTCCAGAAGTCTGTTTGACTTCCGAAAACATTCAAAAACCAAGGCGCGGTTTCCGATTGGCTGCCGGAGCTTCCTGCACTCAATTGGAAGCCACATCAGATGTTTGGCTTCCAAAAAATATTCACAAACCAGATCACTCACTTCCGGGTTTGTGGCATTCGGAAGCCAAAACGTTCAGCTCACAAGGCGTTTGAGAACCAAGGTACAACAGTGGTACCTCAGGTTACATATGCTTCAGGTTACATACGCTTCAGGTTACAGACTCCGCTAACCCAGAAATAGTACCTCTGGTTAAGAACTTTGCTTCAGGATGAGAACAGAAATCGTGCTCCAGCGGCACGGCGGCAGCGGGAGGCCCCATTAGCTAAAGTGGTGCTTCAGGTTACGAACAGTCTCTTTTTTTTATATATAATATTTTTTATTAAAGTTTTTACATAAAAAGGAAAAAAGAGAAAACCACAGGAAAATACAAAAATACAAAAATAGAACACGACAAAAAGAACACACAAAAAAGAAAAAAAGCAAGAAAAAACAAATTCCATTTCATAATATTTCTTGCATTTACTTATTTCCCAGACTTCCCCACACCTCCCTTCACTGTATTCCAATTCATATATTTGATCAGCAAATCCCTTCCCTCTGTCTTACCTAATTCTTATCTTCATCTCAATATCTTAATAAATCTTAGTCTCATTAATGTCTTAACAAATTAAAACCTTTTAATTTTACGCCTTTTAACCTTTAAATCTTTTGTACTCCTTCACCACTTTATTACTAATAACCTTTTACGTTCAGTCCGATATCAGTCTAACATTCATTAATCTTATAGTATTTCTGTAGGTAGTCTTTAAATTTCTTCCAATCTTCTTCCACCGTCTCTTCTCCCTGGTCTCTGATTCTGCCGGTCATTTCTGCCAGGTTACGAACAGTCTCAGGTTAAGAACAGACCTCCGGAACGAATTAAGTATGTAACCAGAGGTACCACTGTATTTTAAAATGTTAGGTAACTTCTGAAGGCACTCTGCTAGGCAAACAGTAGCTTCCAGAAGAGCTTTGCTTTACGGCTCACATTCCTAAGTATTGCTTTCCTTCTGTAATGTTTTTTTATTTTTCAATGAATCCAAAATGAAGCACGTCCTCTCATTTTATCGTTTATCATTATTTTAAATGTATCCATCCAGGGTAGCCAAGAGCAGGCTGTTTGGAGGGCTTGCATCCATCAATACCAACTATATTATTACAGCAGACATCGGAAAAAACAAGCATTTGACGAAGTGCAGTGGTTCAGTGGTTTCATGGCATCCATGCAGCTGACTTGGCACATTCCTTTGAAGCAGCATCATGTCTGGCTTAGAAACTCTTTCAATTACAAAACGGGATTTGCCCAGAATTCTGCCCCAGAAGCATCACTGCTCGAATACTTTGGCACATTTTTGCACAAGTAAGAAATTAAAATAAAATAAAAACCCTGGGGAGGAAGGAGCTCTTCAAAAACAATCCAGTGAGTACTGAGCATGTGCAGTGGGCACGCAATGCTGAGAGTCTGTAGGAAGTTGGGGAATAGATTATCCGGAGAGAAGGTGTGGCTGATCCATTTGCCGCAGCTGGAATCCTGAAGGGGAACATTCCACACTGCAACATTCTGCCGCAGCTCCCACCCTACAGTGGTACCTCGGGTTACATACGCTTCAGGTTACATATGCTTCAGTTTACAGACTCCACTAACCCAGAAATAGTGCTTCAGGTTAAGAACTTTGCTTCAGGATAAGAACAGAAATCGGGCTCCGGCGGCGCAGCGGCAGCAGGAGGCCCCATTAGCTAAAGTGGTGCTTCAGGTTAAGAACAGTTTCAGGTTAAGAACGGACCTCCGGAACGAATTAAGTACTTAACCCGAGGTACCACTGTATGTCTAAGGTCCCAGGTGCTCTCTCTCTCTCTCTCTCTTTAATTATTTAAATTTTATTAATACAACACACAACAACAACAACAACAACAACACAAAAAATATCGAAAAATAACAATAAACACAGAAACCAACATAACAAAAAAACCCCACAAATCCATATCTTACAAGTTAATAATATAAACACTAAAAAGAAAAACAAACATTGACTTCCACCAATCCCACAGCACCTCCTTTAACTCTCATTGTGTCTTCCTGTTTTCCTTATCATCTCTATCCTAGCATCTAGATATAAATCCCTCTTTCACTTCACAAGGTTATTCCAGACTCAGCCAGATTTCTGTCCTCAAACCTTGACTTTTAAGGTATTCATTTAAACACTCCCGTTCCTTTTTCACTTCACTTTTTGGTTTTTGTCTTATTATATTGGTCAATTTGGCCAATTCTAAATACTCCGAAAGCTTACATAACCATTCTCCCCTAGTGGGTAACTGATTCCCTTTCCAATACTTAGCCATCAGGATTCTTGCTGCAGACATTCCCAGGTGACTCTCACATCTACAGTTGAAAGGACTGGGTGGGGGACATTCCATTGATGAAATAAATTCTACTTATTGGCAATGTGGGACAACCCAAGTTACTGTTATTTCCTGGTACAGGGGCACAAAAGATATTTAGCCATGGCAAAATGCATAAGTCACTGGCAGATTTTCAAGTTTCTTGGGATAGGTATTTCAAATCTAGGACAGCTCTTGGTTTTTTTGGGGTAATGAACACGTATCCATGTGTAATCAGTAGCCAATCCTAAATACCGATTTTATTTCGCAAGACCACACAATTCCTCTAGAAGGAAAAGTTAGAATATTTGGGGGGGGGGTCAGTTTAAGGGAAAAAACAAAGAGGGGGACATGATAACTCTTCGCAAAATATTTTGTGCATAACTGGTTCAGTGGGTTTTGCTTCTCATGTTATTGGTTACAAAGAACCAGCACTTCAAAAAGTTTTACATGCCTTCTTTTTTTAAAAAAGGAAGCTATTTAAATCTTCCTTGGAGGACATGTGACATTGAAAAAAGAGTTTTCTGTGAATGGCATGGGGGGAGGGTTTAATCTGGTAACAAAGTATATTTATCATAGGAAGTTTTCATAATTACTGTTTCAATTTTGTATTTACAAAATCCTTCTCAATGAGAGGCAACAAGGCACAAAAGAGGAAACTTTGCATTAAATATTTTCTTGTTTTTCTTTGAACTCAGAAAAAGCTGGAATGCACATACAGAATGCCAAAAGACGAGAACGACAATTTTGACCATCTTGCTTTTAGAAACAAAAACTAGTTGGTGGAACAAACCACTATTACTTTGTATGGCTTTATGATGAATCAGTGGGGCAGTGGAGATACTAATCATTCTGTTCTTACAGTGGCCAACCGGATGCCTATGGAAAGTAGGGCTGATCAATATATCATCCAATACCGGTTTGAATTTTGCACCGCAGTAATTGTTTCAAAATATTTGAGCTGGCAATATATCGTGAATCGCAATGTGTGTAAGGGCTAGGCGATATCTGGTTTTCAACATCGCGATAACTCACCAGCTAAACATTGCAATCTACCACAATGTCTGAAATAAGGATGGAACTATTCAGAGGCAAACAGGACAATGTCCAGGCAACTGCTACTACTTGTTGTTGTTGTTTAGCCGTTTAGTAGTGTCTGACTCTTCGTGACCTCATGGACCAGAGCACGCCAGGCACACCTGTCTTTCACTGCCTCCCGCAGTTTCGTCAGACTCATGTTTGTAGCTTCGAGAACACTGTCCAACCATCTTGTCCTCTGTCGTCCCCTTCTCCTTGTGCCCTCCATCTTTCCCAACATCAGGGTCTTTTCCAGGGAGTCTTCTCTTCTTATTAAACATTAAAAGCGTCCGTAAGCAGGGCTGCCTTCAGATGTCTTCTATAAGTCTGGTAGTTGTTGTTCTCTTTGACATCTGGTGGGAGGGCATTCCATAGGGCAGGCGCCACCACCGAGAAGGCCCTCTGCCTGGTTCCCTGTAACTTGGCTTCTCGCAGCAAGGGAACTGCCAGAAGGCCCTCGGCGCTGGACCTCAGTGTCCGGGCAGAACGATGGGGTGGAGATATATGCTGTGTGAAGGAAAAGAATATGGTGTCCTCTCCTAGCACTAAGAGCAAGATCAGCACGTGCTGTTAGCTGTCTGCTTGTGCTTCGTACCTTACCAACAAGCTGCCAGGATCTTTGGTATTTCAGCTGTTCTGATCTCCCAGAGCAGCAGTGATGGGAAATATGTTGTTATGGCTTCTGGCTAGCCATTCCAAATCTCTTCGCAATGGAATGTAATTGTTGGGCTTTCTGAAAGCTGGGGGATTTCGCACACAGAGGGTGATGCCAACTCGAGAGATGGTAGAATCTCTCTCACTGACAGGAGAAAACAGGTGAAGGATGATTGCAGATTGTTTGAAAACTGTGGCTTGTGCAGAATTCAGCAGACAGATTTTTGACTGAAACCAGACGGTCTTTAAGCATAACACTGATTCTGGCCCAACTGCATTGGCTACTGATTAGTTTTGAGACTCAATTCATAATGCTGCTTTTGATTTATAAAGCCTTATGTGACTCATAGCCCCAATGCCTCTGTTTCTAGTCTACGTCACTTTCGCTTGTATTCATTCATTCATCGGTCCATTTCATCCACTACCACATTAATCTGCCATTTCTTCAATCAAATCTGCATGAAAATCCACATTTAAAAACCTATTTAAATGCATGTTTCTGAACATCTTTTCTCCAAACAATTTTCTCCCAAAATGTGTGTTTTTAAATATGTTTTCTTCTCAAAATTTTCACGTTTAAATGCATATTAATTAATACTCTCTTTGTTAGCCATGAACAGCATCGTAACATTCAGAGAAGTGCAAACTTTTGATTGAAAAGTTTGTTGCAATTCAGACTTACTAAAGGACCAAGAAGGAAAATGGAAGCTAAAAGAGTACGAGGAAATAAAAGACCATTTTTAGAGTTGGCTACATTACAGGCAATTACATGAGATGTACAAAGAAGACAGTAAGAAAGGATTTAGTTATTCCTAGATTTCAAAAGGAAGTTATAGAAGGGAAAGTGAAGCTGCTGAAAGGCGCATATAGTATTTTGTTAGAATAGGAAACAAAAGATGAGGACGCGAAATCGGTCATGATCAAATGGGCACAAGATATAGGGCATAATATACAATTTGAAGATTGGGAAAATCTGCGGAGAATGGATTTAAAATGTACAGACTGTTCCCTTTTGAAAGAAAACTATATGAAAATGATGTATAGATGTATATAACTCCAGTACAGATTGCAAGAATGTATAAAACTGGGTCAAATGTATGTTGGAAGTGTAAAGGGGGGAAAAGGGACATTTTATCATATGTGGTGGGAATGTGGAGAAATTAAAAATTTATGGGAAATGACATATAATGAGTTGAAGAAAGTGTTTAAATTAACATTTGTAAAAAAAACCAGAGGCGTTTTTGTTAGGGATTGTAGGAAAAGACCTGCCAAGGAAAATAAAGAATTTATTTATGTATGCGACAATGGCGGTAAGAGGAAACCCCGACAAAAGAACAATGGTAAGAGAAATTGATGGATTATGAAGAACTGGCGAAATTGACATACAAACTGTGAGACAAAGACAACTGTGACTCTAAAGAAAAATGGGAACTTTTTACAAACTACTTAAAAAAACAACAAAATGAACTGGACTCCTTAGCAGGTTTTGAATAAACATACACAAATTTATTGACTGTTAACATGATAGATAGACAATTTAAGGATCTTTACAATTTTACAATATGCAGAGAACAACATGTGCTGAAAAATTAGAGAGAGGAACTGAGGGAAGTCTTGGAGGGGAGGGAGGGTTCTTTTTTGGGGAGGGGGAGGGGAAAATTGGGGGGGATGATGAAGATTATATGTTATGATAATTTGTTATATTGAAGTTATTAATAAAAATTATTTTAAAAAAGAAAAGTTTGTTGCAATTCACATACTATTCTGGGGTTGCAGAGCAGGATAGTTTACAAAGACTGAATTTCTCAAGCTTTCCTAGTGAGAACACCACACTTTCTATCTACAAAGCACAGAAAGCTAGGATCCATGTGTGGGAAGACTAATCCTGCTAATTATTGAGTGACACAATAAAGATCTGTGTGATGCTTAGGCTGGACCCACACTTAACAGTGTGATGCGGCAGCTAAAAAAGCCAATGCAATTCTGGGCTGCATCAATAGGAGTATAGCATCTAGATCAAGGGAAGTAATAGTGCCACTGTATTCTGCTCTGGTCAGACCTCACCTGGAGTACTGTGTCCAGTTCTGGGCACCACAGTTCAAGAAGGACACTGACAAACTGGAACGTGTCCAGAGGAGGGCAACCAAAATGGTCCAAGGCCTGGAAACGATGCCTTATGAGGAACGGCTAAGGGAGCTGGGCATGTTTAGCCTGGAGAAGAGGAGGTTAAGGGGTGATATATAATATGTTCAAATATATAAAAGGATGCCACATAGAGGAGGGAGAAAGGTTGTTTTCTGCTGCTCCAGAGAAGCGGACACGGAGCAATGGATCCAAACTACAAGAAAGAAGATTCCACCTAAACATTAGGAAGAACTTCCTGACAATAAGAGCTGTTTGACAGTGGAATTTGCTGCCAAGGAGTGTGGTGGAGTCTCCTTCTTTGGAGGTCTTTAAGCAGAGGCTTGACAACCATATGTCAGGAGTGCTCTGATAGTGTTTCCTGCTTGGCAGGGGGTTGGACTCGATGGCCCTTGTGGTCTCTTCTAACTCTATGATTCTATGGATTGTCTCCTCTCTTGTATTATTTGCCAGGCTAAGTTTGTGCACTTTGGTGGCGCTGAAGGGACGCGGGTGGTGCTGTGGGTTAAACCACAGAGCCTAGGACTTGCCGATCAGAAGGTCGGTGGTTCGAATCCCCGCAACAGGGTGAGCTCCAGTTGCTCGGTCCCTGCTCCTGCCAACTTAGCAGTTCAAAAGCACATCAAAGTGCAAGTAGATAAATAGGTACCACTCCAGCGGGAAGGTAAACGGTGTTTCCGTGCGCTGCTCTGGTTTGCCAGAAGCGGCTTAGTCATGCTGGCCACATGACCTGGAAGCTGTACGCTGGCTCCCTCGGCCAATAAAGCGAGATGAGCGCCGCAACCCCAGAGTCGTTCACGACTGGACCTAATGGTCAGGGGTCCCTTTACCTTTACCTTTACAGTCATGGTATAGACTTTGGTCGCTTGATCACCCCTAGCAGTGATTTTTATTATTATTATTATTATTGCAGGTGTGTACTGTAATTTGTACAGTTCAACTCCACTTTTGGTCACTTTCAAACATTTCTATACTGCCCTTCAATTCAAAATTTGCATGGAAGTGTGATGGAAGATTAATCAGAGATTAAAAGGCTGAGTAAATAAAAATGTATTGGACCAGATGCCTAAAAGAAAGTTCTGTTGTACACGTAGAAATTATTGTGCTGACAGGACAGGTTAGTTGGATACCTCCCCAAATATTTTTATCAACACACAGGGCAAAAGAACCATTTATTTTCCACCAGCTGGAGACATTCTAGAGAGATATCAATCTATAAACTATGATTGTTATTATGGATTGAGTTCAAGATACAAACGCAGTAGTATGCAGTCTTAAAACTAGTTCCCAGAGTGAAAATATTTTATTCCATCATGTCTTCTCCCATCCTGCTCTGGCTCCACACAAAAAAGGAAAAATATAGGAATGTCCACGTTGCCTCTACAGTTAAAATTCCCCTTAATTAATTGAAAGTAAGTATGTGGGGGAAGTCCTTGATTATAATGCTTGCTGTCTGGACAGTGTTGTATGGTCTATAATTTGCTAACTTAATCCAGGCTCCGAGGCAATTTAGCATATTATTGACTTCCACGACAGCATGTTAAGGCGTGTGTGTATAGGGATGAGCAGAAAAGAGCAGTTCCATTTGGTGGTTGTTAAGGCATTCTGGCAGACGGTTTTAATTCCAGTTGGAAAGTCAGATTCCAGAATGCAGATGGCAAAATTCTGCACATTTGCTATTCACCTCAAGCAGAAACCTGGAAATATATGTATCTCTCTGTGTTTAAAAGCCTATTACTTGCACAATGGTGCAATTGGTAAATCAGTGGAGCCACCTCACATACTGGGGCAAGATATTTGCCAAGGACTTCTAATAACAGAGTATCCCCAATTGCCAACAGGAGTGTTCTTGTTCTTTTTTTAAAAAAAAAATTAATTGATTTAACATATAAATAAAATGACCCACAAAACTTATCACTTATACAATCTTTTTAGACTTCCATCAGCACCTCTGATGATCCACCGTTTTAACCACTTCTTATGCATTTCTTAACTTTATATTGCCTTTACATCTCTTAACAAATCATCCTTCCCCTTCTCCATTTTTGCAATACTTCCAATAATACTCCTCACAAAACATCTTGCAAACCTACAAACGTCATCTGATCTTCACAAATACTTTTCAAATAGTCCGTAAATTTACTCCAGTCTTCCATGAATTTCTGGTCCTGCCGGTTTCGAATTCTTCCTATTAGTTTATCTAGTTCTGCTTGGTCCATTAACTTCATCCTCCATTCCTCAATCATTGGTAATTCTTCTTGCTTCCATTTTTGGGCCAGTAATATTCTTGCTGCTGTTATTGCATATAAAAAGAGCTTATATTCCTTTCTATTTATATCACTCCCAAGAGTGATATAAGGTCTGGAAGAGGAGCACAGTTTTGGACTTGTTTTCATTGCTGCGGAGAATCCTTTGTTCCATTTAAATCCAGCCTTTCTTCTAAGGTGTTAATATATATATAACATGGTTGCTCACTTTATCTTCACAACCACCTGTGAGGTAGGTTAAGCTATGAGTGTGTGACTGACCCAAGACTACTCAATGAAGTTCATGGCTGAATGGGATGTTGGAACTCGGGTCTCCCTGGTCCTAGTCTGTACTCTACTGCATCATGCTGATACTTTTTGCGTTATGCTGACAATTTTTCTCTTTTCCACCCTGCCGAAATCTTTCCTCGCTGGGCTATAAAATGCTAAAGGGTAGCGCTGTGGTCTAAACCACTGAGCCCCTTGGGCTTGCTGATCAGAAAGTTGGTGGTTCGAATTCCCTCGACAGGATGAACTCCTGTTGCTCTGTCCCAGCTCCTGCCAACCTAGCGGTTTGAAAGCACGCCAGTGCAAGTAGATAAATAGGTACCACTGTGGCGGGAAGGTAAACAGCGTTTCCGTGCACTCTGGTTTCCATCACGGTGTTCCGTTGCGCCAGAAGTGGTTTAGTCATGCTGGCCACATGACCCGGAAAGCTGTCTGTGGACAAACGCCAGCTCCCTCAGCCTGAAAGCGAGATAAGCACCACAACCCCATAGTCGCCTTTGACTGGACTTAACCGTCCAGGGGTCCTTTACCTTTTACCTTCATGTTGCAAGCTGCCACCCAGCCAATGGCAGGGGGTGATGTAAATTACATGCATGCATACTCAAAAATATCTGTTTTGATGAGTGTTCAGATCAGTGAGGACACAAATGGTGCACACACTGATAGGAGATAGTTTAGCAAGCTGCAAAAACTGCTGAGAGTGTTCTCGCTGAGACTGCTGTTCATTCACACAGAGATATCACAACAAAGGAAAGCAAAGTGATGTTCTGGGGTGGTGACTCAGTTGCAAAACTCCCTGGGGATACCTCAAAGCCTGAGAGACCTTTCAGAAAAATCAATGACTAGCTCACTTCTGCAAGTAATTATTTGCATGGCTTATCGAGTTCCATGTGCAACATAGCAACAGAAGAAGGGACTTGGGTGGAATTGCAGCTCCTCCTTCAGGATTAAAAGAATAATAATCACATAATCTGATGTTCCTGCACATGAGATGCAATTTCTTTAAAGTTCTGTGCTCTAGCCAGTCTTATGAGCAGCTATTTCTGTGAGTAACCAAAGTGTTCTGAACCAGTACTGATTGTTAATTTTTCCACATGGCCTTTTGAACCTGTGTATTGCTGCTTCAAGGGACACGGGTGGCGCTGTGGGTTAAACCACAGAGCCTAGGACTTGATGATCAGAAGGTCGGCGGTTCGAATCCCCGCAACGGGGTGAGCTCCCATTGCTCGGTCCCAGCTCCTGCCAACCTAGCAGTTCAAAAGCATGCCAGTGCAAGTAGATAAATAGGTACCGCTCCGGCGGGAAGGTAAACGGCGTTTCCGTGCACTGCTCTGGTTTGCCAGAAGTGGCTTAGTCATGCTGGCCACATGACCCGGAAGCTGTACGCCGGCTCCCTCGGCCAATAAAGCGAGATGAGCGCCGCAACCCCAGAGTCGGCCACGACTGGACCTAATGGTCAGGGGTCCCTTTACCTTTACCTTTATTGCTGTTTCAACAGGGGGCTCCTCCAAATGGCCTGTTTAGTGAGCATTTATCCTCATTTGCTTGCACAAAACTCATGCAGAGGTTAGACTATATTTGGTGTTTATGAAGCGTTCATTATGATTTGTTTCCAAGGAGGTTACACTACAATCGTCATTCATTCCATCCTGATTCGCTTGAGTGGTGATTCTACAACTTAATCATTTATCCCATTTTCTAACTTCATAAAGTTTTTTTATAAAAAAAATATCCATGTGGATTTGTTGTGGCAGAACACTTCAATCCACTCTACATGTGCATACCTGCCAATGGAACCCCTTCCACAAAATACTGAGGTTATGTACACATTAGCAGCTTAAAACGCTTCCTTCTGCAGCATTTCAAGTGGCATTTTCACACTGCAGCACACACCATGTAGGGGGAAGGAATATAATCAGGTTTCCCTGAACATACTGTTAAGTTGTGGATGAACATATCAGACGACACAGCGATTCTTCAAACAGCTCTTGTTTATTCACAGGCCAGAACAGAACTGAACTGAAGGGTTCAGCCAGCCTGCTTATATAGAGCTCCACTACCACGCAACAATAGCCATTTTCTGTAACTATCCAATCACTGAACGTCACTTTCAATCCCTTATTTGCATATGTGGACCTGAGTGAAAACTATCTACAGTATCCCCCTGCTGGCCCAGGGTGAGAACTTCAGTACATAACACATACAACTGTCCCAACGCCCATTCATGCATACAATGTGCCAAAAGAAAAAAAGGCTTCATAGCAGCAATTGTTTTTTATATTAGTGGCATATCTAGCTGTATTTACTGTGACTTAATTACTTGGAAGCATTTGAAAGTGAACAAAATGCCTTTGTTTTCTATGGGGGCTTGTTTCTGATTTTACACAATTTTGTAACGTATAGCTATCCTCAGTTTTCCTGAAATCCATGGGACTCACCACTGGGTAGCTGTGGTGTGCAAATATTTGAAGGCAAAAGGTCCTCAAACTATTAGCTTTAAACCAGCCGAGGGCACCCTAGAGTACAAAAATCAACTTTTGATTGCTAGGAAAAAGGAAAGCTTCAAATATCATTGACAAAGGAGCGAGCTGCTGGCCAGAACCAGTGCAGTGAATATTGAAGAGGTCCTAGTGGAACTACCAACTTGGGACCGATGGGTTTACGCCTGCAAGTAGCTGATCCTGATCTGGTTCCTAAATCTGGGTAACTTTTTACAGTGGTACCCCCATAGAAAAGTCAGCAGAAGCCGTGGAGCCCCTTTAAAGAGCGTGCGGCTTTTGCCTGCTTTTGTTTTTTTTTAATAAATATTTTATTAAGTTTTACAAAAGATATAAAGTGACAAAAAGTAAAAAGTAAACCACCACACAACAAAAACAAAAGAATATAATAATACACAAACACAAAACAGCGAAAAATACGAAAAAGAGAAACAAAAAATAAAATAATTTCATCCTCATTATGTTCTTTGCCTTAACTTATTTCTACGACCTCCCCAGAAACCCAAAACAAATATACATAATGAAATTACAGGTCTGGGTAGGCTTGCCTAAAGAAAAAATGTTTTAGATGCACCCCTAAGGCCAGTTTATTCACTGATACAGGTTTACAATCATTAAGCTTGGTATGGTTTTTTTTTTAAAAAAAACAACCTAATAAAAATAGTTGGGGAGTTTTATTTAAGCAGCTATGCCAGGTGCCTTTCAAAAGTTACATTAAGAGGCCTGAGCCTATTATTTAATAATAATAATATTTATTTATATCCCAGCCAAAGCCAGGTTTTAATGCTGTGGGACGCGGATGGCACTGTGGGTTAAACCACAGAGCCTAGGACTTGCCGATCGGAAGGTTGGCAGTTCGAATCCCCAACTGTAGATGTAATCCACGATTATCTAGGAGGATGGTGAGAATGCAAAGCAGATTGTCTAATCCTGTGCTATGGACACCCCTAGACTTGGGAGTCTTCTACTGCATTTCAAGGGATGTTGGGATTGTCTCCCTTTGGAAATGGGGCTGAATGAAGAAAGATCCGGTATAGAAACATGAGCTCCAAAAGAGAAGATTCACCTGCAGACGGAACAGCAGCTGCTTCCAAGTTCTGAAGAAACATGAGGGGGGGGGAGTTGGGCCCAGGGTCAAGGTGGGTGGGTTGCCATGGTAACAATGAGCTGCCCTCCTTTGTGACATCACCTGCTTCTCCCTTAAAAGCCACCAACGACAGTTGTCCATTGTGGGTTTGTGAGGAGAGGCGGAGAGAGGTGTGGTGTAGGTGAGTGAGGTGTAGGTGCGGTAAGAGAGTAAGCAGAGGCTTTGGATTTTCTTCTGATTTTGACTGCGTAAAGAGGAGGCGGAGCCAGCAGCAAGCATGCAGTCTGTTCCAGACCTTCAGGAAGAAGGAAAGTTCAGCCGACTAGTCCTTCGCGGAAGAGAGTGGCTCAGGAGACTGAGAAGCACAATGCAGCTTAAAAGGAACAACAAAGTGGCCCCGCTCCAGCCCAAGGAGCAGCCTCCTCTGGCACCAGTTGTGCCAAAACTCTTCAAGAACTATCGAGAGCTGGCGAAGGCAAAAGCCCGAAACCGGGCCCGTATTAGGCCAGCACCTGAAGAAGGGGACTTAACTGTGGAAGATCTGGAATGAGCGTACGGCGTGACGGGTCAAGACAAGGTGCTCTGCTTTGGAAGAGTTAAAAGGGAGTAAGGGAAGAACGAGGGCGATGAGATCAAGGTAACCATCCAGCCTCTCCTGAGCTGCAGAGGCTCAGGGCAGAGAGGCGGAGGGAACTAAGTTCCCGCAGGAGGAGTGCTTGCCTCCAGGCCAGGAGAGGCGAGTCACCAGAGGATCGTGGCCCCCTATGCCTCGGGGCAGATCAAAGCCGGCCAGCCCCAGCCCCAAGTTGCAGGAGCAACATTGTTGGTTGCTAGTTCCTCCCTGAACCCTGTCCTGCTTTCCTGCCTGAGCTCCTGACCCGCCCTGGTTCCCTGCTTGCAAGCCTGTTGCTGACTTCACCCGACTCCCTGCCCTGCACCCAGCTTCAGCTACTACGGACTGCCTCCACGTTGCACCTTTGGCCACGGACCGAACTTGGACCTCGCCTCTCGGGTAACCCATGGGACCAGCAAAACAAGGAAGGAGGGAGTGTTATGCACTGAAGTTCTCACCCTGAATAAAGAAGAGCTGTTTAAAGAAGAGCTGTGTCGTCTGACATGTTCGCCCACAACTTAACACTGGCGACGAAGGTGGGATTGATGGACATCAGAGCACAGCCAGATGCAGCCACCCTCTGAGCAGAGCTGAATCACTGAGCGAAATCACTGAACAGAACCAATTCAGAGCTGACTATTCTGGCTAGAGCACGGTGTTCCATCCATCGCCCTCCACACCGGCATCGGAATCATGGCTTCACTTCCGCCACTACCGCCGTTTGCGCCAGCCTCTGAATCATGGGACTCCGACCTCGCCCGGTTGAACTGCTACCTCCAAGCCAACGAGCCGACAGAAGTATCAAAGGAGCGGAAGCGGGGCCTATTCTTCAGCCTCTGTGGGCCTGAGGTGTTTGAGACGGCCCGAGCATTGGTTGCGCCTGAAGCAGTCCAGGCAACACCGTGGGACATGATCCAAGAGAAGCTCCGCAACCACTACGCACCAAAGCCATCCAAGATTGCTGCCTGCCATGCGTTTTACCGCAGGAACCAGGCAGAGGGGGAGTCAATCAACAACTACAGTACCGCCCTGCGACAGGCTGCAATGCACTGCGAGTTCCGAGACTTAAACGGATCAAATCGTCTGCGGGGTCCGGGACATCCATCTGCAACGGCGTCTCCTCGCCAAGCCAGACCTCACGCTGCAAAAAGCCATTGAGGAGGCTGTGGCCTCGGAAGCTGCTGAACGCTCCGCCCAGGAGATCCGCAAGGCCAGCAGCCCGCGTCTTGCTAAGGAGCCAGTTCCAGTGCATCACGAAGAGGCCAGCAGTGATGAGGCATCCTCCAGTGAAGACGATGACGTGCACCAGAAAAAGCGGGAGTGCAGGAAGTTCCAACTGGAATGCGCCGACTGTGGAGGCAACCATTCCCGTGCCAAGTGTCTATTCAGAGACGCCATCTGTTGGACGTGTTCCAGAAGGGGCCACATCGCTAAGGTCTGCCAATCGGCTCCGTCTGACACCCCCCCTTCACCGACTCGCAAGTCCAAGTCTTCACTCCAGTCTGCCAAGGAAAGCTGTTTCGCTCTCACCAACTGCCGCTGCCCGTCTGGAACCACGATTGGCCAAACCGACTCGCCTACGTGACGCAAGCTGAACGTCACGGTGCTCATTGAAGGAGCTCCATGTGACATGGAGACCGACACCGGGTCTGCCCTGTCCATCGTGTCTTGGAGCACCATCAAAAGACTGGTACCCAGAGTGTCCAAAAGGCAACTCGACTCTCACCGCGTACACCTGAGAGACTACCAGGGAAACGACATTCCCGTGGTAGGCGTTGGCCGGTTCCAGATCACCTTCAAGGATTTTTCGGGCCTGCTCCGACTGGTGGTGGTCGAAGGTCAGCGGCCAAGCCTCCTAGGGCTAGACTGGTTTGATGCCCTCGGCCTGGAAGTCACCGGCATCAACTGCATCTCTAACGCAGAGACTGAGAGTCTGGTCAAAGACTTTGCCGAGGTTTTTGACGGCACTTTGGGGCAATACACAGATACGCCCATCTCCTTTAGCCTTGATCCACAAGTCGCCCCCATCAAGCTAAAGCCACGCCGGGTTCCCTTTGCTCTCAAGGCTAAGGTGGACGAACAACTGGACAAGCTGATCGCCCAAGGAGTTTTGGAGCCGGTTGACCACACCGAGTGGGAAACCCCCATCGTCACGCCTGTCAAGCCAGACAGGTCGGCGAGAATCTGCGCTGACTACAAGTGCACGATCAACAAGGCACTTCAGCAGCACGCTTATCCGGTTCCTGTTGTCCAACACCTGCTGCATTCCCTGGGTGAGGGTAAGGTCTTTGCTAAGCTGAACCTTGCCCAAGCCTATCAACAACTGCCCGTCGATGATGCCACTGCTAAAGCCCAGACGATCGTCACCCACCGAGGGGCATTCCGTTGCCGCCGGTTTCAGTTTGGGTTGAGAGTGGCTCCTGGCATCTTCCACAGCCTTATGGAGCGTCTCCTGCAAGGGCTTCCGGGCATGGTACCATATTTTGATGACGTCTTGGTGTCCACAGACTCACACCAGCAGCTATTTGAGCGCCTCCGTGCCGTGCTGACCAGGTTCCAAGAGGCCGAGCTCAAGGTAAAGAGGTACAAGTGCCAGATCGCTGTTCCACAGGTGGAGTTACTGGGCTATCTTATCGACGCCTCCGGCCTTCACCTGACCACATCCAAGATCCACGCTATCCAGCAGGCCCCCATCCCAAAGAACAAGACAGAGTTGCAGGCGTTCCTGGGGCTGCTGAACTTTTATAACATGCTCCTGCCCCACAAAGCCACGGTGGCTGAGGCACTTCACCGACTCCTCAGCACAAAGACGCCTTGGTCCTGGGGTCATCGGGAGACGGCGGCCTTCAACGCGGTCAAGGCTCTCCTTTCATCGGACAGTGTGCTGGTACAGTACAGTGAAGCCAGGCCGCTTGTCCTTGCCTGCGACGCCTCACCTTTTGGCATCGGCGCTGTCCTTAGTCACCGTTTTCCAGACGGAAGAGAAGCACCGCTCGCCTACTTTTCCAGGACGCTATCTCTGACTGAACGGAATTACAGCTAGCTCGACAAGGAGGCACTGGCACTTGTGGCTGGAGTGAAGAGATTCCATGAATACCTCTATGGCAGGACTTTTGACCTCATCACTGACCACAAGCCGCTCCTGGGCCTCCTCGCCGGTGATCATCTAACTCTACCGGTCCTCTCGACGCGCATGCTGCAATGGACTGTTTTCCTGGCTGCCTACCACTACCGGCTCGTCCATCGCCCGGGGAAATCGATGGGCCATGCTGACGCCCTCAGCCGTTGCCCTCTTCCAGCGTTTGTGGAAGACCCGGCTCCAGCTTCATCGCTCCTCCTGATTGAGGATCTTCCGTCAGCGCCTGTATCGTCTGCCACTGTGGCGTTCAGTGATTGGATTCTTTTGTATGCAAATGAAGGATTGAAAAGTGACGTTCAGTGATTGGATAGTTTTAGAAAATGGCAACAGTTGCATTGTTCTGGAGCTCTATATAAGCAGGCTGACTGAGCTCCTCAGCCTAGTTCTGTTCTGGCATCTGAATAAAGAAGAGCTGTTTAAAGAAGAGCTGTGTCGTCTGACATGTTCGCCCACAACTTAACAGGGAGAAAGTATTGAAGAGAGGTGAAAATGGCGGGGACAAAAGGCTGACCGCTGACTCACCCTTACCATGCGAGGAAGAAACCAAAAACAATGGGGGGGGGGAATTAGGCTCCTTGGGGATGATGTCTGTTTCTTTTTGTGTACCTTGTTGGTGCGTAAGCATAAATAAAGCAAAAACAATATGTTTGTCGGGTTGTTGGTTGTTGTTTTTTGGAATTCTCATTTTATATTGTTACGTTGTGAACCACCCTATGATCTTTGGATGAAGGGTGGTATAGAAATTTAATAATGAAGGAAGGAAGGAAGGAAGGAAGGAAGGAAGGAAGGAAGGAAGGAAGGAAGGAAGGAATGCTCTCCCCAGGGAAACATTCATGGCACCCACACCGTCAGCCTCAGATACCAGGCTGAGAAAGATGTTTAGGTGGGCTCATTAATTGATATTAGATTAATATCTGCTATGATGGTTTATTTTGTTCAATTAACTAGCACAAAATCTAGAATCTAATATTAATTTTCTTCTTAACTCTAAGGATTTTGGTCAATATATTGAAAAATTGCACAGTGCTAAAAGAGACCAGTACATTTTCGACAAGTTTTTAATCTCCTTGTCTACTATCTCAGATTGGAAAGTTGACTCTTTGTCAACATATCCCCATTCTTTCAGGTCTTTCCTAAACATTTCATTAACCTGATAGTAATGCAACCAGTCATAAACATACTTTTTAACCTGCTCGTATGGTTTCACTTTCCATTTTCCTCCTTCCTTCTCTAATAATTGACCATATGTTGCCCAATCACTTCTCATATTGATTTTCCTTACACTCATAACTTCTAGAGGTGATAACCAGTGTGGTATCTTAGGTTCTAATAGGTTTTTATACCTATCACAAACTTCAATGTATAATAACAATGTATAAATTGTTATTAGAATGGAACTTAAAAGATGAAGAGGTAAAATCGGTAATGATACATTGGGCCAGAGATATTGGGTATAATATACAGTTTGAAGACTGGGAAAAGTTATGGAAGGAGAACTTAAAATTTACAGCATGTATGGCATTGAAAGAGAATGTGATGAAAATGTTTTATAGATGGTACATTACACCGGTAAAGCTGGCTAAAATGTATAAGACATGTAATAAGTGTTGGAAATGTAATGAAAAAGAAGGATCATTTTATCACATGTGGTGGGAATGTAAGAGAGTGAAAGACTTCTGGGAGTTGATATATAACGAGTTGAAGAAGATTTTGAAATATACTTTTATAAAGAAGCCAGAAGTCTTTCTGTTAGGTATTATAGGAAAGGAGATTAAGAGAAAAGATAGTAAGTTTCTCCAATACGCAGTGACGGCAGCGAGAATGTTACTGGCACAAAAATGGAAACAACAGGAAATACCGACAATAGAAGAGTGGAGGTCTAAGTTGCTAGAGTACGCAGAATTAGACAAGATGACTGGAAAAATTAGATACATAAGAGACCAAAAGTTTATAGAAAACTGGGGGAAATTTGTCAATTATCTGGAGAAATTAAGTGACGGTCAAATAACGCTAGAAGGTTTTAAAAGAGCACTGTGACATACGCGAGAGACATTGTTAAAAGGAATGATAGAGAAAAGATGTAATTAATGACAATGGAAAAAAGGAAATGCGGAAACTAACAGTGACTATGAAAGATTTACGGAAAAGCTGAAGGAAGTCGAAAACCAAAGACTTGGAAATGGGAATGTGAAACAGGAAAATAATATATGTGTTGTTTTGTTTTGCTGTAAATTAATAAAAATTATTTTTTTAAAAAAAAGAGAGACCAGTACATGACCAGAACTAATTAACTGATCAGGAAGAGGCCAGCATAGCCTGTGTTTTGGTATTTGCGGCCAATCTGGACATTATGTCAAATATATTTTAAAAAATTTAAGAAAAGTCCAGTAGCACCTTAGAGACCAACTAAGTTTGTTCTTGGTATGAGCTTTCATGTGCATGCACACAACAAAGCTGATACCAAGAACAAACCTGGTTGGTCTCTAAGGTGCTACTGGACATTATATATATACATCAGACCAACACGGCTACTTCCCTGAATGTAGAACTAAGTCTATTCAGAAATGGATAGTGAATAGCACTACCTTGGCTCTGCAGATACGGGATCCTTTGACTTCTAGTTGCCATGCCGCTGCGTTTGCTAGCTGAGCTCTTGCTTTGTTTAGAGACACCAGGGTTTATATGCAAGGAATTTCTCAGAATAGGACTCAGAATGCCATGTTCTCCAGCATTCCCAAACATTCTTCTTTCATGCAATTTTGTAATTGAGAAGTAGAGATTTCAACTTAGGGCAGTGTTTCTCAACCTGTGGGTCCCCAGATGTTGTTGGACTACAAATCCCATCATTCCTAGCCAGCATGACCAGTGGTCAGGGATGATGGGAGTTGTAGTCCAACAACATCTGGAGACTCACAGGTTGAGAACCGCTGGATTCAGGGCACTGTTGGGCAGTGCTGGGCACTTGCACAAGGACCCACCCACTGCATGTTCTTCACACTGCCAGTTCTTGCTGCTTGGCATCACCCCCTGTTTGCTCATCCTGCTTTTTCCTTCAGTGATAGAGGGAGCATGCAAGTGTGGACAAGGGAGAAAGAACATTGGTTGTCATCTGCTCATTCACTTCTTGCCTGTTGCCTGGACAGGTGAGTAGGCAATGGTGGCTGGAGAGCAACAGAACGAGGGGATGGACATATCAATCTATACCCCACCTGAAATACCCTAATTGATTGAAAGTTTTTTGGGGGGCACATGTCCAAGAGTTCTCTCCTCCCCACTTATAACAATTTATAAGGATCCTCAGGGGAAAGGTGGAGATCCCTTCTCTGAGGAAATGAAGTTCAAATCAGGGTTTGGCGAGGAGGGGTTGGAGTCAGGATAGGCAAGTGGAAAAGAATCGTGGTCGGGGCAGAGTTGGACAGGATTTGACACGGTGTGTCCAGTTTATTAGGAGCTACAGGGTCAGTCACAAAACAAGAGATACTGCTTCGTGAAATGGACCACCTCTCCCAATAAGAACTGACCTGGACCCTGCAATTATCTTCTAAGGCCCTTCTTGGTGTGGCTCCTACATGACAGATCCAGAGAGTGGCAACAAGAGAACTGGCCTTTTCCAAAATGGCTCCCCACTTGAGGAACGATCTCCTCCGGAAGTCTTGCCTGGGCGCCTTTGTTTCATATCTTTACGTTTGTTTCATATCTTTAGGTGACGGGCAAAAATGTTTGGCTGATTAACATTTCATGGCATTTTTAATATGTTAAAGATGCAGCACAGATGGTACCTCACCCCCTCAAGACTGTCCAACATGTATAAAAATTTAGCGAATACTTGTTGGAGGTGTGGTGGGAGTAATGGCGACATGTATGTATCATATGTGGTGGACATGTAGGAAGATCAAAGTGTTCTGGGGCTTAATTTACGAGGAGTTGAAAAAATGTTTGGAATAAGTTTTTTAAAAAGACCAGAGGCATTTCTGTGAAGCATTGTTGGCAGGGACATCCCGAAGGCCTTTAGGGAGGTATTCTTATATGCAATGGCCGCAGCTCAGACTTTGGTGGCAAAGGGGTGGAAGGAACAAGAATCCCCGACAATAACGGACTGGCATTGCAAGCTACAAGAATTTGCTGAAATGGCGCAGTCAACAAACACCCTGAGAGGCAATTCAAAACAAAAAATTATGGAAAAGTGGGATAGATATAAAACATATGTTCAAAAATACAGTAAAGGTTCGCTATCTATGCTAGCATTTGATTGACGTTGGAGTGAGACTGAGCTGAGAAATAAGACTAAGCGCACATATTGACATAGGAATGTATTAGATAAAATGCAACGAAATATACAATAATAAGAGTACATTTATTTGTAAAAAAGGAATATACAACGGGATAGAAAGGAAGTCGAGTGTGTTGGTATGTATATGATTTGGGGGGGATTCGTTTTTCTTTTTTGTTTCATTTTCTTTCTAGTTATATAAAATTTGTATATAATTTTTGTATACATGTTGGAAATTATATTATAGTAAGTCCTGTAATGTAATATGAGAATGATTACGGATGTAATATAAGACTAGACTTAGGAGTCCTCTACTGCATTTCAAGGAATGTTGGGATTGTCTCCCTTTGGAAATGGGGCTGAATGAAGAAAGATCCGGTATAGAAACATGAGCTCCAAAAGAGAAGATTCACCTGCAGACGGAACAGCAGCTGCTTCACAGTTCTGAAGAAACATGGGGGGGGGGGAGTTGGGCCCAGGGTCAAGGTGGGTGGGTTGCCATGGTAACAATGGCCTGCCCTCCTTTGTGACATCACCTGCTTCTCCCTTAAAAGCCACCAACTACAGTTGTCCATTGTGGGTTTGTGAGGAGAGGGGGAGAGAGGTGTGGAGGTGCGGTAAGAGAGAAAGGAGAGGATTTTGATTTTATTCTGATTTGGACTGCTTAAAGAGGAGGCGGAGCCAGCAGCAAGCATGCAGTCTGTTCCAGACCTTCAGGAAGAAGGAAAGTTCAGCCGTCTAGTCCTTCGCGGAAGAGAGTGGCTCAGGAGACTGAGAAGCATAATGCGGATTAAAAACAGCAACAAAGTGGCCCCGCTCCAGCCCAAGGAGCAGCCTCCTCTGGCACCAGTTGTGCCAAAACTCTTCAAGAACTATCGAGAGCTGGCGAAGGCAAAAGCCCGAAACCGGGCCCGTATTAGGCCAGCACCTGAAGAAGGGGACTTAACTGTGGAAGATCTAGAATGAGCTGTCGGCGTGACTGGTCAAGACAAGGTGCTCTGCTTTGGAAGAGTTAAAAGAGAGTAAGGGAAGAACGAGGGCGATGAGATCAAGGTAACCCTCCAGCCTCTCCTGAGCTGCAGAGGCTCAGGGCAGAGAGGCAGAGAGAACTAAGTTCCCGCAGGAGGAGTGCTCGCCTCCAGACCAGGAGAGGCGAGTCACCAGAGGATCGTGGCCCCCTACGCCTCGGGGCAGATAAAAGCCATCCAGCCCCAGCCCCAAGTAGCGGGAGCAACACTGTTGGTTGCTAGTTCCTGCCTGAACCCTGTCCTGCTTTCCTGCCTGAGCTCCTGACATGCCCTGGCTCCCTGCTTGCAAGCCTGTTGCTGACTTCACCCGACTCCCTGCCCTGCACCCAGCTTCAGCTACTACGGACTGCCTCCACGTTGCACCTTTGGCCACGGACCGAACTTGTATCTTGCCTCTCAGGTAACCCACGGCACCAGCAAAACAAGGAAGGAGGAAGTGTTATGTACTGAAGTTCTCACCCTGGGCAAGCAGGGGGATACTGTAGATAGTTATGCAAATGAAGGATCGAAAGGTGACGTTCAGCGATTGGATAGTTTTAGAAAATGGCAACAGTTGCATTGTTCTGGAGCTCTATATAAGCAGGCTGACTGAGCTCCTCAGCCTAGTTCTGTTCTGGCATCTGAATAAAGAAGAGCTGTTTAAAGAAGAGCTATGTGATCTGACATGTTCGCCCACAACTTAACACTGGCGACAAAGGTGGGATCGATGGACATCAGAGCACAGCCAGATGCAGCCACCCTCTGAGCAGAGCTGAATCACTGAGCGAAATCACTGAACAGAACCAATTCAGAGCTGACTGTTTTGGCTAGAGCACGGTGTTCCATCCATCGCCCTCCACGCCGGCATCGGAATCATGGCTTCACTTCTGCCTCTACCGCCGTTTGCGCCAGCCTCTGAATCATGGGACTCCTACCTCGCTCAGTTCAACTGCTACCTCCAAGCCAACGAGCTGACAGAAGTATCAAATGAGCGGAAGCGGGGCCTATTCCTCAGCCTCTGTGGGCCTGAGGTGTTTGACACGGCCCGAGCATTGGTTGAGCCTGAAGCAGTCCAGGCAACACCGTGGGACACGATCCAAGAAAAGCTCCGCAACCACTACGCACCAAAGCCATCCAAGATTGCTACCTGCCAAGCGTTTTACCACCGGAACCAGGCAGAGGGGGAGTCAATCAACAACTACACCACTGCCCTGCGACAGGCTGCAATGCACTGCGAGTTCCGAGACTTAGACGATGCCCTGATGGATCAAATCGTCTGCGGGGTCCGGGACATCCATCTGCAATGGCGTCTCCTCGCCAAGCCAGACCTCACGCTGCAGAAAGCCATTGAGGAGGCTGTGGCCTCGGAAGCTGCTGAACGCTCCGCCCAGGAGATCCGCAAGGCCAGCAGCCCGCGTCTTGCTAGGGAGCCAGTTCCAGTGCATCACGAAGAGGCCAGCAGTGATGAGGCATCCTCCAGTGAAGACGATGACGTGCACCAGACAAAGCGGGAGCGCAGGAAGTAACAACAGAAGTCCAAGGGCCAACCGGAATGCGCCGGCTGCGGAGGCAACCACTCCCATGCCAAGTGTCGATTCAGAGACGCCATCTGTCGGACGTGTTCCAGAAGGGGCCACATCGCTAAGGTCTGCCAATCGGCTCCGTCTGACACCCCCCCTTCACCGACTCGCAAGTCCAAGTCTTCACTCCAGTCTACCAAGGAAAGCTGTTTCGCTCTCACCAACTGCCGCTGTCCGTCTGGAACCATGATTGGCCAAACCGACTCGCCTACGCGACGCAAGCTGAACGTCACGGTGCTCATTGAAGGAGCTCCATGTGACATGGAGATCGACTCCGGGTCTGCCCTGTCCATCATGTCTTGGAGCACCATCAAAAGACTGGTACCCAGAGTGTCCAAAAGGCAACTCGACTCTCACCGCGTACACCTGAGAGACTCCCAGGGAAACGACATTCCTGTGGTAGGCCTTGGCCGGTTCCGGATCGCCTTCAAGGATATTTCGGGCCTGCTCCGACTGGTGGTGGTCGAAGGTCAGCGGCCAAGCCTCCTAGGGCTAGACAGGTTTGATGCCCTCGGCCTGGAAGTCACCGGCATCAACTGCATCTCTAACACAGAGACTGAGAGTCTGGTCAAAGACTTTGCTGAGGTTTTTGATGGCACTTTGGGGCAATATACAGGTACGCCCATCTCCTTTAGCCTTGATCCACAAGTTGCCCCCATCAAGCTAAAGCCACGCCGGGTTCCCTTTGCTCTCAAGGCTAAGGTGGACGAACAACTGGACAAGCTGATCGCCCAAGGAGTTTTGGAGCCGATTGACCACGCCAAGTGGGAAACCCTCATCGTCACGCCTGTCAAGCCAGACGGGTCGGTGAGAATCTGTGCTGACTACAAGTGCACGATCAACCAGGCACTTCAGCAGCACGCTTATCCAGTTCCTGTTGTCCAACACCTGCTGCCTTCCCTGGGTGAGGGTAAGGTCTTTGCTAAGCTGGACCTTGCCCAAGCCTATCAACAACTGCCCGTCGATGATGCCACTGCTGAAGCCCAGACGATCGTCACCCACCGAGGGGCATTCCGTTGCCGCTGGTTGCAGTTTGGGTTGAGTGTGGCTCCTGGCATCTTCCACAGCCTTATGGAGCGTCTCCTGCAAGGGCTTCCGGGCGTGGTACCATATTTTGATGACGTCTTGGTGTCCACAGACTCACACCAGCAGCTGTTCGAGCGCCTCCGTGCCGTGCTGACCAGGTTCCAAGAAGCCGGGCTCAAGGTAAAGAGGGAGAAGTGCTAGATCGCTGTTCCACAGGTCGAGTTACGGGGCTATCTTATCGATGCCTCCGGCCTTCACCCGACCACATCCAAGATCCGCGCTATCCAGCAGGCCCCCATCCCAAAGAACAAGACAGAGTTGCAGGCGTTCCTGGGGCTGCTGAACTTTTATAACATGTTCCTGCCCCACAAAGCCACGGTGGCTGAGCCACTGCACTGACTCCTCAGCACAAAGACGCCTTGGTCCTGGGGTCATAGGGAGATGGCGGCCTTCAACACGGTTAAGGCTCTCCTTTCATCGGACAGTGTGCTGGTACAGTACAGTGAAGCCAGGCCGCTGGTCCTTGCCTGTGACGCCTCACCTTTTGGCATCGGCGCTGTCCTTAGTCACCGTTTTCCAGACGGAAAAGAAGCACTGTTCGCCTACTTTTCCAGGACGCTATCTCTGACTGAACGGAATTACAGCCAGCTCGACAAGGAGGCACTGGCACTTGTGGCTGGAGTGAAGAGATTCCATGAATACCTCTATCGCAGGACTTTTGACCTCATCACTGACCACAAGCCGCTCCTGGGCCTCCTCGCCAGTGATCGTCCAATTCCACTGGTCCTCTCGCCACGCATGCTGCGATGGACTGTTTTCCTGGCTGCCTACCACTACCGGCTCGTCCATCACCCAGGGAAATTGATGGGCCATGCTGACGCCCTCAGACATTGCCCTCTTCCAGCATTTGTGGAAGACCCAGCTCCAGCTTCATCGCTGCTCCTGATTGAGGATCTTCTGTCAGCGCCTGTATCGGCTGCCACTGTGGCGTTCAGTGACGTTCAGTGATTGGATAGTTTTAGAAAATGGCAACAGTTGCATTGTTCTGGAGCTCTATATAAGCTCTATATATATTCTGTTCTGGCATCTGAATAAAGAAGAGCTGTTTAAAGAAGAGCTGCGTCGTCTGACATGTTCGCCCACAACTTAACAGGGAGAAAGGATTGAAGAGAAGTGAAAATGGTGGGGACAAAAGGCTGACGCCTGACTCACCCTTACCATGCGAGGAAGAAACCAAAAACAATGGGGGGGAAATTAGGCCCTTTGGGGATGATGTCTATTTTTGTGTGTGTATCTTGTTGGTGCGTAAGCATAAATAAAGCAAAAACAATATGTCTGTCGGGTTGTTGGTTGTTGTTTTTTGGAATTCTCATTTTATATTGTTACGTTGTGAACCGCCCTAGGATCTTTGGAAGAAGGGTGGTATAGAAATTTAATAAGGAATGAATGAATGAATGAATGAATGCTCTCCCCAGGGAAACATTCATGGCACCCACACCGTCAGCCTCAGATACCAGGCTGAGAAAGATGTTTAGGTAGGCTCATTAATTGATATTAGATTAATATCTGCTATGATGATTTATTTTGTTCAATTAACTAGCACAAAATACAAAATCTAGAATCTAATATTAATTTTCTTCTTAACTATAAGGATTTTGGTCAAGATATTGAAAAATTGTACTAATTAACTGAGGGAACCGCCAGAAGGCCCTCGGAGCTGGAACTCAGTGTCCAAGTAGAACAATGGGGGTGGAGACGCTCCTTCAGGTATACAGGACCGAGGCCGTTTAGGGATTTAAAGGTCAGCACCAATACTTTGAATTGTGCTCAGAAATGTACTGGGAGCCAATGTAGGTCTTTTAAGAGCGGTGTTATGTGGTCTCGGCGGCCGCTCCCAGTCACCAGTCTAGCTGCCGCGTTCTGGATTAGTTGTAGTTTCCGAGTCACCTTCAAAGGTAGCCCCACGTAGAGCACATTGCAGTAGTCCAAGCGGGAGATAACCAGAGCATGCACCACTCTGGCGAGGCAATCTGCAGGCAGGTAGGGTCTGCGTACCAGATTGAGCTGGTAAACAGCTGCCCTGGACACAGATTTGACCTGTGCCTCCATGGACAGCTGCGAGTCCAAAATGACTCCCAGGCTGCGCACCTGGTCTTTCAGGGGCACAGTTATCCCATTCAGGACCAGGGAATCCTCCACACCTGCCCGCCTCCTGTCCCCCAAGAACAGTACTTCTGTCTTGTCAGGATTCAACCTCAATTTGTTAGCCGACATCCAACCTCCAACCGCCTCCAGGCACTCAGACAGGACCTTCACCGCCTTCCCTGGTTCTGATTTGAAAGAGAGGTAGAGCTGGGTATCATCCGCATACTGATGAACACCCAGCCCAAACACCCTGATGATCTCTCCCAGTGGCTGCATACAGATGTTGAAAAGCATGGGGGAGAGGACAGAACCATGAGGCACCCCACAAGTGAGAGGCCAGGGGTCTGAACACTCATCCCCCACCACCACTTTCTGAACACGGCCCAGGAGAAAGGAGCGGAACCACTGTATGACAGTGCCCCCAGCTCCCAGCCCCTCAAGACGGTCCAGAAGGATGTTATGGTCGATGGTATCAAACGCCGCTGAGAGATCCAGCAGAACTAGGAAACTGCTCTCACCTTTGTCCCTAGCCCGACATCAACCAGTGCGACCAAGGCAATTTCAGTCCCATGATGATGCCTGAATCCCGACTGGAAGGGATCCAAATGGTCCGCTTCTTCCAGGCGTGCCTGGAGTTGTTCAGCAACCACTCACTCAATCACCTTGCCCAAGAATGGAAGATTTGAGACTGGGCGATAGTTGGCCATCGTGGCCGCATCTAAAGTTGGTTTTTTAAGAAGCGGTTTAATAACCGCCTCTTTCAGCGGATCTGGGAAGGCTCCCTCACGGAGGGAAGCATTCACCACCCCACGACGCCCATCGCCCAGTCCTTCCCGGCTAGCTTTTATAAGCCAGGATGGGCAAGGATCAAGGAGACAAGTGGTTGGTTTCATTCGTCCAAGCAGCCTGTCCACATCCTCGGGGGTAACAGATTGAAATTGATCCCACACAACTTGACTAGACAGGACTCTAGCACTCTCCCGCCCCGGCCCTGCTCCCACGGTGGAGTCTACCTCTTCTCGAATCTGAGCGACTTTATCTGCAAAAAACTTTGCGAAATCCTTGCAGGAGATCATGTGGCCCATATTGGGCCCTGATGGAGCAGGTGGTTCCGCTAAATTGCGAACCACCTGAAAGAGTCTCCTGCTGCTGTTTTCCGCAGATGCAATAGAGGCGGTGAAGAAAGCCTTCTTCGCCGTCGCTATTGCCACTTGGTAGGCTCGACATTGAGCTCTAACCCGTATCCGGTCAGATTCAGAATGGGTTATCAGCCACCGGCGCTCCAGCCGTCTCAACGATTGTTTCATTGCCCTCAGATCCGTGGAAAACCACGGGGCTGTCTGGGCTCCATGCAATTGGAGAGGGCGCTTCGGAGCCAAACAGTCAATAGCCCTGGTTAACTCCATATTCCAATGGGCCACCAGGGAATCAGCTGAAAGGCCATCAACATGGGATAAAACATCCCCTACCACTCTCTGAAAGCCAATTGGATCCATTAAGTGGCGGGGGCGGACCATCCGAATCGGTCCCACCTCCCTGCAGAGGGGAAGGGTCACGGAAAAGTCCAGTTACTTCTAGTTGCCATGCCGCTGCGTTTGCTAGCTGAGCTCTTGCTTTGTTTAGAGACACCAGGGCTTATATGCAAGGAATTTCTCAGAACAGGACTCAGAATGCCATATTCTCCAGCATTCACCAACATTCTTCTTTCATGCCATTTTGTAATGGAGACGTCGAACTTGGTGCAAGCAGGAAGAGCTGAGATTTCAACTTAGGGCAGTGTTTCTCAACCTGTGGGTCCCCAGATGTTGTTGGACTACAACGCCCATCATTCCTAGCCAGCATGATCATTGGTCAGGGATGATGGGAGTTGTAGTCCAACAACATCTGGGGACCCATAGGTTGAGAACTGGATGAAGGGCGGCACTGTTGGGCAATGCTGGGCACTTGCACAAGGACCCTCCCACTGCATGGTCATCATACTGCCAGTTCTTGCTGCTTGGCATCACCACGTGTTTGCTCATCCTGCTTTTTCCTTCAGTGATAGAGGGAGGAAGCAAGTGTGGACAAGGGAGGAAGAACATTGGTTGTCATCTGCTCATTCACTTCTTGCCTGTTGCCTGGACAGGTGAGTAGGCAATGGTGGCTGGAGAGCAACAGAACGAGGGGATGGACATATCAATCTATACCCAACCTGAAATACCCTAATTGATTGAAAGTTTTTTGGGGGGCACATGTCCAAGAGTTCTCTCCTCCCCACTTATAACAATTTATAAGGATCCTCAGGGGAAAGGTGGAGATCCCTTGTCTGAGGAAATGAAGTTCAAATCAGGGTTTGGCGAGGAGGGGTTGGAGTCAGGATAGGCAAGTGGAAGAGAATCGTGGTCGGGGCAGAGTTGGACAGGATTTGACAGGGTGTGTGCAGATTATGAGGAGCTCCAAGGTCAGTCACAAAACAAGAGATACTGCTTCGTGAAATGGACCACCTCTCCCAAAAAGAACTGACCTGGACCCTGCCATTATCATCTAAGGCCCTTCTTGGTGTGGCTCCTACATGACAGGTCCAGAGAGTGGCAACAAGAGAACTGGCCTTTTCCAAAATGGCTCCCCACTTGAGGAACGATCTCCTCAGGAAGTCTTGCCTGGGCGCCTTTGTTTCATATCTTTAGGTGACGGGCAAAAATGTTTGGCTGATTAACATTTCATGGCATTTTTAATATGTTAAAGATGCAGCACAGATGGTACCTCACCCCCTCAAGACTGTCAAACATGTATAAAAATTTAGCGAATACTTGTTGGAGGTGTGGTGGGAGTAATGGCGACATGCACGTATCATATGTGGTGGACATGTAGCTAGATCAAGTTGTTCTGGGGCTTAATTTACAAGGAGTTGAAAAAACTGTTTGAAATAACTTTTTTAAAAAGACCAGAGGCATTTCTGTTAAGCATTCTTGGCAGGAACATCCCAAAGGCTTTTAGGGAGGTATTCTAATATTCAATGGCCGCAGCTCAAACTGTGGTGGCAAAGGGATGGAAGGAACAAGAAGCCCCGACAATAATGGACTGGCAATACAAGCTACAAGAATTTGCTGAAATGGCGCAGTCAACAAATACCCTGAGAGGCAATTCAAAACAAAAAATTATGGAAAAGTGAGATAGATATAAAACATATGTTCAAAAATACAGAAAAGGTTCGCTATCTATGCTAGCATTTGATTGACGTTGGAGTGAGACTGAGCTGAGAAATAAGACAAAGGGCACATATTGATATAGGAATGTATTAGATAAAATGCAACAAAATATACAATAATAAGAGTATATTCATTTGTAAAAAAGGAATATACAACAGGATAGAAAAGAAATCTAGTTTTTGTTTTTTCTTTGTTCTTTCTTTTTTTTGTTTCATTTTCTTTCTAGGTATATAAAATTTGTATATGATTTTTGTATACATGTTGGAAATTATATTATAATAAGTCCTGTAATGTAATATGAGAATGATTACTGATGTAATATAAGAAATAAAATGCAAAATAAAAAAGGGGGAAAAGGAAAAGTGATGCTGCATAAATCTAACAGGACCGAGTACAGAGTACAATCCTCAAATTCCAGAATCATGGAACTGGGGGCCACACCAAGGCCATCTAGCCCAACCCTCTGCAATGCAGGAATCACAGTTTGATGCCCCCCCCCCAACTTGCTGTGCTTCAGGACCCTTTGCCTATTGCTTCATTACAGAAGCCAGAATTTTGCTTCCTCTCCTATTCAAGTTTTTTTGTACTTGCATTGTTGTATATAAAACTGGGACTTTTCCATATTGTCTTCTATTTTTTTTAAATATTTTTTATTAAGTTTTTGACACAAAAAGTAAAACAAGAAAGAAACAGAAACAGAAAAAGCTGAAAAATACAAAATTACAAAGACCCAAGACATCAAAAAGAAAAAAAACAACAATGAAAACAATTCCATTTTCATAATATTTCTTACATTCACTTATTTCACCGACTTCACCATACCTCCCCTCAATGTATTCCAGATCTTATATTTAATCAGCAAATCCCTTCCCTCTACCTTAATTGATCTTTATCTTAAATTTTAGTATCTTAATATAACTTAATCTCCTTAATGTCTTAAATATTGAATCTTTTAATTTTACAACTTTTTACTAATAACCTTTTGCGTTCAATATGATGTCATTCTAACATTCATTAATCTTATAATGTTTCTGTAAATAGTCTTTGAATTTCTTCCAGTCTTCTTCCACCGTCTCTTCTCCCTGGTCATATTGTCTTCTAAATGGAGAAATGGATTGTTGGTCTTGTGGAGAAGTTAGCTTGCTTGTCTTCTGGGTAAATGACTTAAGAGGAATATTCCCAGGAAACTGCCTTGGACAGAGTCAGACCTTGACCCATCCACCTCAGCATCGTCTAAACTGACCCGGTTTCAGACAGGGGACATTCTCTGCCCCAACTGTAGATGTAATACAGGATTGTATAGGAGGAAGGTGATAATGCAAAGCAGATTGTCTAATCCTGTGCTATGGACACCCCTAGACTTAGGAGTCTTCTACTGCATCTCAAGGGATGTTGGGATTGTCTCCCTTTGGAAATGGGGCTGAATGAAGAAAGATCCGGTATAGAAACATGAGCTCCAAAAGAGAAGATTCACCGGCAGACGGAACAGCAGCTGCTTCCAAGTTCTGAAGAAACATGGGGGGGGGGGAGTTGGGCCCAGGGTCAAGGTGGGTGGGTTCCCATGGTAACAATGGCCTGCCCTCCTTTGTGACATCACCTGCTTCTCCCTTAAAAGCCAACAACGACAGTTGTCCATTGTGGGTTTGTGAGGAGAGGCGGAGAGAGGTGTGTAGGTGCGGTAAGAGAGAAAGGAGAGAATTTTGATTTTATTCTGATTTGGACTGCTTAAAGAGGAGGTGGAGCCAGCAGCAAGCATGCAGTCTGTTCCAGACCTTCAGGAAGAAGGAACGTTCAGCAGACTTGTTGTTCGCGGAACAGAGTGGCTCAGGAGACTGAGAAGCACAATGCAGCTTAAAAGGAACAACAAAGTGGCCCCGCTCCAGCCCAAGGAGCAGCCTCCTCTGGCACCAGTTGTGCCAAAACTCTTCAAGAACTATCGAGAGCTGGCGAAGGCAAAAGCCCGAAACCGGGCCCGTATTAGGCCAGCACCTGAAGAAGGGGACTTAACTGTGGAAGATCTGGAATGAGCGTACGGCGTGACGGGTCAAGACAAGGTGCTCTGCTTTGGAAGAGTTAAAAGGGAGTAAGGGAAGAACGAGGGCGATGAGATCAAGGTAACCATCCAGCCTCTCCTGAGCTGCAGAGGCTCAGGGCAGAGAGGCGGAGGGAACTAAGTTCCCGCAGGAGGAGTGCTTGCCTCCAGGCCAGGAGAGGCGAGTCACCAGAGGATCGTGGCCCCCTATGCCTCGGGGCAGATCAAAGCCGGCCAGCCCCAGCCCCAAGTTGCAGGAGCAACATTGTTGGTTGCTAGTTCCTCCCTGAACCCTGTCCTGCTTTCCTGCCTGAGCTCCTGACCCGCCCTGGTTCCCTGCTTGCAAGCCTGTTGCTGACTTCACCCGACTCCCTGCCCTGCACCCAGCTTCAGCTACTACGGACTGCCTCCACGTTGCACCTTTGGCCACGGACCGAACTTGGACCTCGCCTCTCGGGTAACCCACGGCACCAGCAAAACAAGGAAGGAGGGAGTGTTATGCACTGAAGTTCTCACCCTGAATAAAGAAGAGCTGTTTAAAGAAGAGCTGTGTCGTCTGACATGTTCGCCCACAACTTAACACTGGCGACGAAGGTGGGATTGATGGACATCAGAGCACAGCCAGATGCAGCCACCCTCTGAGCAGAGCTGAATCACTGAGCGAAATCACTGAACAGAACCAATTCAGAGCTGACTGTTCTGGCTAGAGCACGGTGTTCCATCCATCGCCCTCCACACCGGCATCGGAATCATGGCTTCACTTCTGCCTCTACCGCCGCTTGCGCCAGCCTCTGAATCATGGGACTCCTACCTCGCTCGGTTGAACTGCTACCTCCAAGCCAACGAGCTGACAGAAGTATCAAAGGAGCGGAAGCGGGGCCTATTCTTCAGCCTCTGTGGGCCTGAGGTGTTTGAGACGGCCCGAGCATTGGTTGCGCCTGAAGCAGTCCAGGCAACACCGTGGGACATGATCCAAGAGAAGCTCCGCAACCACTACGCACCAAAGCCAACCAAGATTGTGCCCGCCATGCGTTTTACCGCAGGAACCAGGCAGAGGGGGAGTCAATCAACAACTACAGTACCGCCCTGCGACAGGCTGCAATGCACTGCGAGTTCCAAGACTTAAACGGATCAAATCGTCTGCGGGGTCCGGGACATCCATCTGCAACGGCGTCTCCTCGCCAAGCCAGACCTCACGCTGCAAAAAGCCATTGAGGAGGCTGTGGCCTCGGAAGCTGCTGAACGCTCCGCCCAGGAGATCCGCAAGGCCAGCAGCCCGCGTCTTGCTAGGGAGCCAGTTCCAGTGCATCACGAAGAGGCCAGCAGTGATGAGGCATCCTCCAGTGAAGACGATGACGTGCACCAGAAAAAGCGGGAGTGCAGGAAGTTCCAACTGGAATGCGCCGACTGTGGAGGCAACCATTCCCGTGCCAAGTGTCTATTCAGAGACGCCATCTGTTGGACGTGTTCCAGAAGGGGCCACATCGCTAAGGTCTGCCAATCGGCTCCGTCTGACACCCCCCCTTCACCGACTCGCAAGTCCAAGTCTTCACTCCAGTCTGCCAAGGAAAGCTGTTTCGCTCTCACCAACTGCCGCTGCCCGTCTGGAACCACGATTGGCCAAACCGACTCGCCTACGTGACGCAAGCTGAACGTCACGGTGCTCATTGAAGGAGCTCCATGTGACATGGAGATCGACACCGGGTCTGCCCTGTCCATCGTGTCTTGGAGCACCATCAATAGACTGGTACCCAGAGTGTCCAAAAGGCAACTTGACTCTCACCGCGTACACCTGAGAGACTACCAGGGAAACGACATTCCCGTGGTAGGCGTTGGCCGGTTCCGGATCGGCTTCAAGGATTTTTCGGGCCTGCTCCGACTGGTGGTGGTCGAAGGTCAGCGGCCAAGCCTCCTAGGGCTAGACTGGTTTGATGCCCTCGGCCTGGAAGTCACCGGCATCAACTGCATCTCTAACACAGAGACTGAGAGTCTGGTCAAAGACTTTGCCGAGGTTTTTGACGGCACTTTGGGGCAATACACAGATACGCCCATCTCCTTTAGCCTTAATCCACAAGTCGCCCCCATCAAGCTAAAGCCACGCCGGGTTCCCTTTGCTCTCAAGGCTAAGGTGGACGAACAACTGGACAAGCTGATCGCCCAAGGAGTTTTGGAGCCGGTTGACCACACCGAGTGGGAAACCCCCATCGTCACGCCTGTCAAGCCAGACAGGTCGGCGAGAATCTGCGCTGACTACAAGTGCACGATCAACAAGGCACTTCAGCAGCACGCTTATCCGGTTCCTGTTGTCCAACACCTGCTGCATTCCCTGGGTGAGGGTAAGGTCTTTGCTAAGCTGAACCTTGCCCAAGCCTATCAACAACTGCCCGTCGATGATGCCACTGCTAAAGCCCAGACGATCGTCACCCACCGAGGGGCATTCCGTTGCCGCCGGTTTCAGTTTGGGTTGAGAGTGGCTCCTGGCATCTTCCACAGCCTTATGGAGCGTCTCCTGCAAGGGCTTCCGGGCATGGTACCATATTTTGATGACGTCTTGGTGTCCACAGACTCACACCAGCAGCTATTTGAGCGCCTCCGTGCCGTGCTGACCAGGTTCCAAGAGGCCGAGCTCAAGGTAAAGAGGTACAAGTGCCAGATCGCTGTTCCACAGGTGGAGTTACTGGGCTATCTTATCGACGCCTCCGGCCTTCACCTGACCACATCCAAGATCCACGCTATCCAGCAGGCCCCCATCCCAAAGAACAAGACAGAGTTGCAGGCGTTCCTGGGGCTGCTGAACTTTTATAACATGCTCCTGCCCCACAAAGCCACGGTGGCTGAGGCACTTCACCGACTCCTCAGCACAAAGACGCCTTGGTCCTGGGGTCATCGGGAGACGGCGGCCTTCAACGCGGTCAAGGCTCTCCTTTCATCGGACAGTGTGCTGGTACAGTACAGTGAAGCCAGGCCGCTTGTCCTTGCCTGCGACGCCTCACCTTTTGGCATCGGCGCTGTCCTTAGTCACCGTTTTCCAGACGGAAGAGAAGCACCGCTCGCCTACTTTTCCAGGACGCTATCTCTGACTGAACGGAATTACAGCTAGCTCGACAAGGAGGCACTGGCACTTGTGGCTGGAGTGAAGAGATTCCATGAATACCTCTATGGCAGGACTTTTGACCTCATCACTGACCACAAGCCGCTCCTGGGCCTCCTCGCCGGTGATCATCTAACTCTACCGGTCCTCTCGACGCGCATGCTGCAATGGACTGTTTTCCTGGCTGCCTACCACTACCGGCTCGTCCATCGCCCGGGGAAATCGATGGGCCATGCTGACGCCCTCAGCCGTTGCCCTCTTCCAGCGTTTGTGGAAGACCCGGCTCCAGCTTCATCGCTCCTCCTGATTGAGGATCTTCCGTCAGCGCCTGTATCGTCTGCCACTGTGGCGTTCAGTGATTGGATTCTTTTGTATGCAAATGAAGGATTGAAAAGTGACGTTCAGTGATTGGATAGTTTTAGAAAATGGCAACAGTTGCATTGTTCTGGAGCTCTATATAAGCAGGCTGACTGAGCTCCTCAGCCTAGTTCTGTTCTGGCATCTGAATAAAGAAGAGCTGTTTAAAGAAGAGCTGTGTCGTCTGACATGTTCGCCCACAACTTAACAGGGAGAAAGTATTGAAGAGAGGTGAAAATGGCGGGGACAAAAGGCTGACCGCTGACTCACCCTTACCATGCGAGGAAGAAACCAAAAACAATGGGGGGGGGGGAATTAGGCTCCTTGGGGATGATGTCTGTTTCTTTTTGTGTACCTTGTTGGTGCGTAAGCATAAATAAAGCAAAAACAATATGTTTGTCGGGTTGTTGGTTGTTGTTTTTTGGAATTCTCATTTTATATTGTTACGTTGTGAACCACCCTATGATCTTTGGATGAAGGGTGGTATAGAAATTTAATAATGAAGGAAGGAAGGAAGGAAGGAAGGAAGGAAGGAAGGAAGGAAGGAAGGAATGCTCTCCCCAGGGAAACATTCATGGCACCCACACCGTCAGCCTCAGATACCAGGCTGAGAAAGATGTTTAGGTGGGCTCATTAATTGATATTAGATTAATATCTGCTATGATGGTTTATTTTGTTCAATTAACTAGCACAAAATCTAGAATCTAATATTAATTTTCTTCTTAACTCTAAGGATTTTGGTCAATATATTGAAAAATTGCACAGTGCTAAAAGAGACCAGTACATTTTCGACAAGTTTTTAATCTCCTTGTCTACTATCTCAGATTGGAAAGTTGACTCTTTGTCAACATATCCCCATTCTTTCAGGTCTTTCCTAAACATTTCATTAACCTGATAGTAATGCAACCAGTCATAAACATACTTTTTAACCTGCTCGTATGGTTTCACTTTCCATTTTCCTCCTTCCTTCTCTAATAATTGACCATATGTTGCCCAATCACTTCTCATATTGATTTTCCTTACACTCATAACTTCTAGAGGTGATAACCAGTGTGGTATCTTAGGTTCTAATAGGTTTTTATACCTATCACAAACTTCAATGTATAATAACAATGTATAAATTGTTATTAGAATGGAACTTAAAAGATGAAGAGGTAAAATCGGTAATGATACATTGGGCCAGAGATATTGGGTATAATATACAGTTTGAAGACTGGGAAAAGTTATGGAAGGAGAACTTAAAATTTACAGCATGTATGGCATTGAAAGAGAATGTGATGAAAATGTTTTATAGATGGTACATTACACCGGTAAAGCTGGCTAAAATGTATAAGACATGTAATAAGTGTTGGAAATGTAATGAAAAAGAAGGATCATTTTATCACATGTGGTGGGAATGTAAGAGAGTGAAAGACTTCTGGGAGTTGATATATAACGAGTTGAAGAAGATTTTGAAATATACTTTTATAAAGAAGCCAGAAGTCTTTCTGTTAGGTATTATAGGAAAGGAGATTAAGAGAAAAGATAGTAAGTTTCTCCAATACGCAGTGACGGCAGCGAGAATGTTACTGGCACAAAAATGGAAACAACAGGAAATACCGACAATAGAAGAGTGGAGGTCTAAGTTGCTAGAGTACGCAGAATTAGACAAGATGACTGGAAAAATTAGATACATAAGAGACCAAAAGTTTATAGAAAACTGGGGGAAATTTGTCAATTATCTGGAGAAATTAAGTGACGGTCAAATAACGCTAGAAGGTTTTAAAAGAGCACTGTGACATACGCGAGAGACATTGTTAAAAGGAATGATAGAGAAAAGATATAATTAATGACAATGGAAAAAAGGAAATGCGGAAACTAACAGTGACTATGAAAGATTTACGGAAAAGCTGAAGGAAGTCGAAAACCAAAGACTTGGAAATGGGAATGTGAAACAGGAAAATAATATATGTGTTGTTTTGTTTTGCTGTAAATTAATAAAAATTATTTTTTTAAAAAAAAGAGAGACCAGTACATGACCAGAACTAATTAACTGATCAGGAAGAGGCCAGCATAGCCTGTGTTTTGGTATTTGCGGCCAATCTGGACATTATGTCAAATATATTTTAAAAAATTTAAGAAAAGTCCAGTAGCACCTTAGAGACCAACTAAGTTTGTTCTTGGTATGAGCTTTCATGTGCATGCACACAACAAAGCTGATACCAAGAACAAACCTGGTTGGTCTCTAAGGTGCTACTGGACATTATATATATACATCAGACCAACACGGCTACTTCCCTGAATGTAGAACTAAGTCTATTCAGAAATGGATAGTGAATAGCACTACCTTGGCTCTGCAGATACGGGATCCTTTGACTTCTAGTTGCCATGCCGCTGCGTTTGCTAGCTGAGCTCTTGCTTTGTTTAGAGACACCAGGGTTTATATGCAAGGAATTTCTCAGAATAGGACTCAGAATGCCATGTTCTCCAGCATTCCCAAACATTCTTCTTTCATGCAATTTTGTAATTGAGAAGTAGAGATTTCAACTTAGGGCAGTGTTTCTCAACCTGTGGGTCCCCAGATGCTTTTGGACTACAACTCCCATCATTCCTAGCCAGCATGACCAGTAGTGAGAGATGATGGGAGTTGTACTCCAACAACATCTGGGGACCCACAGTTTGAGAACCGCTGGATTCAGGGCGGCACTTTTGGGCATTGCTGGGCATTTGCACAAGGACCCTCCCACTGCATGTTCTTCATACTGCCAGTTCTTGCTGCTTGGCATCACCCCCTGTTTGCTCATCCAGCTTTTTCCTTCAGTGATAGAGGGAGCAAGCAAGTGTGGACAAGGGAGAAAGAACATTGGTTGTCATCTGCTCATTCCCTTCTTGCCTGTTGCCTGGACAGGTGAGTAGGCAATGGTGGCTGGAGAGCAACACAAGGAGGGGATGGACATATCATCAATCTAATTGATTGAAAGTTTTTTGGGGGGCACATGTCCAAGAGTTCTCTCCTCCCCACTTATAACAATGTTTAAGGATCCTCAGAGGAAAGGTTGAGATCCCTTGTCTGAGGAAATGAAGTTCAAATCAGGGTTTGGCGAGGAGGGGTTGGAGTCAGGATAGGCAAGTGGAAGAGAATCGTGGTCGGGGCAGAGTTGGACAGCATTTGACAGGGTGTGTCCAGTTTATTAGGAGCTCCAGGGCCAGTCACAAAACAAGAGATACTGCTTCGTGAAATGGACCACCTCTCCCAATAAGAACTGACCTGGACCCTGCAATTATCTTCTAAGGCCCTTCTTGGTGTGGCTCCTACATGACAGGTCCAGAGGGTGGCAACAAGAGAACTGGCCTTTTCCAAAATGGCTCCCCACTTGAGGAACGATCTCCTCGGGAAGTCTTGCCTGGGCGCCTTTGTTTCATATCTTTAGGTGACGGGCAAAAATGTTTGGCTGATTAACATTTCATGGCATTTTTAATATGTTAAAGATGCAGCACAGATGGTACCTCACTCCTTCAAGACTATCAAAGATGTATAAAAATTAGCAAATACTTGTTGGAGGTGTGGTGGGAGTAATGGCGACATGTCTCATATGTGGTCCCCTTCATTGATCACTGCCTTGCTGTGGCGAAGGGGCTTTAATAACTCAGAGAAGCTATGAACTATGCCGAGCAGGGCACCCAAAATGAACAGGTCATAGTGGAGAATTTTGACCAAACGTGATCCAACTGGAGGAGGAACCGACAAGCCACTCCAGTATCCCTGCCAAGAAAACTCCATGGACAAAGACAACAGGCATATAAAAGTTATGACACTGGAAGATGAGCCCCTCAGGTCGGAAGGCGTCCAACATGCTACGGAGGAAGAGCGGAGGACAAGTACAAGTAGATCCAGAGCTGATGAAGCGCCTGGGCCAAAGCCGAAAGGACGCTCAGTTGCGGATATGTCTGGAAGCGAAAGGAAAGTCCAATGCTGTAAAGAAAAATATTGCATAGGAACCTGGAATGTAAGAACCATGAACCTGGGTAAGTTGGATGTGGTCAAAAATGAGATGGCAAGAATAAATATTGACATCCTGGGCATCAGTGAACTAAAATGGACGGGAATGGGCGAATTCAGTTTGGATGACCATCATATCTACTACTGTGGGCAAGAAACCCGTAAAAGAAATGGAGTAGCCATCATAGTCAACAAAAGAGTGGTGAAAGCTGTAATGGTATGCAATCTCAAAAATGATAGAATGATCTCGATACAAATCCAAGGCAGACCTTTTAACATCACAGTAATCCACATTTATGCACCAACTACTGGTGCTAAAGAAACTGAAATTGACCAGTTCTATAAAGACTTACAAGACCTTATAGAAGTGACACCAAAGAAGGATGTCCTTCTCATTATAGGGGATTGGAATGCTAAAGTAGGGAGTCAAGAGATAAAAGGAACAACTGGCAAGTTTGGCCTTGGAGATCAAAATGAAGCAGGGCAAAGGCTAATAGAGTTCTGTCAAGAGAACAAGCTGGTCATTACAAACACGCTTTTCCAACTACACAAGAGATGACTCTACTCATGGACATCACCAGATGGGCAGCATCAAAATCAGATTGATTATATTCTCTGCAGCCAAAGATGGAGAAGCTCTATACAGTCAGCAAAAACAAGACCTGGAGCTGACTGTAGCTCAGATCATCAGCTTCTTATAGCAAAATTCAAGCTTAAACTGAAGAAAGTAGGAAAAACCACTGGGACGGTAAGATACAGTCTAAGTCAAATCCCTTATGAATACACAGTGGAAGTGAGGAACAGGTTTAAGGCTTTAGATTTGCTGGACAGAGTGCCTGAAGAACTATGGATGGAGGCTCGTAACATTATACAGGAGGCAGCAACGAAAACTATCCCAATGAAAAGGAAATGCAAGAAAGCAAAGTGGCTGTCCAACGAGGCCTTACAAATAGCGGGGTGGAGAAGGCAAGCAAAATGCGAGGGAGACAAGAAGGCCTTCTTAAACGAGCAATGCAAAGAAATAGAGGAAAACAACAGAAAGGGAAGAACCAGAGATCTGTTCAAGAAAACTGGAGATATGAAAGGAACATTTCGTACAAAGATTACCATAATAAAGGACAAAAGTGGTAAGGACCTAACAGAAGCAGAAAACATCAAGAAGAGGTGGCAAGAATACACAGAGGAATTATACCAGAAAGATATGGATGGCTCGTACACCCCAGGTAGTGTGGTTGCTGACCTTGAGCCAGACATCCTGGAGAGTGAAGTCAAATGGGCCTTAGAAAGCACTGCAAATAACAAGGCCAGTGGAAGTGATGGTATTCCAGCTGAACTATTTAAAATTTTAAAAGATGGTGCTGTTAAGGTGCTACACTCAATATGCCAGCAAGTTTGGAAAACTCAGCAGTGGCCAGAGGATTGGAGAAGATCAGTCTACACCCCAATCCCGAAGAAGGGCAGTGCCAAAGAATGCACCAACTACTGCACAATTGCACTCATTTCACACACTAGCAAGGTTATGCTTAAAATTCTACAAGGAAGGCTCAAGCAGTATGTGGACCAAGAACTCCCAGAAGTGCAAGCTGGATTTAGAAGAGGCAGAGAACCAGAGACCAAATTGCAAACATGCGCTGGATTATGGAGAAAGCTAGAGAGTTCCAGAAAGACATCTACTTCTGCTTCCTTGACTATGCAGAGGCCTTTGACTGTGTCGATCACAGCAAACTATGGCAAGTTCTTAAAGAAATGGGAGTGCCTGATCACTTCATCTGTCTCCTGAGAAATCTCTACATGGGACGAGAAGCTACAGTTAGAACTGGACATGGAACAACTGATTGGTTCAAAATTGGGAAAGGAGTACGACAAGGCTGTATTTTGTCTCCCTGCTTATTTAACTTATATGCAGAATTCATCATGCGAAAGGCTGGGCTGGATGAATCCCTAGCCGGAATTAAGATTGGAAGAAATATCAACAACCTCAGATATGCAGATGACACAACCTTGATGGCAGAAAGTGAGGAGGAATTAAAGAACCTTTTATTGAGGGTGAAAGAGGAGAGTGCAAAATATGGTCTGAAGCTCAACATCAAAAAAAGAAGATCATGGCCACTGGTCCCATCACCTCCTGGCAAATAGAGGGGGAAGAAATGGAGGCAGTGAGAGATTTTACTTTCTTGGGCTCCATGATCACTGCAGATGGAGACAGCAGCCACGAAAGTAAAAGACACCTGCTTCTTGGGAGAAAAGCAATGACAAACCTAGACAGCATTTTAAAAGGTAGAGACATCACCTTGCCAACCAAGGTCTGTATAGTAAAAGCTATGGTTTTCCCTGTAGTGATGTATGGAAGTAAGAGCTGGACTGTAAAGAAGGCTGATCGCCAAAGAATTGATGCTTTTGAATTATGGTGCTGGAGGAGACTCTTGAGAGTCCCATGGACTGCAAGAAGATCAAACCTCTCCATTCTGAAGGAAATCAGCCCTGAGTGCTCATTGGAAGGACAGATCCTGAGGCTCCAATACTTTGGCCACCTCATGAGAAGAGAAGACTCCCTGGAAAAGACCCTGATGTTGGGAAAGATGGAGGGCACAAGGAGAAGGGGACGACAAAGGACGAGATGGTTGGATAGTGTTCTCGAAGCTACCATCATGAGTTTGACCAAACTGCGGGAGGCAGTGGAAGACAGGAGTGCCTGGCCTGCTCTGGTCCATGGGGTCATGAAGAATCGGACACGACTAAACGACTAAACAACAACAACAACAAATCATATGTGGTGGACATGTAGGAAGATCAAAGTGTTCTGGGGCTTAATTTACAAGGAGTTGAAAAAATATACAATAATAAGAGTACATTCATTTGTAAAAAAAGGAATATACAACAGGAGAGAAAGGAAGTCGAGTGTGTTGGTATGTATATGATTTGGGGGGGATTCGTTTTTGTTTTTTCTTTGTTCTTTCTTTTCCCCCCATTTTCTTTCTAGGTATATAAAATTTGTATATAATGTTGGAAATTATATTATAGTAAGTCCTGTAATGTAATATGAGAATGATTACTGGTGTAATATAAGACTAGACTTGGGAGTCCTCTACTGCATTTCAAGGGATGTTGGGATTGTCTCCCTTTGGAAATGGGGCTGAATGAAGAAAGATCCGGTATAGAAACATGAGCTCCAAAAGAGAAGATTCACCTGCAGACGGAACAGCAGCTGCTTCCAAGTTCTGAAGAAACATGGGGGGGGGGGAGTTGGGCCCAGGGTCAAGGTGGGTGGGTTGCCATGGTAACAATGGGCTGCCCTCCTTTGTGACATCACCTGCTTCTCCCTTAAAAGCCACCAACTACAGTTGTCCATTGTGGGTTTGTGAGGAGTGGCGGAGAGAGGTGTGGAGGTGCGGTAAGAAAGGAGAGGATTTTGATTTTATTCTGATTTGGACTGCTTAAAGAGGAGGCGGAGTCAGCAGCAAGCATGCAGTCCGTTCCAGACCGTCAGGCAGAAGGAACGTTCAGCAGACTTGTTGTTCGCGGAAGAGAGTGGCTCAGGAGACTGAGAAGCACAATGCAGCGTAAAAAGAATAACAAAGTGGCCCCGCTCCAGCCCAAGGAGCAGCCTCCTCTGGCACCAGTTGTGCCAAAATTCTTCAAGAACTGTCAAGAGCTTGCGAAGGCAAAAGCCCGAAACCGGGCCCGTATTAGGCCAGCACCTGAAGAAGGGGACTTAACTGTGGAAGATCTGGAATGAGCTGTCGGCGTGACGGGTCAAGACAAGGTGCTCTGCTTTGGAAGAGTTGAAAGGGAGTAACGGGCGATGAGGGCGATAGGATCAAGGTAACCATCCAGCCTCTCCTGAGCTGCAGAGGCTCAGGGCAGAGAGGCGGAGGGAACTAAGTTCCCGCAGTAGGAGTGTTTGCCTCCAGACCAGGAGAGGCGAGTCACCAGAGGATCGTGGCCCCCTATGCCTCGGGGCAGATCAAAGCCGGCCAGCCCCAGTCCCAAGTTGCGGGAGCAACATTGTTGGTTGCTAGTTCCTGCCTGAACCCTGTCCTGCTTTCCTGCCTGAGCTCCTGACCCGCCCTGGTTCCCTGCTTGCAAGCCTGTTGCTGACTTCACCCGACTCCCTGCCCTGCACCCAGCTTCAGCTACTACGGACTGCCTCCACGTTGCACCTTTGGCCACGGACCGAACTTGGACCTCACCTCTTGGGTAACCCACGGGACCAGCAAAACAAGGAAGGAGGGAGTGTTATGCACTGAAGTTCTCACCCTGAATAAAGAAGAGCTGTTTGAAGAAGAGGTGTGTCGTCTGACATGTTCGCCCACAACTTAACACTGGCGACGAAGGTGGGATCGATGGACATCAGAGCACAGCCAGATGCAGCCACCCTCTGAGCAGAGCTGAATCACTGAGCGAAATCACTGAACAGAACCAATTCAGAGCTGACTGTTCTGGCTAGAGCACGGTGTTCCATCCATCACCCTCCACGCTGGCATCGGAATCATGGCTTCACTTCTGCCTCTACCGCCGTTTGCGCCAGCCTCTGAATCATGGGACTCCGACCTCGCCCGGTTCAACTCCAAGCCAACGAGCCGACAGAAGTATCAAAGGAGCGGAAGCCGGGCCTATTCCTCAGCCTCTGTGGGCCCGAGCATTGGTTGCGCCTGAAGCAGTCCAGGCAACACCGTGGGACATGATCCAAGAGAAGCTCCGCAACCACTACGCACCAAAGCCATCCAAGATTGCTGCCCGCCATGCGTTTTACCACATGAACCAGGCAGAGGGGGAGTCAATCAACAACTACACCACCGCCCTGCGACAGGCTGCAATGCACTGTGAGTTCCGAGACTTTGCCCTGAACTATGTGGGGGACATTCCTTGGGTGCCAGCCACAGTAGTGGGAGTCACTGGACCTCGCTCGTACCAGGTGGCACTCGAAGACGGACGCTTGTGGCGCCGGCACACAGACCAGCTTAGGCGCAGGGTTGGGGACCTGGACACTACCGTGGTGCCCCCAACTGCGCTCGTGGCTCCGGAAGAGAGACAGATGGCGAGGCTCCACCTACACCTCCCTCGCAAACTGCCAGCGTGGAGCCGAACCAAGCCACTTCAGAGGGTCTGCCAGACTTACCACAGACTCAGACCACTCCACTTGCGGAGGCTCCACCCACAGCAGCGGATCCAGGGGATTTGGTTTCAACGCCACCTAGGGCTGCACCACAGCCTCAGCAAGAATTGTGTGGTCCCCGGGACTTGGCTACCAGTCCCCGGCGGTCTGGCAGAGTTTCCAAGCGCCCAACTTATTTAAAGGACTATGTTGTTGGACATGTATCACTGTTGGTCTAAGTATGTCAAATGTAACCGATATGCTTTTGTGCCTAATTGAACCATTACGTGTAGTGCTGTATATAAGGAAACCATTACGATTGTAACTAATGCCTTATCTCGGTGGGGAGGGGTGTTATGTACTGAAGTTCTCACCCTAGGCCAGCAGGGGGATACTTTAGATAGTTATGAAAAGGAAGGATCGAAAAGTGACGTTCAGTGATTGGATAGTTTTAGAAAATGGCAACAGTTGCATTGCTCTGGAGCTCTATATAAGCAGGCTGACTGAGCTCCTCAGCCCAGTTCTGTTCTGGCATCTGAATAAAGAAGAGCTGTTTAAAGAAGAGCTGTGTCATCTGACATGTTCGCCCACAACTTAACAGGGAGAAAGGATTGAAGAGAGGTGAAAATGGCGGGGACAAAAGGCTGACCGCTGACTCACCCTTACTGTGCGAGGAAGAAACCAAAAATGGGGGGGGGGGGGAATTAGGCCCCTTGGGGATGATGTCTATTTCTTTTTGTGTATCTTGTTGGTGCGTAAGCATAAATAAAGCAAAAACAATATGTTTGTCGGGTTGTTGGTTGTTGTTTTTTGGAATTCTCATTTTATATTGTTACGTTGTGAACCGCCCTATGATCTTTGGATGAAGGGTGGTATAGGAATTTAATAAGGAAGGAAGGAAGGAAGGAAGGAAGGAAGGAAGGAAGGAAGGAAGGAATGCTCTCCCCAGGGAAACATTCATGGCACCCACACTGTCAGCCTCAGATACCAGGTTGAGAAAGATGGTTAGGTAGGCTCATTAATTGATATTAGATTAATATCTGCTATGATGGTTTATTTTGTTCAATTAACTAGCACAAAATACAAAATCTAGAATCTAATATTCATATTCTTCTTAACTATAAGGATTTTGGTCAAGATATTGAAAAATTGTACTACAGTGGTGCCTCGCAAGACGAAATTAATTCGTTCCGTGAGTTTTTATCGTTGTGCGAGTTTTTTCGTCTTGTAAAGCACTACTGCATTTAAACACTAACAACGGCGGAGAGGGGGGGAGAAGCAGGACAGCTGCCGCAGCCGGTACCTCAGACTCACCCACGCGTTGTGGCCACCGCGCGACGCGGCCGCTGGAGGGCGGTGGGGCTCAGGAGCGCGACTCTGGCTGCAACGCTGGCTGCTGGCTCTCTGAGGTCGGAGGGAGCCGGAGTAGCCGTCAGCCGGAAGGTGGGAGGGAGCCGGAGGAGCGGGGAAGCGAGCGTGCGTGCATGCAGTGACCGTCGCCATGACAGGAGAGACAGGGCCGTTTCGTCTAGCGAAGCAAGCCCTTAGGGAAATCCGTCTTGTGAAGCACCTCAGAAAACAAAAAACCCTTTCGTCTAGCGAGTTTTTCGTCTTCCGAGGCATTCGTCTTGCGGGGTACCACTGTAATTAACTGATCAGGAATAGGCCTGCATTGCCTGTGTTCTGGTATTTGTGGCCAATCTGGACATTATGTTAAATATATTTTTAAAAATTTAATAAAAGTCCAGTAGCACCTTAGAGACCAAATAGGTTGGTTCTTGGTATGAGATTTCGTGTGCATGCACACACCAAAGCTCATACCAAGAACAAACCTAGTTGGTCTCTAAGGTGCTACTGGACATTATATATATATATATATATATATATATATTTCTACTACATCAGACCAACACGGCTACGTACCTGAATCTAGAACTAAGTCTATTCAGAAATGGATAGTGAACAGCACTACCTTGGCTCTTTGCAGATACGGGATCCTTTGACTTCTAGTTGCCATGCCGCTGCGTTTGCTAGTTGAGCTCTTGCTTTGTTTAGACACACCAGGGTTTACATGCAAGGAATTTCTCAGAATAGGACTCAGAATGCCATGTTCTCCAGCATTCCCAAACATTCTTCTTTCATGCAATTTAGTAATTGAGAAGTAGAGATTTCAACTCAGGGCAGTGTTTCTCAACCTGTGGGTCCCCAGATGCTTTTGGACTACAACTCCCATCATTCCTAGCCAGCATGACCAGTAGTGAGAGATGATGGGAGTTGTAGTCCAACAACATCTGGGGACCCACAGGTGGAGAACTGGATGAAGGGCACTGTTGGGCATTGCTGGGCACTTGCACAAGGACCCTCCCACTGCATGGTCATCAGTTCTTGCTGCTTGGCATCACCCCCTGTTTACTCATCCAGCTTTTTCCTTCAGTGATTGAGGGAGCAAGCAAGTGTGGACAAGGGAGAAAGAACATTGGTTGTCATCTGCTCATTCACTTCTTGCCTGTTGCCTGGACAGGTGAGTAGGCAATGGTGGCTGGAGAGCAACAGAAGGAGGGGATGAACATATCATCAATCTATACCCAACCTGAAATACCCTAATTGAAAGTTTTTGGGGGGGCACATGTCCAAGAGTTCTCTCCTACCCACTTATAACAATTTATAAGGATCCTCAGGGGAAAGGTTGAGATCCCTTGTCTGAGGAAATGAAGTTCAAATCAGGGTTTGGCGAGGAGGGGTTGGAGTCAGGATAGGCAAGAGGAAGAGAATCGTGGTCGGGGCAGAGTTGGACAGGATTTGACAGGGTGTGTCCAGTTTATTAGGAGCTCCAAGGTCAGTCACAAAACAAGAGATACTGCTTCGTGAAATGGATCACCTCTCCCAATAAGAACTGACCTGAACCCTGCAATTATCTTCTAAGGCCCTTCTTGGTGTGGCTCCTGCATGACAGGTCCAGAGGGTGGCAACAAGAGAACTGGCCTTTTCCAAAATGGCTCCCCACTTGAGGAATGAGCTCCTCAGGAAGTCTTGCCTGGGTGCCTTTGTTTCATATCTTTCAGTGACGGGCATAAATGTTTGGCTGATTAACATTTCGTGGCATTTTTAATATGTTAAAGATGCAGCACAGATGGTACCTCACTCCTTCAAGACTATCAAAGATGTATAAAAATTAGCAAATACTTGTTGGAGGTGTGGTGGGAGTAATGGCGACATGTATCATATGTGGTCCCCTTCATGGATCACTGCCTTGCTGTGGCGAAGGGGCTTGAATAACTCAGAGAAGCTATGAACTATGCTGAGCAGGGCACCCAAAATGAACAGGTCGTAGTGGAGAGTTTTGACCAAACGTGATCCACCTGGAGGAGGAACCGGCAATCCACTCCCGTATCCCTGCCAAGAAAACTCCATGGACAAAGACAACAGGCATATAAAAGTTATGACACTGGAAGATGAGCCCCTCAGGTCGGAAGGCGTCCAAAATGCTACTGAGGAAGAGCGGAGGACAAGTACAAGTAGATCCAGAGCTGATGAAGCGGCTGGGCCAAAGCCGAAAGGATGCTCATTTGCGGATATGCCTGGAAGCGAAAGGAAAGTCCAATGCTGTAAAGAAAAATATTGCATAGGAACCTGGAATGTAAGAACCGTGAACCTGGGTAAGTTGGATGTGGTCAAAAATGAGATGGTAAGAATAAATATTTACATCCTGGGCATCAGTGAACTAAAATGGACGGGAATGGGCGAATTCAGTTCGGATGACCATCATATCTACTAGTGTGGGCAAGAAACCCGTAAAAGAAATGGAGTGGCCATCATAGTCAACAAAAGAGTGGTGAAAGCTGTAATGGGATGCAATCTCAAAAATGATAGAATGATCTCGATACGAATCCAAGGCAGACCTTTTAACATCACAGTAATCCAAATTTGTGCACCAACTACTGGTGCTAAAGAAACTGAAATTGTCCAGTTCTATGAAGACTTACAAGACCTTATAGAAGTGACACCAAAGAAGGATGTCCTTCTCATTATAGGGGATTGGAATGCTAAAGTAGAGAGTCAAGAGATAAAAGGAACAACTGGCAAGTTTGGCCTTGGAGATCAAAACGAAGCAGGGCCAAGGCTAATAGAGTTCTGTCAAGAGAACAAGCTGGTCATTACAAACACGCTTTTCCAACAACACAAGAGACGACTCTACACAGGGACATCACCAGATGGGCAACATCGAAATCAGATTGATTATATTCTCTGCAGCCAAAGATGGAGAAGCTCTATACAGTAAGCAAAAACAAGACCTGGAGCTGACTGTGGCTCAGATCATCAGCTTCTTATACCAAAATTCAAGTTTAAACTGAAGAAAGTAGGAAAAACCACTGGGCCGGTAAGATACAGACTAAGTCAAATCCCTTATGAATACACAGTGGAAGTGAGGAACAGGTTTAAGGATTTAGAATTGCTGGACAGAGTGCCTGAAGAACTATGGATGGAGGCTCGAAACATTATACAGGAGGCAGCAACGAAAACCATCCCAATGAAAAGGAAATGCAAGAAAGCAAAGTGGCTGTCCAATGAGGCCTTACAAATAGCGGGGGAGAGAAGGAAAGCAAAATGCGAGGGAGATAGTGAAAGATACAAGAAATTGAATGCAGATTTCAAAAAAACAGCAAGGCGAGACAAGAAGGCCTTCTTAAACGAGCAATGCAAAGAAATAGAGGAAAACAACAGAAAGGGAAGAACCAGAGATCTGTTCAAGAAAATTGGAGATATGAAAGGAACATTTCGTACAAAGATTACCATAGTAAAGGACAAAGTGGTAAGGACCTAACAGGAGCAGAAGACATCAAGAAGAGGTGGCAAGAATACACAGAGGAATTATACCAGAAAGATATGGATGGCTCGTACACCCCAGGTAGTGTGGTTGTTGACCTTGAGCCAGACATCCTGGAGAGTGAAGTCAAATGGGCCTTAGAAAGCACTGCAAATAATAAGGCCAGTGGAAGTGATGGTATTCCAGCTGAACTATTTAAAATTTTAAAAGATGGTGCTGTTAAGGTGCTATACTCAATATGCCAGCAAGTTTGGAAAACTCAGCAGTGGCCAGAGGATTGGAGAAGATCAGTCTACACCCCAATCCCAAAGTAGGGCATTGCCAAAGAATGCTCCAACTACCGCACAATCGCATTTCACATGCTAGCAAGGTTATGCTTAAAATTCTACAAGGAAGGCTCATCACCTCCTGGCAAATAGAGGGGGAAGAAATGGAGGCAGTGAGAGATTTTACTTTCTTGAGCTCCATGATCACTGCAGATGGAGACAGCAGCCACGAAAGTAAAAGACACCTGCTTCTTGGGAGAAAAGCAATGACAAACCTAGACAGCATTTTAAAAGGTAGAGACATCACCTTGCCAACAAAGGTCCGTATAGTAAAAGGTATGGTTTTCCCTGTAGTGATGTATGGAAGTGAGAGCTGGACCGTAAAGAAGGCTGATCGCCGAAGAATTGATGCTTTTGAATTATGGTGCTGGAGGAGACTCTTGAGAGTCCCATGGACTGCAAGAAGATCAAACCTCTCCATTCTGAAGGAAATCAGCCCTGAGTGCTCATTGGAAGGACAGATCCTGAGGCTCTAATACTTTGGCAACCTCATGAGAAGAGAAGACTCCCTGGAAAAGACCCTGATGTTGGGAAAGATGGAGGGCACAAGGAGAAGGGGACGACAGAGGACGAGATGGTTGGATAGTGTTCTCGAAGCTATCAGCATGAGTTTGACCAAACTGCAGGAGGCAGTGGAAGACAGGAGTGCCTGGCGTGCTCTGGTCCATGGGGTCACGAAGAGTCGGAAACAACTAAACGACTAAACAACAACAACAAATCATATGTGGTGGACATGTAGGAAGATCAAAGTGTTCTGGGGCTTAATTTACAAGGAGTTGAAAAAATATACAATAATAAGAGTACACTCATTTGTAAAAAAGGAATATACAACGGGAGAGAAAGGAAGTCGAGTGTGTTGGTATGTATATGATTTGGGGGGGGATTCGTTTTTTCTTTGTTCTTTCTTTTTCCCCCCATTTTCTTTCTAGGTATATAGAATTGGTATATAATTTTTGTATACATGTTGGAAATTATATTAGAGTAAGTCCTGTAATGTAATATGAGAATGATTACTGATGTAATATAAGACTAGACTTGGGAGTCCTCTACTGCACCTCAAGGGATGTTGGGATTGTCTCCCTTTGGAAATGGGGCTGAATGAAGAAAGATCCGGTATAGAAACATGAGCTCCAAAAGAGAAGATTCACCTGCAGACGGAACAGCAGCTGCTTCCAAGTTCTGAAGAAACATGGGGGGGAGGAGTTGGGCCCAGGGTCAAGGTGGGTGGGTTGCCATGGTAACAATGGCCTGCCCTCCTTTGTGACATCACCTGCTTCTCCCTTAAAAGCCACCAACGACAGTTGTCCATTGTGGGTTTGCAAGGAGAGGCGGAGAGAGGTGTGTAGGTGCGGTAAGAGAGAAAGGAGAGGATTTGATTATTCTTCTGATTTTGACTACTTAAAGAGGAGGCAGAGCAAGCAGCAAGCATGCAGTCCGTTCCAGACCATCAGGCTGAAGGAAAGTTCAGCAGACTTCTTGTTCGCGGAACAGAGTGGCTCAGGAGACTGAGAAGCCTAATGCGGCTGAAAAAGAACAACAAAGTGGCCCCGCTCCAGCCCAAGGACCAGCCTCCTCTGGCACCAGTTGTGCCAAAACTCTTCAAGAACTGTCAAGAGCTTGTGAAGGCAAAAGCCCGAAACCGGGCCCGTATTAGGCCAGCACCTGAAGAAGGGGACATAATTGTAGAAGATCTGGAATGAGCTGCCGCCGTGACGGGTGAAGACAAGGTGCTCTGCTTTGGAAGAGTTAAAAGGGAGTAAGAGAAGAACGAGGGCAATGAGATCAAGGTAACCCTCCAGCCTCTCGTGAGCTGCAGAGGCTCAGGGCAGAGAGGCGGAGGGAACTAAGTTCCCGCAGGAGGAGTGCTTGCTTCCAGGCCAGGAGAGGCGAGTCACCAGAGGATCGTGGCCCCCTATGCCTCGGGGCAGATAAAAGCCGGCCAGCCCCAGCCCCAAGTTGCGGGAGCAACATTGTTGGTTGCTAGTTCCTGCCTGAACCCTGTCCTGCTTTCCTGCCTGAGCTCCTGACCCGCCCTGGTTCCCTGCTTGCAAGCCTGTTGCTGACTTCACCCAACTCCCTGCCCTGCACCCAGCTTCAGCTACTACGGACTGCCTCCACGTTGCACCTTTGGCCACGGACCGAACTTGGACCTCGCCTCTCGGGTAACCCACGGCACCAGCAAAACAAGGAAGGAGGGAGTGTTATGCACTGAAGTTCTCACCCTGAATAAAGAAGAGCTGTTTAAAGAAGAGCTGTGTCGTCTGACATGTTCGCCCACAACTTAACACTGGCGATGAAGGTGGGATCGATGGACATCAGAGCACAGCCAGATGCAGCCACCCTCTGAGCAGAGCTGAATCACTGAGCGAAATCACTGAACAGAACCAATTCAGAGCTGACTGTTCTGGCTAGAGCACGGTGTTCCATCCATCGCCCTCCACGCCGGCATCAGAATCATGGCTTCCGCCGTTTGCGCCAGCCTCTGAATCATGGGATTCCTACCTCGCCCAGTTCAACTCCAAGCCAACGAGCCGACAGAAGTATCAAAGGAGCGGAAGCGGGGCCTATTCCTCAGCCTCTGTGGGCCTGAGGTGTTTGAGACGGCCCGAGCATTGGTTGCGCCTGAAGCAGTCCAGACAACACCGTGGGACATGATCCAAGAGAAGCTACGCAACCACTACGCACCAAAGCCATCCAAGATTGCTGCCTGCCATGCGTTTTTCCATAAGAACCAGGCAGAGAGGGAGTCAATCAACAACTACACCACCGCCTTGCGACAGGCTGCAATGCACTGTGAGTTCCGAGACTTAGACAATGCCCTGATGGATCAAATCGTCTGCGGGGTCCGGGACATCCATCTGCAACGGCGTCTCCTCGCCAAGCCAGACCTCACGCTGCAGAAAGCCATTGAGGAGGCTGTGGCCTCGGAAGCTGCCCAGGAGATCCGCATGGCCAGCAGCCCGCGTCTTGCTAGGGAGCCAGTTCCAGTGCATCACGAAGAGGCCAGCAGTGATGAGGCATCCTCCAGTGAAGACGATGACGTGCACCAGACAAAGCGGGAGCGCAGGAAGTTCCAACCGGAATGCGCCAACTGTGGAGGCAACCATTCCCATGCCAAGTGTCGATTCAGAGACACCATCTGTCGGACGTGTTCCAGAAGGGGTCACATCGCTAAGGTCTGCCGATCGGCTCCGTCTGACACCCCCCCTTCACCGACTCGCAAGTCCAAGTCTTCACTCCAGTCTGCCAAGGAAAGCTGTTTCGCTCTCACCAACTGCCGCTGCCCGTCTGGAACCACGATTGGCCAAACCGACTCGCCTACGCGACGCAAGCTGAACCTCATGGTGCTCATTGAAGGAGCTCCATGTGACATGGAGATCGACACCGGGTCTGCCCTGTCCATCGTGTCTTGGAGCACCATCAAAAGACTGGTACCCAGAGTGTCCAAAAGGCAACTCGACTCTCGTCGTGTACACCTGAGAGACTACCAGGGAAACGACATTCCCGTGGTAGGCGTTGGCCGGTTCCGGATCGCCTTCAAGGATTTTTCGGGCCTGCTCCGACTGGTGGTGGTCGAAGGTCAGCGGCCAAGCCTCCTAGGGCTAGACTGGTTTGATGCCCTCGGCCTGGAAGTCACTGGCATCAACTGCATCTCTAACGCAGAGACTGAGAGTCTGGTCAAAGACTTTGCTGAGGTTTTTGACGGCACTTTGGGGCAATATAGAGGTACGCCCATCTCCTTTAGCCTTGATCCACAAGTCGCCCCCATCAAGCTAAAGCTGCGCCGGGTTCCCTTTGCTCTCAAGGCTAAGGTGGACGAACAACTGGACAAGCTGATCGCCCAAGGAGTTTTGGAGCCAGATGAGCACGCCAAGTGGGAAACCCCCATCGTCACGCCTGTCAAGCCAGACGGGTCGGTGAGAATCTGCGCTGACTACAAGTGCACGATCAACAAGGCACTTCAGCAGCACGCTTATCCGGTTCCTGTTGTCCAACACCTGCTGCATTCCCTGGGTGAGGGTAAGGTCTTTGCTAAGCTGGACCTTGCCCAAGCCTATCAACAACTGCCCGTCGATGATGCCACTGCTGAAGCCCAGACGATCGTCACCCACCGAGGGGCATTCCATTGCCGCCGGTTGCTGTTTGAGCATCTCCTGGCATCTTCCACAGCCTTATGGAGCGTCTCCTGCAAGGGCTTCTGGGCATGGTACCATATTTTGATGACGTCTTGGTGTCCACAGACTCACACCAGCAGCTGTTCGAGCGCCTCCGTGCCGTGCTGACCAGGTTCCAAGAGGCCGGGCTCAAGGTAAAGAGGGAGAAGTGCCAGATCGCTGTTCCACAGGTGGAGTTCCTGGTCTATCTTATCGACGCCTCCGAAGCCAGGCCGCTGGTCCTTGCCTGCGACGCCTCACCTTTTGGCATCGGCGCTGTCCTTAGTCACCGTTTTCCAGACGGAAGAGAAGCACCGCTCGCCTACTTTTCCAGGTTGCTATCTCTGACTGAACGGAATTACAGCCAGCTCGACAAGGAGGCACTGGCACTTGGGGCTGGAGTGAAGAGATTCCATGAATACCTCTATGGCAGGACTTTTGACCTCATCACTGACCACAAGCCGCTCCTGGGCCTTCTTGCCGGTGATCGTCTAACTCCACCGGTCCTCTTGCCGCGCATGCTGCAATGGACTGTTTTCCTGGCTGCGTACCACTACCGGCTCTTCCATCGCCCGGGGAAATCGATGGGCCATGCCGACGCCCTCAGCCGTTGCCCTCTTCCAGCGTTTGTGGAAGACCCTGCTCCAGCTTCATCGCTCCTCCTGATTGAGGATCTTCCGGCAGTGCCTGTATCGGCTGCCACTGTGGCCTCCGCATCTGCCCAGGATCGCACCATCAGCCGTGTGCTCAACTGGGTGTGGAGGGGGTGGCCACAAGGGCTGTTTGCATTGGAGTTCCAAGCATTTGCAACCAGACAACATGAACTCTTGGCTCATCGCAGCTGTCTGCTGTGGGGAGACCGCGTCGTGATTCCCCAAAGACTCCGTCAACGCGTCCTGGAGGCTCTGCACGTTGGCCACCCGGGAATTGTCAAAATGAAGCCGTTGACTCGGTGTTACATCTGGTGGCCTAACATGGACGGTGCCATCACTGCCTGGGTGTCCGCCTGTCAAGCATACCAAGAATCGAGGCCTGCACCACCGGCAGCTAAGGGACACACCTGGGAGACGCCAAAGACACCCAGGTCGAGGATGCACATCGATCTGGCCGGCCCCTTTCATGGCCGGACCTTTATGGTAGTGGTGGACGCCTATTCCAAATGGCTGGAGGTGGCCCTGATGCCCTCCACCACTACCAAGGCCGTCATCCAGGTGCTGCGAGGCCTGTTTGCGACGCCTGGGTGTCCTGATGTCCTTGTCTCCGACAACGGACCGCAGTTCACGTCAGGAACTTTTGAGTGGTATCTTTTGGGACTGGGCATCCGCCATGCCCTAACGGCACCCTTTGTGATGGCCTGGGATTCCGATTCGGAGGATGAAACAGAGGAATCCCGGCCTGCACAGGAGTCCCCGCCTCCAGGGCCGGCTGAACTGGGGCCAGGCCTAGATGCTGAAGAGCCTGCACCTGTGGCAGTGCATCAGGAGCTGGCCCCAGGTGAAGCCCTTCTGGCCCCAGAGAGGCTTGACGACTCAGTGGCCACAGGTGAGCCTACTCCAGGGCCCAGTAACCCTTCGGCCTCTCCTGATCTGCAGAGGTTTAGAGCAGAGAGGCGAAGGGAACTGGTTGCCCCCAGGAGGAGTGCTCGCCTTAAGGCCAGAGGAGGCGGGGCTCCTGGGGGCCGGGACCGCCCCTGGCCTTAGAAGAGGATAAAAGCCCAGTCAGCCCGGCCCCAGGTTGCGGGAGCAACGTCGTTGTTGGCTTCGGACCTTCCTGCGTTCTTGATCCCTGCTCGGCCTCCTGTTCCTGACTATCCGGTACTCCTGTTCCCTGCTCGGCCTCCTGTTCCCGACCATCCGGTGTACCTGTTCCCTGCACAGCCTCCTGTTCCAGCGTTCCTGTTCTCCGCCCGGCACTCTGCCTCGGACCTTGCCCCTCTTCGTGTGGACTTTGCTACACCCAAGGTACCTTACCCCCGGGACCAGCACAGTTTGCTCCCGCCACCTCCCGCACTCCCCCTTCGTCGGGGTGCGTTCGGGAAGAGCCAGAGGCCATGGCTGAACAGGCGGCTGCACTGGTGGCTTTGGCCCAGGAGAACCAGGCCTTGTCTCACACCGTGCAGCAGCTCAGTGACGCGGTTGAGGCACTTCAGCAACGCTTGGAAGCCCTACCGGCTTCTGGGGCCGACGCCCCGGCTCCGGGCAAGTACCCAGTGGCTTTGCCTGAGAAATTTGATGGAGCCCCGGCCAGCTTTCCCATGTTCCTGGCCCAGGCCAAACTGTATATTCAGGGGCGAGCCCGGAACTTTCCTGACGACCGTACCAAGGTGCACTTTTTGATTAGCTTGTTAAAGGACCAGGCGGCCAAGTGGGCGTTGCCGCTACTCAGGCAAGACTCCCCCTTGCTGGCAGACTATACGGGGTTTTGCAATCGTTTGGAGGCCGCGTTCGGCAACCCCCAGAAAGAGAGTCAAGCCAACCGGGCGATTCGGCATTTGAAACAGGGCAAGTCCACGGTGGCCACATATACCACGGAGTTCCGGCTGTTGGCACAGGACTTGACCTGGAATGACTCGGCACTGCGGGACCAGTATCTCGAAGGGCTTTCGGACGAGGTACTGGACCAGTTGGCCACAATGGAACGCCCCACCACGCTGGACACTCTCATTCAACGGAGTCTACAAATAGGCGACCGGTTAGAGGATCGTCGTCAGGCCCGGGGTCGCCGACACTTCCAGTTCACGGCACCAGCTTTTTCCGGCAGCCCCACGGTCACAACTGATTTAACGGAGGAGCCTATGCAGCTCGGGGCAGTGCGGCCACGCCTTTCCCCCGCAGAGAAGGCGCGGCGTCGGGATGGAAATCTTTGTCTTTACTGTGGCGGAAGTGGACACTTCGCTCGGTCCTGCCCTGAGAAACGCCAGCCGCAGGGAAACCGCCAACCCCAGTAGCTGATGGCCCTAGCTACCGGGGGTCCCAAACCGTACAGAATGGGCCCGCACCAATGGACTTGCAACATCTTATGGTTTCGGTACGTTTATACCCTCCAGGTGGGCCCTGGATCCTCACCCATGCTTTGGTAGATTCAGGGGCAACCCGCTCCTATATGGACGCTGCTTTTGCCGCCCATCATCAGGTGCCACTTCGGAACAAGCCAGTACCGGTCCAGGTGGAAGCGATTGACGGACGACTTCTGCGTTCAGGTGCCGTTACTCAGGAGACCCAGCCTCTGGTCCTGTGTCTCCAGCAGCACCGGGAGTTGCGAACTTTGGACATTGCCTCTATGCCCCGCTTCCCCCTGGTGCTCGGGATGGACTGGCTGGAGGCCCACAACGTTCAGATTGACTGGGTCAAACGGACCGTGCACTTCCCAGACCCATGTTCCCATGCTCAATCCGGAACGCTGGCGGCCGCGCCCTCAGAGGAGGCAGCACCCACGCTCCCAGCCGTGTACCAGGACTACCAGGACGTGTTCGAGGAACGGGGGGCCTACAACTTGATTCGGATCCGAGCCGGGGATGAGTGGAAGACAGCGTTCGGGACCCGGTACGGGCAGTTCGAATATTTGGTTATGCCTTTCGGTTTGTGCAACGCGCCTGCTGTGTTTCAACGCTACATCAACCACGTGTTTCAGGACCTGTTAGACAAGTACGTGGTGGTGTATTTGGATGACATACTGATTTACTCCCGTGACCCGGCTCGCCATGAGGGACATGTCCGGACCGTGCTGCAGCGCTTGCGTGAGCACCGTTTGTACGCAAAGCTCAGCAAGTGCGAGTTCCATCAGCGGACTGTGGACTTCCTTGGTCACCGGCTCTCTCCAGATGGGGTGCAAATGGACCCGGGGAAGGTGACAGCGGTTCAAGAATGGGCGGCACCCCGGAACCGCAAGGACCTACAGCGTTTCCTGGGGTTCGCCAATTACTACCGGACCTTCATCGCTGATTATGCTCATCGCACCACCCCGTTGACCCGGCTACTGCGCCCAAAGACGCCGTTTTCCTGGGACAAGGAGGCAGAGGAGGCGTTTCAGGGGTTGAAGGCCTGTTTCCAGAGGGCACCAATCTTACAACATCCTGACCCCTCTCGACCCTTTGTGGTGGAGACCGACGCTTCCAGTACGGCTCTCGGTGCCGTCTTGTCTCAACAGATTGGTCCTGAAGCGCCACTCTTACCCTGTGCCTTCTATTCCCGCCAGCTCCTACCAGCGGAGCGTAACTATACTGTGTGGGAGCGGGAACTACTGGCCATCAAGGTAGCCTTTGAGGTCTGGCGCCACCATCTTGAGGGGGCACGACATCCGGTGGAGGTGAGAACCGACCACCGGAACCTGGAGTACCTCCAGACCACCCGCAAGCTGAACCAAAGACAGATCCGGTGGGCGTTGTTCTTTTCCCGGTTCCAGTTCCGGATCCGCTACATCCCTAGCTCTCAGAATCAGAAGGCGGATGCCCTGTCCCGGAAACCTGACGACAACGCAGACACGGTACAGCAAGCAGAACCCACCACGATCCTACCTCCGGCTGCATTCCTGGCCACCCAGGAGGCGCAGCCACTGCAGGTTCGGGTGCGGGAACAGCAGCGGGTCGACGCTTGGGCCCAGGAACGACTCCGGGAGCTGGCTGAAGGGTCCAGCCCACAGTATCCGGGGCTGGTCCTGCATCAGGGCCTTCTGCTGCACCACGGTCGTTTGTACATCCCGCCAGGGCCACTACGGCTGGAGGTTCTCCGGATGGCCCATGATGCCCCAGCAGCGGGGCACTTTGGACGGTATCGGACCACCCATCTGGTCAGTCGAGAGTTTTGGTGGCCCCGCCTGAAGGCTGACGTGGCTCGCTACGTTGCTGGTTGTGATGTCTGCCGGCGCGCCAAGGGACCTACCGGGCGACCCCCCGGCCTACTTCAGCCATTGCCAGTTCCACCGCACCCTTGGCACACGGTTTCGTTGGACTTTGTAGTGGACTTACCCTCGTCTCGTGGCTGTACCTGCCTTCTGGTTTTCTCCGACCATTTCACCAAGATGGTGCTGTGCGCTCCCTGTCCATCTGTACCCACAGCCAAGGAAACTGCTCAGCTGTACCTTCAGCATGTCTTCCGCCTGCATGGCCTACCTGAGCGCGTGGTGTCCGACCGGGGCGTTCAGTTCACATCCCGGTTCTGGCAAGCACTACACCGGACCCTCGGGACGGAGGTCTGCCTCTCGTCAGCCTACCACCCACAGACCGATGGCCAGACGGAACGGGCGAACGCGGTGCTGGAGCAGTACCTCCGGTGTTACTGCAGCTACCAGCAGGATGACTGGGTCGACCACCTGGCATTGGCGGAGTTCGCCTACAATAACGCGGTGAATGCGTCCACCCAGCAGACCCCGTTCCAGGCCAGTTATGGTTATCATCCACGGCTGTTTCCAGAGGTGCTGCCGACATCCGCAGTCCCGGCGGTGACGGAGTGGCTTCAAGAGCTCCAGTCCCAGCAACAGCTTTTGGTGGAGCAACTGCACCAGGCCAAGGAAGCGTACAAGGCCCAGGCCGACCGCCACCGCCAGGTGGGGCCGGAACTTCGCGTCGGTGACCTGGTTTGGCTCTCCACTCGCCACCTCCACCCCTCTCGACCTTCGCGGAAGTTGGACGCCCGCTTCACCGGCCCGTTCCCTATCGTAGACCAAGTCTCTCCTGTGGCATTTCGTCTCCGGTTACCCGCAACCCTGAAGGTTCACCCGGTCTTCCACAGGTCCCTTTTGAGTCCGGTGGCCCCACCCGACGAGTTCCACCCGAACCGTCCCCGACCGCAGCCAGTGTTGGTTCGGGGAGAGCCTGAGTACGAGGTGGAACGCATCCTGGACTCCCGATACCGCAGGGGGAAGCTGCAGTATCTCATTGACTGGAAGGGGTACGGACCGGAGGACCGTTCCTGGGAACCAGCGGCCAACGTCCACGCACCTGCCTGCCTCCGAGAGTTCCATGCGACGTACCCCGGCAAGCCGGGTCCGGACCCTCGGTTGAGGGGGGGGCCTGGGAGGGGGGATGGTGTGATGGCCTGGGATTCCGATTCGGAGGATGAAACAGAGGAATCCCGGCCTGCACAGGAGTCCCCGCCTCCAGGGCCGGCTGAACTGGGGCCAGGCCTAGATGCTGAAGAGCCTGCACCTGTGGCAGTGCATCAGGAGCTGGCCCCAGGTGAAGCCCTTCTGGCCCCAGAGAGGCTTGACGACTCAGTGGCCACAGGTGAGCCTACTCCAGGGCCCAGTAACCCTTCGGCCTCTCCTGATCTGCAGAGGTTTAGAGCAGAGAGGCGAAGGGAACTGGTTGCCCCCAGGAGGAGTGCTCGCCTTAAGGCCAGAGGAGGCGGGGCTCCTGGGGGCCGGGACCGCCCCTGGCCTTAGAAGAGGATAAAAGCCCAGTCAGCCCGGCCCCAGGTTGCGGGAGCAACGTCGTTGTTGGCTTCGGACCTTCCTGCGTTCTTGATCCCTGCTCGGCCTCCTGTTCCTGACTATCCGGTACTCCTGTTCCCTGCTCGGCCTCCTGTTCCCGACCATCCGGTGTACCTGTTCCCTGCACAGCCTCCTGTTCCAGCGTTCCTGTTCTCCGCCCGGCACTCTGCCTCGGACCTTGCCCCTCTTCGTGTGGACTTTGCTACACCCAAGGTACCTTACCCCCGGGACCAGCACACCCTTTCATCCATCCAGCAACGGGCAAGCGGAGAGAATGGTGCGCTCGGCAAAAGAGGCACTGGCGCGCCTGGATTGGGGAGACTGGCACGAGCCGGTCACCAAATACTTGTTCGTGCAACACATCACCCCTCATGCGGCCACAGGGCGGAGTCCTGCTGAACTGCTTCTAGGCCGCCGCCTCAGGACACCGCTCGACCGGCTGCACACGGACTTTGCCATGGCCGAACCCCCAGGCTGTGCCAACGCGCCACGGTCATTTGTTCCAGGAAACCAGGTCTTTGCCCGGAACTATGTGGGGCACATTCCTTCGGTGCCAGCCACAGTAGTGGGAGTCACTGGACCTCGCTCGTACCAGGTGCCACTCGAAGACGGACGCTTGTGGTGCCGGCACATAGACCAGCTTAGGTGCAGGGTTGGGGACTTGGACACTACCGTTGTGCCCCCAACTGCACTCGTGGCTCCGGAAGAGACACTTACAGATGGCGAGGCTCCACCTACACCTCCCTCGCAAACTGCCAGCGTGGAGCCGAACCAAGCCACTACAGAGGGTCAGCCAGACTCACCACAGGCTCAGACCACTCCACTTGCGGAGGCCCCACCCACAGCAGCGGATCCAGGGGATTTGGTTTCAACGCCACCTAGGGTCGCACCACAGCCTCAGCAAGAATTGTGTGGCCCCCCGGACTTGGCTGCCAGTCCCCGGCGGTCTGGCAGAGTTTCCAAGCGCCCAACTTATTTAAAGGACTATGTTGTTGGACATGTATCACTGTTGGTCTAAGTATGTCAAATGTAACCGATATGCTTTTGTGCCTAATTGAACCATTACGTGTAGTGCTGTATATAAGGAAACCATTGCGATTGTAACTAACGCCTTATCTCGGTGGGGAGGGGTGTTATGTACTGAAGTTCTCACCCTGGGCCAGCAGGGGGATACTTTATATAGTTATGCAAATGAAGGATTGAAAAGTGACGTTCAGTGATTGGATAGTTTTGTATGCAAATGAAGGATTGAAAAGTGACATTCAGTGATTGGATAGTTTTAGAAAATGGCAACAGTTGCATTGTTCTGGAGCTCTATATAAGCAGGCTGACTGAGCTCCTCAGCCTAGTTCTGTTCTGGCATCTGAATAAAGAAGAGCTGTTTAAAGAAGAGCTGTGTCGTCTGACATGTTCGCCCACAACTTAACAGGGAGAAAGGATTGAAGAGAGGTGAAAATGGCGGGGACAAAAGGCACACCGCTGACTCACCCTTACCGTGCGAGGAAGAAACCAAAAACAATGCGGGGGGGGCGGAATTAGGCCACTGGGGATGATGTCTATTTCTTTTTGTGTATCTTGTTGGTGCGTAAGCATAAATAAAGCAAAAACAATATGTTTGTCGGGTTGTTGGTTGTTGTTTTTGGGAATTCTCATTTTATATTGTTACGTTGTGAACCGCCCTATGATCTTTGGATGAAGGGTGGTATAGGAATTTAATAAGGAATGAATGAATGAATGAATGAATGAATGAATGCTCTCCCCAGGGAAACATTCATGGCACCCACACCGTCAGCCTCAGATACCAGGCTGAGAAAGATGTTTAGGTAGGCTCATTAATTGATATTAGATTAATATCTGCTATGATGGTTTATTTTCTTCAATTAACTAGCACAAAATACAAAATCTAGAATCTAATATTCATTTTCTTCTTAACTATAAGGATTTTGGTCAAGATATTGAAAAATTGTACTAATTAACTGATCAGGAATAGGCCTGCATAGCCTGTGTTCTGGTATTTGTGGCCAATCTGGACATTATGTTAAATATATTTTTAAAAATTTAAGAAAAGTCCAGGAGAACCTTGGAGACCAACTAAGTTTGTTCTTGGTATGAGCTTTCATGAGCATGCACACACGAAAGCTCATACCAAGAACAAACCTAGTTGGTCTCTAAGGTGCTACTGGACATTATATATATATATATATTTCTACTACATCAGACAAACACGGCTACTTGCCTGAATCTAGAACTAAGTCTATTCAGAAATGGATAGTGAACAGCACTACCTTGGCTCTTTGCAGATACGGGATCCTTTTACTTCTAGTTGCCATGCCGCTGCGTTTGCTAGTTGAGCTCTTGCTTTGTTTAGAGACACCAGGGTTTACATGCAAGGAATTTCTCAGAATAGGACTCAGAATGCCATGTTCTCCAGCATTCCCCAACCTCCTTCTTTCAAGCAATTTTGTAATTGAGAAGTAGAGATTTCAACTTAGGACAGTGTTTCTCAACCTGTGGGTCCCCAAAAGCTGTTGGACTACAACTCCCATCATTCCTAGCCAGCATGACCAGTAGTGAGAGATGATGGGAGTTGTAGTCCAACAACATCTGGGGACCCACAAGTGGAGAACCACTGGATTCAGGGCACTGTTGGGCATTGCTGGGCACTTGCACAAGGACCCTCCCACTGCATGGTCATCATACTGCTAGTTCTTGCTGCTTGGCATCACCCCCTGTTTGCTCATCCAGCTTTTCCCTTCAGTGATTGAGGGAGCAAGCAAGTGTGAACAAGGGAGAAAGAACATTGGTTGTCATTTGCTCATTAACTTCTTGCCTGTTGCCTGGACAGGTGAGTAGGCAATGGTGGCTGGAGAGCAACACAAGGAGGGTATGGACATATCATCAATCTATACCCCACCTGAAATACCCTAATTTATTGGAAGTTTTGGGGGGGCACATGTCCAAGAGTTCTCTCCTCCCCACTTATAACAATTTATAAGGATCCTCAGGGGAAAGGTTGAGATGCCTTGTCTGAGGAAATGAAGTTCAAATCAGGGTTTGGCGAGGAGGGGTTGGAGTCAGGATAGGCAAGTGGAAGAGAATCATGGTCGGGACAGAGTTGGACAGCATTTGACAGGGTGTGTCCAGTTTATGAGGAGCTCCAGGGTCAGTCACAAAACAAGAGATACTGCTTCGTGAAATGGACCACCTCTCCCAATAAGAACTGACCTGGACCCTGCAATTATCTTCTAAGGCCCCTCTTGGTTTGCCTCCTACATGACAGGTCCAGAGGGTGGCAACAAGAGAACTGGCCTTTTCCACAGTGGCTCCCCACTTGAGGAACGATCTCCTCAGGAAGTCTTGCCTGGGTGCCTTTGTTTCATATCTTTAGGTGACGGGCAAAAATGTTTAGCTAATTAACATTTCATGGCATTTTTAATATGTTAAAGATGCAGCACAGATGGTACCTCACCCCCTCAAGACTATCAAAGATGTATAAAAATAAGCAAATACTTGTTGGAGGTGTGGTGGGAGTAATGGCGACATGTATCATATGTGGTCCGCTTCATGGATCACTGCCTTGCTGTGGCGAAGGGGCTTTAATAACTATGCCGAGCAGGGCACCCAAAATGAACAGGTCATAGTGGAGAGTTTTGACCAAACGTGACCCACCTGGAGGAGGAACCGGCAACCTGGAATGTAAGAACCATGAACCTGGGTAAGTTGGATGTGGTCAAAAATGAGATGGCAAGAATAAATATTGACATCCTGGGCATCAGTGAACTAAAATGGACGGGAATGGGCGAATTCAGTTCGGATGATCATCATATCCACTACTGTGGGCAAGAAACCCGTAAAAGAAATGGAGTGGCCATCATAGTCAACAAAAGAGTGGTGAAAGCTGTAATGGGATGCAATCTCAAAAATGATAGAATGATCTCGATACGAATCCAAGGCAGACCTTTTAACATCACAGGAATCCAAATTTATGCACCAACTACTGGTGCTAAAGAAACTGAAATTGACCAGTTCTATGAAGACTTACAAGACCTTATAGAAGTGACACCAAAGAAGGATGTCCTTCTCATTATAGGGGATTGGAATGCTAAAGTAGAGAGTCAAGAGATAAAAGGAACAACTGGCAAGTTTGGCCTTGGAGATCAAAACGAAGCAGGGCAAAGGCTAGTTGAGTTCTGTCAAGAGAACAAAAGCCTTTGACTGTGTCGACCACAGCAAACTATGGCAAGTTCTTAAAGAAATGGGAGTGCCTGATCACTTCATCGGTCTCCTGAGAAATCTCTACATGGGACTGGAAGCTACAGTTAGAACTGGATATGGAACAACTGATTGGTTCAAAATTGGGAAAGGAGTACAGCAGGGCTGTATATTGTCTCCCTGCTTATTTAACTTATATGCAGAATTCATCATGCAAAAGGCTGGGCTGGATGAATCCCTAGCCGGAATTAAGATTGCCAGAAGAAATATCAACAACCTCAGATATGCAGATGACACAACCTTGATGGCAGAAAGTGAGGAGGAATTAAAGAACCTTTTATTGAGGGTGAAAGAGGAGAGCGCAAAATATGGTCTGAAGCTCAACATCAAAAAAATGAAGATCATGGCCACTGGTCCCATCACCTCCTGGCAAATAGAGGGGGAAGAAATGGAGGCAGTGAGAGATTTTACTTTCTTGGGCTCCATGATCACTGCAGACAGCAGCCACGAAAGTAAAAGACACCTGCTTCTTGGGAGAAAAGCAATGACAAACCTAGACAGCATTTTAAAAGCTAGAGACATCACCTTGCCAACAAAGGTCCGTATAGTAAAAGCTATGGTTTTCCCTGTAGTGATGTATGGAAGTGAGAGCTGGACCGTAAAGAAGGCTGATCGCCGAAGAATTGATGCTTTTGAATTATGGTGCTGGAGGAGACTCTTGAGAGTCCCATGGACTGCAAGAAGATCAAACCTCTCCATTCTTAAGGAAATCAGCCCTGAGTGCTCATTGGAAGGACAGATCCTGAGGCTCTAATACTTTGGCAACCTCATGAGAAGAGAAGACTCCCTGGAAAAGACCCTGATGTTGGGAAAGATGTAGGGCACAAGGAGAAGGGGACGACAGAGGACGAGATGGTTAGACAGTGTTCTCGAAGCTACCAGCATGAGTTTGACCAAACTGCAGGAGGCAGTGGAAGACAGGAGTGCCTGGCGTGCTCTGGTCCATGGGGTCATGAAGAGTCGGACACGACTAAACGACTAAACAACAACAACAACAAATCATATGTGGTGAACATGTAGGAAGATCAAAGTGTTCTGGGGCTTAATTTACAAGGAGTTGAAAAAATATACAATAATAAGAGTACATTCATTTGTAAAAAAGGAATATACAACGGGAGAGAAAGGAAGTTGAGTGTGTTGGTATGTATATGATTTGGGGGGATTCGATTTTGTTTCTTCTTTGTTCTTTCTTTTTTCCATTTTCTTTCTAGGTATATAAAATTTGTATATAATTTTTGTATACATGTCAGAAATTATATTATAGTAAGTCCTGTAATGTAATATGAGAATGATTACTGATGTAATATAAGACTAGACTTGGGAGTCCTCTGCTGCATTTCAAGGGATGTTGGGATTGTCTCCCTTTGGAAATGGGGC